>NW_020884915.1:2898492-3331708 GCF_003945725.1 Corapipo altera
TTTTTTTTTTTTTTTTTTTTTGGTATTTTTTTCCTCTTGATTTAGAATCTTCCTCTACCCATGTCTGTGTCCTGCTGCTTGGTCAGGCTCAGTGGCCTTTCAGACCTTTCCCACTCAGATGGATAAGTGGGTTGCTCTTCATTGGCTGTGACCCCTTATTTGCTGTACTGTGTTCATTGAAGTTTTGCAATTAGGCTGCAGAATCCTATTTAAAAATTTTACCTTTTTACCTGCCCTGTACTTTTATATTTAAAGCCTGATCTAGAGTTTGTTTATCAATTAAACAGTTCTCTTCATTTTGTAGCCTTTCAGAAATATTCGTAGCCCATGAATATAGTCAACTTACCTCAGCAAAACAGTTGTTATTTGATTTACAAAAGAAACCACCCTGTGCATATATCACACTGAGGGCAGCTGGGAGTTAAGCAAGTGCATAACTTTAAGCCTGTGCCCAACTGCTCTCCAGAATGAGGCCCAGGATTGGGCTGCAGTGCTTCCTCTGCCTTCCGCAGGAAGCTGTGATTTTTATCACACCCAATAATTTAAATAAAAACATTCAGATAAGCAGCCAAATATCTGGTTGAAGGAAAGCAACTAGACAGAAATTGATCTTGTGTTTTATAAATGCCGTGGCTTCAGAGGAGTTTGCGAGCCCTAAAGCTTGTCTGCTTTGTTTCCCCCAAATAAATTATCTTTTCCAATAAAGATATAACTGCTGCCCATAAACCTGTCTTGATGTCTGTCTCCAGACTATCAACACTTCTGCACAATGTGTGTTTTCAGCATGCAGATAAATAACCATGTGTGTAAGATTAAATTTGCTCATTGTAACCTTCCTTTGTTATGCACCACAAGCATCCCTTCATTGGGATGGAAGAGGAGCGGCAAAATTGAACCACACTTTGTGTGGATTTTCTTCCCTTATCCCGTGATATTTTTATAGCTGTTGCACTTTTGGACTGTGCTGTCTATTTAGGGAATAACACATCTGTGCACAAATGTTGATCCCACCCCTTTTCTTCAGTTTTGGGTAATGCTGTGAAGTTAATGCTTTGCAGAATTAATAAAAAAGGCAACTTGCACATGTAGGAGTAGCAGAAAGACTTTGATGCTTCCTGGTATCTCACTGCAGCCTCATGGGCTCAGACTATGTGGAAGCCATGCAGACATGGGAGGATAAGGATCCCTGTAGGGTTTCTTAAAATTTAGATCTCATGAAACTTTTAGAATGCAAATCCTACAAAATAATAGGAGAGCCTGAGTCATTTAATTCCTATAGTTGAGTCTGCTCTAGTGAGCCAAGAAAAAGGGAGATCGGGGCTAGAGCCAAACTTTTCTCATTTCACTGAGATATGCTTCATAAATTTCTGTTCTGTGCAGGGAACTTCATGCCTGATAATGAGAATAAAGGGTTTGAGGTTCTGTCTAGACCCTCTTTGGCAGATGAAATGGTATCTCAAATGCCTCGATGGGGGTGAACCCAATTGTGGGCCAGGTTTGGACCATCCCTTCCAAGGACCAGCACTGTATCCTTCCTCCCAGACCCCTTTCAATTGGGCTTGGGCTGTTCTGAGGGGGTGTAAGAGCCATGTATGACAAGCAACTTTCCTCTCTCCAATATTCTTTATCTTTTTATCTTGGTGGGTTTTTTGTTTTTGGTTTTTTTTGGGTTTTATTTTTTGGTGTTTTAGGCAAAGTACCATATTTTTGAAAGCATATCAGGAAATACCCAACTTGCCTTCCTCTCACATAGGCTTCACTGTAAGGACTGCACAGATGTTTTTAAGCTAATTCTAGCAGTTATTTAATTGAGGTAATTCTGCTCAAAATATAACTCTTGATCCTCAGAGCGTGTTAGGTGAGAACAGAGGGTGGGTCAGGTGGCTGGGATGGCAGCACTGAGCACTGGGCTGTGTGGGCAAGTCTGACCTTACAGCTCTCCTCTCTTTGCCATACCTGGTTCAACCCTGGACATGATTTAGCTGCCAAAACTCTGCCCTGTCACCTTCCCTCTGTACCTTGTAGCTCAAAGGGGGTGGGGGAAAGGAGGAGGAGAGGTGACACTGGTCTTTCTCCACCTTAGTGCAGGATGAACACATTTCTAGAGCAGCTGTGAAGACTCAGGTCTCATCCTCATCCAAGTGCACCAGAGGGGCCAGTGTGATGGTCACTCAAGAGCGTGGCAAACCCTGCCAGTGTTTGGACTGTCTCATGGCACCTGGAAGCCATCCCTATTTTCCCTTTAAGATTTATTCTCAATATCTTTTTCAGCTCTTGTACTGTGATACTGGTTTTAAGGCTCTGCTTTGACAGGCCCATTGATGTTAGTGTGTTTAGGGAGGGGGGAAATCCTTGATAAATGTTGCATGCAAATAGCTTTTTGACCTGGTAGGCTGAATTGAAGTCATCTGTCTGTGTAGGAGTAGAGTGTTATTTCAATGAGAGTTTATATTCACTTCCAGGCGCTTTTTTTCCCCCACTAATGAGAACGTGCACCTTGATCTTTTTATCTTTGTGCCCTGGTATCTTTACTTCTTATGTACAGTCTTAGCCCTCTGCTGCTACAGAAGGACACCATCTAATAGACCTCCAACTTCTTTCCCTGAAACCCAACTCTCTTCAAAATTTGTGTAGGTTTTGATGCTGACAGCATGACCCCACAGTGTTTTAATGTTTAATTCTTTCCTGAATTATTTCCTTTTCAAATGTGCTGCCAGGTCCCTTAAATAACAAGGTTCAGGTTGTCAGATGCTCTTTGTGACTAACCTAAAATACTTCTTCCTCTCCTTAGGTGAGAATGTGGACAGCAAATTGGAGTCCTCAAGAGAGCAGATGTCAAAGGACCAGTCAAAAGATTATGAGATAACAATTCCCTTCCTTTTGAATGGAGAACAGTGGAGACCAGTAAATGACATTTATTCAAAGGTTAGTCTTCATTTTGCCTAATATTTTATTCTAAGGTATGTAACAACTTAAAGGCTTTAGGGGGAATTAAATGCACTTCATCATAGATTGATCTTATCATATAGGTTGATCATAGAGTGGTTTTTGTATTTTGTTGTATATCTGAAATTGTTACTTATCTAATTTAAGAAATGGATAAAGTGTTTGGTCAAAATTAATAGCTGTTTCCTGCAGAGGACATTCTACTTTCTGGTGGCAGAAGTGGAAGCTTAAAGTGAAATGATAATAATTTCGTTGCTTGAGATTGTATCACGGAAGAGCAAAACAGCCCCAAAATTGAGGGGCAAACACAAATAAATAGGGTCTGACAGCAAGAGCTTTAAGGAACAGTGTTCCTTAAATAATGTTGCTGTGCTGTCTGCAGCCTGAGACATTACCTGGAGATAATTACCAGTTATGGGAGACAGCTCCCAAATTCCATCCCATGTGCTGGGTTGGGAGTCAGGGGTGACTCTCCCTTCACATTCTGCTTTCCCCCTGCCTAACAAGGGATAATCTGCCTCTGGCTCTGACCAAACAGAGATTGTTTCCCCCTCTCGACAGGCCCTGATAAGCTTTCCCCCTTTTTTTCCTCTCAGACATTGGCAGATTGTATGTGTAGCTGCTTTTAGGAGAAAAGGGCTGGTTTTTGTCTCCTTGGTCTCCTCCTTGAAGCATGAAGACAGTTTGTTGTTTATTATCAACAAAACTGTCATGGGAATCTCTTACCCAAACTTTTAACTCAGGTCCAGTTTGGTTACAGCTCACTTCTTATATTCTTCTTTTAATTATCAGAATGAGGAGAAAAAAAAATTAGATTTTTAAAGAGTTAAAAAAAAAAGGGAAAAAAACAGGCAAAAACCATCACACAAAAAGAGTGCAAAGAGGCCAGAGAGCCCATTAGAAACAGCTTTCACTACTGGATTGGGAAAGTGTTTCATGGAGAAATCCTGCTTTACTGCCACTGCTTGCAGGACAAGGCTTTGAGTCACATTACTGATTGACAGAAGTAGGTGTGAAAAGATATTTCAAAACAGGGGTTCTGAGTTTCAAAAATCTTGTCTGGATTAAAATTTTGTTTTCTTTTTCCCTTCCTAAATAGGAAAGAAGGGCCAGTCCCAGCTTTGAATCTCCACAGTGGTGAAAGGGATATCATATAGGGGCTTATCTTGGAGAGATAACACAGATGGCTTGGTCCTGGATGTATGTGCAACTCTATTTTTAGATAATTTAATTAGAAACAGGCGTTCTCCATAGATATAGAGGCCTTTTAGCTACTCACTGTAGCTTTCTGAGAGAGTTACAACAGAATATCTTTATGTGAGTAATGATAATGTGATTTATATCGTTAATTTGTTTCCCAGAATTACTTTCAGTTTAAGATGAACATTAGAAAAGATTTGTGGCTTGGTAGAAAGATCCACGTGCTGTCTCAGCACTTTTTTTCCCCTTTGAATGCTTCTTTTCCATGGAAACATAAATTAAATACACAAAAGTGCACATCAGGCTGTGGGAAGAACAACAGCTTTAAACTGGTAGAGAAGAGTAATGAATAGCTTGTCACATAAATATTGATCAAAAGCACAAAAGTTAAATACTGTTGTACTTGATGGTTAAATAGGATCTATTGTTCTCCAACTCATTTCAAAGTGTTCCTCTGCTTTATTTTAATTGTATATGAAGTTAAAAAAAGTATGTACTTGTAAGCAGAAGAATGGTATTGCAATAGAAGATATAGTAAAGTAAATAATGGAGTGGCTATAAAAATGCCAAAGTATTAAAGTTATTAGTGTATAGATAATTGCCTGGCAGTGATAGCCCCATTCTCCAATCCTCTATCCATAAATATTCCCACTTAACAATTAGTCCCTGGGAAACCATGCTGTCATTTAGTGCAGTGTGCTCTTTCTCTCCCATCTTGGAGATAAAACTGTCCTTTTATTTACCCCAGGAGTCACTGCAGTATCTGTTGGAATCTCTCATTTGGAATCTGTCAGGAATGATTATTAAGCTAATGACTTTCTGGTTGAGGGCCATACACTGTGCAGAGCAGGAGCAAAAAATCTGATACCAGTCACAGTTTCTCATGGCACAAACACACAAACCTGCTCAGCAGTAGCAACAAAATTCCATTTAATGAGGAAAAAAAAGTTTCTTAGCTCTAACCTGGTTTTACTTTAGTAGAGTTGGGATGTACTTTTTCAAGGACATTGAATGATTTAGGTGCTTCCTAAGAATGGCAGTTCAAATGAATGGTGGGCAAATCCCAATTTTAAATTTAGACATGTAATTAAACTATAATTAAAGAATTTGGGATTCCCCCAATATAAATATAGTGGTTGGTTTCGGGAGAGACCTCATCATCTACTGGGCAGATCAGTATTCTCTTCACTTTCCCCAACTCAAGTCAAAACTCTAAGGGACCAAGAGCAGGATCTCATGGTGGTAGAACCAGTTCAGAAATGCTGCTGTTTCTTTCTTGCTTAATAAGGTGGATATGCACATGTAAACACTTTATATAGAATCACAGAATCATTTAGGTTGGAAAAGACCTCCAAGATCATGCAGTTCAATCTGTGACCAATCCCTACCTTGTCACCCAGCCCAGAGCACTGTGTGCCACGTCCAGTCATTCCTTGGACACCTCCAGGGATGGGGTCTCCAACATTGTCCTGGGGGAGCCTCATCCAATGCTTAACCACTTTTTTAGTGAAGAAACTTTTCCTAATATCTAATGGAAACCTCCTCTGGCCCAATTTAGGGCCGTTTCCCCTTGTCCTATCAGTGCCCTATAGAGTGAAGTACATTTAAAAAATAAAATATGGATACTTAAGAGAAGTTACTACAGAAATACCTGTATGTTCTTCCAACTATACAATGCTGTTCATCTAGTTGGGGGTTGTTAACATTTCTCCTGGCATCTTTTGTTGAATTCATAAAATTTAGATCATTTTCAGTCAGAATATTTTAATAGTTCCCAGTTAAATTCTTTTATTAACTGGATATAATATTTGGTTGCTAATCCTGAACATGCTGCTAAAATTAGTGGCTACTATTTTGAGTATCCGGTCGTTGCCAGTCAGGGTTGCTGATGAGTAACTACATTTGTGGGTGTGTGACAGTGGAATTGGGACCCTGAAGGGTGGTGCAACACCACTCTGTGCCTTTCTAACAATAGCTGCCCATATTCTGTGCAGATGTGATTTCCGTCCCCGCTGAAATCCTGTGCGTTGCAGAATGTGTTGATAGGTCTTCATACATTACAGCTCCAGTTGTCCTTCCACTTCTCTCTTTTTACATTTGCTCAGCACTTTGCATTCTGTGTTGATTTCCCCACTCTCTCAGTGCTTGGTTTAAACCCAAGAGGGTTGGGTTCTATTTTTCCTGAATTTTTTGAAATGGTTTCATTTTTATATTATTCAAGTGCAGGGAAAAGACTCTTTCCCCCTGCATGTTTCCAGCTGAATATTTTTCTATAAACTTGGCTTGAGACTTGCAAATCAAGCCAGGTTTGATGAGAGCTGGGTAAGTGATGTTTTAGTACACAGAGCACTTTAGGGAAGATTTTTAGAAGACCATCTGTTTGGCTTCAGCTTGTATCCTCACACCCTGTAAGGGACACACACTGGTTAATGTGTGCCAGATCCCTGCATCCCAGGAGCTGGAGGTCAGGTAATATCTGTGTTAGACCAGAGCCTGGAGCACATGGCTCCTCTTGGAGAGACAAGGAAGCATTTGACGTGGGCATTAAGGGATTTTTGGCTCCATTTCTACACTTAAAAGCTCGCAACTGTGGGGAAATGCTGCTGCCAGAGCCCATCCAGGGCAGACATGGAATAGCTGCAGTGCTGGGGGGGATCCCAGTGTGGCATTGCCCTGAGCTGCCACTCATATTCCCAGAGTGACACACTGATTAATGGAGTTGGCTTTGCACACAGGGTTTAGTCCAGATTTCAAAATGCATGAAGTTCCTGGGAAATTGGAAGCATTTTGTGGATATATGATGTGATCCATTATGCAGGTAAACACAGAGACCCCGGGTTGTGGTATCTGTCACTCAGGTGTGGGCTTTTTCTCTAATCTTGGCTGTGCAGGATCTGTAATTCCATCATTGGCACCTGCAAGGGCTCAAATAGAATCATGAGGCTGACCAGGTGCTTTGAAAGATTCAGTCTTCTGAATTTTCTGAAAGCACATGAGCAGGTGAAGTGCAGCTTTCCTTACTGGGTGATACTTTGCATATTTTGATGCTTTTGGACCTACTTTTGTAATTCTGATCTCTGTATGCATCTCAGCACAATATTAAACTGTTCCACACATAGGTGTGTGCTCCAGTCAGGATACAATTGCCATAAAGAAAGACAAATTTGAACACAGATGAACCTGGGCAGGTATTGGAGGACCTGTAGCCAGGCAGCCTGGAGCTGAGTGTGGTTTCTGAAGAGCCGTATGAGAAGCTGGGAACTCCTGAAATGCTTTAAGTTTCTTTGAGTTTGGGGGTTGTCAGCCCAGGCAGCTTTCAAATGATGCAGCAAATTTGATTTTTCCCTTTAAATTTGGGTGATGTGTAGAGAATAACAAGCAAATTTTGCTATGTAACTTTTGAAAAATAACTAACTCTGAGAAAGTAGGAGCACACAATATACCTGTCAATGGGTTAGACCCTCGATCCACTTGAATCGCTTAGAGTCTCTCCTGGCTCTTTTAAAATACTGTCACTGACCTCAATATATAAAAAATAGATTGGAAAAGCAACCTCTCCTCCACCTTGCAGAGAGATAAACCTCTGTCTCAGTGGCTTTTCACACTCCAAGAGATTGGGGTTGCTACTGGGGTTAGAGACAAGCAAAGGAAAAGAAAGATGGCATGGTGGGCAGAGAGGATGTCAAGAGCTGTAGAATGTCCCCTGACAAAGAACAGCTATGATTCCAAACCAATGACTCTTAAATCCAAATAAATCAGAAATTCTTTTCCCCTTGAGGGAGGGGGCAATGATTTCAGAGAACGTTAGCACTGCTTTGCCAAGTTTGAGTTTTCAAGGCCAGATTCTGAGCTCGTGTGAATCCATTTCCTTCCTTTGGCTGGGCTGGAATAAATCAGTGTTGCAAATTGAAATCTTAAAGAAGTGCTTTAAAAAAAGGGAAAAAGGAAGATGAGAAGGCAGAGTTCCTTTTCTTGTAGCAACACTCTTTTTTTTCTTTCTTGGTGTTATGTTATGCTTTGAATACAAACTCTAGCAATGAAATGTGAAGATAAAGATGAAAGCCAGCTATAAAATATATATTTAGACCATATTTCTTCTGGTTTTTAAGTGTACACTTGTCACAGCTCAAAAGATTCTGCATGTGAAGTGGCAGAGGATTACCATTTCTTGCTGCTTAGCATGCATTGCATCTCCTTTTGCTCCTGAAGAAGCAGCTTTGGCATCCGTGCCTGCCTCATTCGTGAAGTATTGTGTTATGGATTGTGTTCAGAAGCAAACATCTGAATCTTGGTTATTTGTATGGTATTCTGGACACTGATTACGTGAATCTCAGTGTGAAATTCTCTACTATCTATAAAAGTATCATGAGCTCTGGCAGTTGGTAGTTATCTCTACAGTTCTCCAGATTTATCACATGTATTGGATGCTTTTCACCTTTTGCCATTTTCTTCATGCCTTCACCATAAGGCCCTGATTTAACACCTACTGAAATAGGGATTTTTTGGCATTTAAACAAAAAAACATCGGCAAGAACAAGAAATAACTTTAAATTTGTCAAAAAGTCAGGATAATAATGCTGGAGATTCAAGGATGTATTTGAAGCCAAGCAGGGATGGGCCTCACCTGTTTGATCCTCTCATTATGCTCTTGCATCAGTGCATTTCTCTTGCAAACTGGCAGGAGGGGCAAAGTCAACCATAATCCGGTCTCTCATCTGGAGTTCTGGGCTGCACAGCAGCTTCAGTGTGATTAGGAACTTATTGGTGCCCCCAGCAGAAAGACCCCAGTGAGATCATCACAGAGTCACAGACTGGTTTGGGCAGAAAGGGACCTTAAAGATCATCTTGTTCTATGGCTGGAGCACCTCCCACTATCCCAGGTTGCTCCAAGCCCTGTCCAACTTGGCCTTTGAACACTTCCAGGGATGAAGCAGCCACAGCTTCTCTGGGAAACCTGTCCTAGTGCCTCACCACCCTCACAGGGAAGATCTCTGTGCTGGTTCATTGCTCCTCTTTGCTGCACCTCTTGCGTGACTCTCCTATAGGGTTGGATGCACGGATACAGCTGACGGGCTCCCTATGTCACATAATTAATTTAGTGCTCAGTGTTTTCAAGAGCAAACCCATTCAAGTTTATTTCATAACTGGCATAGCCTTCGTGCAAGTGATAATTGTTTATATTCCCTTCAACTGAGCCTCCTGCTGTTCCTTTTCATTTGAAATAATTACCAAAGTTTAGACTTCCAGACAATTGTATTAAGGGGAATCATACAGTGCTGCTTAACCAAGTTTTTGAAGACTGAGAGGACAGCTTTCAGAGCTCTCTTACATAGTAGTTTTACATATCTTAAGAGAGAGAGGCATAAACAGAATTTATAGTCCTCTCTGTATTTTTTATGACTCATGAGCATCCAATATAAGAGACAGAGCTGTGTCACCAGCTGGGAATGCAGCTTGGCACAGGCAGCCCCAGTGGTGTGAGGAACAGCACAAATCCTCGATAACCTTCTCTGGGAGTTCCTCTCCTCGAGCCTTTAATTAATAACCTGGAAGTCATTAATTTAATAGCCTGGTAAACAATCTGTTATTTCTTTTGCTTTTTTCTATACCTTTACTCCTGCCTCGTAGGGCCACTGTGAGGACTAATTAGTTCAAATACTCTCTATTATTTATTAACTCTTCTGTGTTTGTTTAATTTGGAAACAGCACAAGTTTTGCATGGACATTAGGAGGAAAGGGAAAGTGTCACCTCCTCTGGTAATCAGAGCAATTTCTGTGTCCATGCTGGTAGGGATGAATTGATCCACTGGGTGAGCAAAAACAGCTTAAAGCCACCCCTCTCACCTTATCTTGTCCAAGGGGAGATTGTTGTGGAGAAAAACATGTTCTCTTCTTCTCATCCAGACCTGTACCAACCAATCCAACCCTGTTAAGCCAATTGATCAATCTGATAATTTAATTTATGACATCTTTTAGAAACGCTGGTGAATGTATCCTGGTTCCAGGGACTTGCTGGATCCTACACAACAGCCACAGGCTTGAGAAATTCCTGGAGCTGGGACCACCAATGAAAACTTTATGTTGGTGACTGAGCAGGGAAAATTCTTTTCTCTGTCTGCACTGAATCAGTGCCCTGGTTTCAACTAGATATACTAGTATTAATTTCCTGCCTGAATCACTTGGGCATACTGGGAAGTGTTAAACAATTGGGATTCATCCCAGAAAAGAGTCCATTTCATTTTTAGCTTAAGTAATACAGTGTGTTAAGTTTGTAAAGCTTTGTGTGACAGTTTATGCCCAATATAAACCACAGGTATTATTGAAGGTGATGGCTCTTTTAATGAACAGAAAACGTAGAGTTTTATAGTAACAACCCACCAGATACCTCCTGCTCTCCTCAGTATTTTGTAGCCCTCCATAGGGTGAAAGTCCCTTTCATGAGCTTGTATCACGCTGAGCTGCTGGAGGAATTTTGTCATACTTGGCCAGTGAGGATCAGCAGTGATATAATAGTGTTGGGAGAGCTCTGTCTCCCAGTACCACCCTGCTGTTCCCTGCCAGCACTTGGATTGATGGGGCTCTGCACAGGGGTTTGTTGGGACCCACCAGCTATGAGGTAGTGTCTCAGATCTGAGCTCGAGGAATCCACTCCTAAGGTGATGGTGCTGAAGCAATGCCCTTTAACACCATTTTTCAGACTATTATTTAAAAAATCCCCACAAACAAACAGATCGTGCTTTCTGTAATAAAATGAAAAAAAAATATTTTTATCTTAGCCAATGCTAGCAACCTTTTAAGGTGGGATTAAAATATAAACCCAAATTCTTGCCTTATGCTGGGTTTGTAAAGTCCTTGTACTGAGGCATTTTCATATTGAATTAATTTAGCTTATACTTGGCTATTTCGTGTCTCTTGCAACAGATCTTGCGAGCGTAAGGTATGAATTTCAGTGTTGGATTAAAATAATACTTTGGTTTCCAGCTCTGAACATGTGATCAGTTTTTATAGTCAAAAGGAGAATCTCCCTTGTTTTTAATTCCTATTGTGGCTGCCTTGAGTCAAACTGAGCACAGCTCAATTCCTAGAACAGGCTCTCTCCCACCAAATGCTCTTGGTACCTGGAGTGTTCATCTCCTGCAAGGAATCCTTTGGGGACTTGCAGGTAACAGCAGGAGAACTTGGGGCCTTTCCAAGGACTCAAGTCCTCTGAGGCAGGGAAAACCATGAAAACTATTAGCTGCTGACATATTATGTGATGAAGACCCTTTTTTCAGAAAGCCATAGTAAATTGAATTGTACTCAGTGTATATTTTAGGGATGAGGAAGTAAATTTAGCTTGTCCAACTACCCAGTCCTATCGTTAACAAGTCCAATGCCTTCATTCTTGAATTATAATTCTATTTCAATATGATTCTCTCAAACTCCATTTGATTTTTCTCTTCTATAGGAATATTTCTCATTTTTCAGAGCTGTAATGAGAAGTCATAGAGGTTATATTCAATTTAAGCCTGATTAAAAAAAAATAATTAGGATTGATAACAAACCTCTTTTAAAATGCAGTAGGAATACCTTGACAATAAAAGGATTTCAAGGTGTTGCTATTTTTCTAGAAATAAAATGACTGCCCCAAAAATCTGCCCGCTGTTTTTGAAAAGCTTGCATAGATAGGGTAAAAATGATCTATATCATTTTGGTATCATAGCAGAAAGGTTGTGTTCCATTTTCTATGTTGTGGAAATCACGTGCCCCTTTTGTGTGCCATCTTTCCTCGAGGACATAGTTCTAAAGTTGAGCTTTTGGAGCTTGGTTTAGCAGGAAGATTGCGACTTAAAATTTAAATCTACAATTTACAGAACTGTAAGTGTGGTGGAGTGATGAAGTTTCGTGAGCTTGGGGATGAAATGCACTTGGGGATAATTCGTGTGATGCATTTCCATGTGCACAGTGAGTGTGTGCTGGGTGCTGCCAGAGTCTGTAGTGTTTTACTGGACTTGATCTCATCCCTGTACTGCTTGTGGTGTTTCTGGTCAGTGTAACCATAAATCTGCTGGTGATACTGGTTGCATTAAGTGTTTACTCATCCTGGCACAGCAGTTGGACACACGTGGTCCCTCTGACATGGCCACTGAAGCCAAGGAGGGGTCTTGTCCCTCTTGTCACACACCAGGACGTGTTAAGCTCCATTTAGATCTTGGCTCGGGCTCTGTCACTGCCCTTTCATCCTCTGCCCAGGTTCCAGGATGTGAAAATGTTGTTTCCTCTGGAGTTTTAATCACGCTCAGGAAATGAAGTGCTCTTCAGTCCTGCCTTCATTCTTTTGCCTTTACTATGTCATGCCTTAGGATCAACTTTATTTTGCTTCTGCTACATGACCTTGCTCCCCTTTCCTCTTCTGGCCTTCTCCCTCCACCAGGAGCTCCTGGGAGGTTTCTTGGCAGAGTTCACCTCCTGGTTCGTTCCTTCTCTCTCCACTGACCACATCCTTGGAGGAGCATTTCCTGCACAAAAACGGTCTTTTTGTGGTGAACCTGCCAAACCCTTCCCAGCCAATCATCACTGTCTGGAGTGATTCATAGAATCACAGAACAATTTGAGTTGGAAGGGACCTTCAAGACCATCTTATTCCAACTCCTTGCCATGTGCAGGGACACCTTCCACTAGACCAGGTTGTTCCTGGCTGGCCTTGAACACTTCCAGGGATGGGGCAGCAACAACTTTGCCTCCTTCTGAGGTGCCAGCATTTTACATTGTGTTTAAAGTGAAGCCTATAGATAACTTTAATATTCAGGTCACCTAGATGGGCACAAGAGCAAACATTTTTAGCCAAAGCTGCTGCCTGGTGAGGGGAGGGTCAGATCTTCATTGAGATCCCTAATTTTTGCCCGGTGGTGGATACTATTTTCTGGCACATCTCATTTATGGGAGTGTTGGAGATGGTAGGCTCCTTTGGGCAGCAAGCTTGGATGAAATCCTGCTCCGGTGTCTTTCAGATGACATTATTTACTTTAGTTTCACCCATTCCATCATCCTTGCCTAGATGTTTTCACGTTAAGTACATCTTGTCCCTGAAAAAGCAACGCTGCTGAAGGAGCTCTGCTTTGCCTCCTGGCAAGGGACGATGAGACAAAAGCTCTCCGATGTGTGAACCGGGACAGCCAATAGTCTCCCTGCCCCAAAAAGGGCCGTTTCCTTGGCAGATCCTGAACCTGCCTTTTTCAAAGCAGAGGGGAGTTTCTGGAAATGAATCCGTTGCAGGAAAAGTCAATAAGAGGAACTGTGTGTAATTTTGTCCTCAAAGCAACTCGTGGAGTATTCCTGTGTTAACATTGCCCACTCCCTTCAGAGGGAAAAGTGGGATCCCTGAATCGAGGATATCCAACAGAAACTGCCTTTCCCTTGGTTTCAACAGACAGAAACATTGTTTAAACCAGACTTTTTTTGGCATTTACTGGCATTACTAAGAAAGAGTTGGCAAGGAAAGCTGGCAGAAAGAGATGAGTTGGATAAGCTTTAAAGATTTTTTTTTTCTCTATAAAATGAATATCCAGAAGCTGTGTAAATGTATTTTTTCAGTTTGAAAAGTGTATAGAAGGACAACACACACACGTTTTTTGACTGAAATAACATCTAAGCTGGTTGTGCCCTCCAAATTCTTTTCCTTCAATTAAAAATGGGGGGGGGGGGGGGAAAGAAAGAAGAAAAGACAAAACAAAACAACACCTCAGGAAATCCCTAGAATGTTTATTCAGGAACAGAGCAGCCTGCTACAATCATTAGCTTGCAAAGGTATTTCTGTTATAGGCAGAGGGCAAAGTGAATTTTAACCTTTTATTGCCAAGAGGTGTCATGTTTGTCAGTGAAGCAGCTATTGAGGGACACACATAAATCCCTGTGAATGAGTGAGTGGCAAATGTAAAAACCCAAATCAAACCCCCAGTACACCCTGCAGAGAGAAACTAAAATCAATTGAAAAGCCCATAATTAAATATAAAGTACTATATTTCATGCTTTATTGAGTTTCTAGGTATTACTTAAGCATTTCTGGTTGTAAAAGGCTTCAATTGCAACAGAAAGATTTCAAAATATTTGACTCTCTTTGTTCCTTACAAGCTTAGTGCAGAATTGCTTCTGTGGGATTATAAAGGGAAAAAATGGCTGGACTGGTTTAAACTGTGATCTGTGGGAGCCCTCCAGACCAAAGTGGTTGTTTCCCAGGATCCCCAGAGGAGGGAGAGAGGAAAGGAAATTGCTACTCCTGGGATACCAAGTGTCAGGAGCCTGGGAACACTGGAAGTTGCAAGGGGCAAATTTAAGATATGGATAGAAACAGTTGGTGTTTTTCTAAGATGGAAACCTAAATTTTTTACTTCATGCAGTCAAACACCTCCCCTTTTGTTGTCCTGCTCCTTCTCATCTATACAATGGGAATAAAGTTTAACCCAAACATCAATTTGATTCTGGTAATGACCATTTCAGGTTAAAAGTGTTGTATTAAAAGTGTTATTTGCATTTGTATTCTTGCTGTACAACTTTTAGGGAGCAGGGATTTGCTGTTCTGGGGAAAAGAGGGGTGTCTTGCATGTGTGGTAAAATCATACGTGTTGTCTGAACAAGGGAACAAATATTTTCAAGATTTTAGGTCTCAAAGAATAAGAGAGGAGTATTTGCATTCTGTATACAAGGATTTTCATTGTTGCAACCTTGGAGGCAATTTAAAAACAGCTTGTAAATATTATGAAGACCATTAACTGAGATTTTTATAGTGTATGATGATCCATTTAACTCAGTCCAAGTTTAGCACAATCACCTTTCTTTGAGATAGATCAACATTGACGTGAAAACAATTTATTTTAAGGAACAGTTTGAGAAATAATATTTTGGTCGATTTGGTATTTTTCTTTTACATGCACATTTTTACTTCTTTCAAATATGCAATCTAATCATCAAGCATCAATTTATTTTTAAAATGTAATTTATTGACCTTAACACACTTCCATACTCTTTTTATTAAATAATTTAAAAAGAAACCTTGACGTGTAGAATCAAAATCAACTCTAATTTCAGCCTTCACAGAACTGGTATTTACCAATTTCTCCAAATCTTTGTGTTTGAGATGGAGAGAATCACAGCTGGCTTTGAGTCATTTATTTTAAAGAGGTTCCTGGGGCCTCCCCACCTCATTGCTGAATTCCCTTGTATCTATATCAATGTAGATGTAGATATCTATATTTATATGTCTATATCTATACATACACAGCTTCTCTGTTTCCAACCTTGTCTCAGGATTCAGCACTTAAACCAAGTCTTGAATTTTTTTTGGCAACAATAAGTGAGGAAAAAACAGCTGACCAAGGTTAAAGCAAGATTTTGCACTGAGATCAAATCATAAAATCAAGTAGTTGAGAGGGAAGATACCACTGAGTGAAACTCTTATCAGTGTTTCTGCTTTGCTGGGACATGTTATTAGGGAGGAATTTCATTTAGAGTCAGAGCTTATCAGTGTGTCCTTGTAATGTGCTCCCAATGTCATAAACTTCATATATAGACATGGAGTTGTTCTAATTTTAGGAAGAGGCACTGAAAAAAAAAGCTTAATGTAAAAGAAATAAAACGCTATTGGAAGTGTGGATATTATCTGTGTCATCATTATAGAGCTTAAAATTGCAAGAGGATCAGCTGCTACAGACATTTTGGCTGATGTTTATGAAATAAATGTCTTTGTGGAGCTCCCCATTATTGTGTGTTAGAGCTGTACAGTACTTCCTATAATTCTATTACATTGGGGCAGGTAAAAAAGGGAGACTTTGATATTTCAGTGCAGGAAAAGAAGCATTTGAAAAGTCTTCACTGCCTTTATCAGTAAATGATTTAGACCAAAAATCCAATCTCTGCTTGAAGTTTTCAAAGGCCACATTTGTTTGTTTTCCCAGTAAAATCTTTATCTTTCCCAGTGAAAGAAAAATCAATACATCACTGGTAAACACAGAGCCGTGTCTTACCAGGGTATATTCCTTAAGCTGAATGGGAATTCTGATATTAGCCATCACACTCAAGCCATATTATTTGGAAATACCATGTTGTGCTTTGTTTTTATCCACAGCCACCCTGCCGTTTTATACTTTTGCTTTCTATATTTTTGTATTATACACATGTATTTTCTTGTCCTAGCAAGGGGAGTTTCAAAAGTTCTTCGAGAAGAATAGGGAAGTTATTTTCAAGATCTGTTGTTTTGTTGTGCTGGCTGGCACCTGACAGTCTACAATGAGAAAGCAGAGAAATTTATTCAGCATAAAATACAGTTGTAGCAATTTATTGCTGTCTTTACCTTTCCCACAAAACCATTCCTCTACATCTCTTGGAATGCTTAAATTTGCTTCTTTGTTTTTAGGGAGCTATATCTTTTCTACTGGTGCAATGTCACCATCACAGCCTTGCTGTATGGGAAAGAAATAACTTGTCCCACATATTTAGCCTCAGGCAAAGTTTGTGTGTGCAAGGTATTCTTTTTACCTGGAAATTTTGATTTGTAATTAAATTTGATTGGGTTGTTTGGGAGGCCGCAGCTGGTATTCCTTCTTTATCAAAGGCATCATGAAATTTAGGTTTCTGTAAAAACAGTCTCTATGTAAAAGCAAATATGTGTTGTCTGAGGGGAATAATGCAGCATCCCTCAGCTCAGGAATCCCTCAGGGGATGGCATTTTTGCTCTTCCTAATCTTTCTCTAAGTGTGACCAATTTATTCAACCCTCAAATGTTATTTTCTTGTTCCCCTCGATGAGTTGTCCATCTGAGCTGCTCTCTGAAACTCTTCTGATGAGCAAGACTTCTTTAAGCTTTGTGATATGACCCTAAAATTCTCCTTCCCTCATCACCTCAGGAAATCAGCACAGCAAGGGGAACCCCCCACAGAGACCGTCTCTATTTATATGTTGATGAGCCTGGATGAAAACTTCCAAAAATACTATATACACTTTTAAACCTGCCAGAAGACTCCTGTGCTGCACAGTCCTGCCCTAAACAAGCAGTGTTCGCTGGCACTTTGTGATAGAACATAATGGTACCTATACCTGAGAACCACTTGCTATTTGTAGGGACACTAATGAACCATTCCAGAGCCCTTCCTCCCTGCATTCTGCCAACTTACATGGCTCAGGAGTGCAAAACCCAGAAGTCTGGGGCAATATGCCAACTATATGTCATAAGAGGCAAAGTTTCATACCCTCATGTAGTTGAATTTAATTTAAATATGCAACACGGTGCAGCATTAAGGTTACTTTTTTTTTTGAAGG
This sequence comes from Corapipo altera, assembly GCF_003945725.1. Classification (NCBI taxonomy): domain Eukaryota; kingdom Metazoa; phylum Chordata; class Aves; order Passeriformes; family Pipridae; genus Corapipo; species Corapipo altera. Next base: position 2,915,929 of record NW_020884915.1, read on the forward strand.
GTTGTAAAGGAGTGGTAATTCGGTAGTTTAGGTGCAAACCTCAGTGAAAGGTTGGACTTCTTGCTTTCTGGAAAAACAAAAAGGGGTGTTGAATGGCTCAAGAGCAATAGTGGGGTGCAGCCTGTTCATTCGCAGGGCAGGGGTGGAGTCCCCGTCCCTGGAGGGATTTAAAAGCCATGTGGATGTGGCAGCTGGGGACGTGGCTTAGAGGTGGATTTGAAGATGCTGGGGGAATGATTGGACTCGGTGGTCTGAGAGGTCTTTTCCAACCTAAATGATTCTATGAGTCTGTGGTTAATAATCTGGTGGTTGGAGGACTCGTGAGTGTAGGTGGGAGGCCACTGAGGCATTGAATCCCACTGGAGACTGTTATGTGTTTCATTGAATAATTACTGGGAAGGAGAACAGTCATGAAAATAAATGGGACAGATAGTTCACTCTGAAAGGACACAGGAAGGAGTGCAAGGAAAGCTTGGAAGTCTGAAACCATGGCTGTGCTGAGGAGCAAAGAACCGGGACTGTCAGTCCGGAGAGGAGGAGGCTGAGCAGTGACATGATGAATCTTTGTGTGTAAATGGCTGCAGGAGAGAAAGAGGGAGTAATTAGTTTCTGTGACACTGTTAGATATGCTCCTGTCTAGCAGGAACAAGAAGAATGGCCTTACAAGGCAGCAAGGAAGAGCTCGGTAATAAAGCTAATGAGAAAAGGATGTATTTACATGCATGTCGTGAGGAAGGGAAGATTAGAAGTCTCTGAGTGCACTTGATTTTCAGAAAAGACAGAGAAACAGCTGCTAATGAGAGTAGTGTAGTTGATCCTGACACGGGGCACGAACCTCTGAGGTCTCACAGGCCACATTTTCTATGATTTGATGTGAAGTAGAGGCCATTCTTTCTCCTTCATAAGGACCTGCTTTGTGAACTTTGCCATCTCTGCATTTCAAAGGATAAGATTTGGATTTTTCTGAAATTTTAAATACTTGAAGTTTCACAGGGAACCCTTTCATGTCTGGGATGAAAAATTGGCACCCCACAACTTTTCCTTCTCTTCTAATTATTAGTTTTGCACAACTTAAAACCAGATCCTAAATAATACATAGACAACTAAACCATTAGATGTAATCCTTTCTCAACTGTGTGCGGAGAAAATGCTTAAGCCAAAGTTAAGCCTTTTGTTTGTTCTTTTAAATATTCTTATTATTTCAAGGATGGACACTGAAATCATAGGAGTGGATCAGGATGTCATGGAGGTTGGGATATTTATAGCCTGAAGAGGTTTGGTTTGGGGAGGAAGTAGTTCTAGCTGTGGAAGGACCTGTTAAATGTTGTGTCTCCACCCTCCTGTCAGGTGGTTGTAGAGAGTGAGAAGATCCCCAACAAGCCTCCTTTTCTCCAGTCTAAGCAACCCCAGTTCCACAAGCAATGCTGGGAGGCAGCAGTAGGCACACATCTGTGTCATCTGTTGCCCTGAGAAGCACCAAAGCTTCAAAAGATTTTCAGGAAGGGGGAAGAGGCAAGAGAATTTAAGTGCAGAGCATCAGGAATAGACCAAGTCCTGAGATGACAATTACAACTGTTTACAATAAGCATGAAGTAATTCAAAACACATTCTGGGATGCTGGGGTTGTAAAGTTCTCGTAGATCCCATGGGCTGTGTTGCAGAGATATCTAATTTTTAATTAGCAGTGAACAACGACATGGTAATGGGCTTAGGGTTATTTTTTGAAGGATCATCTGGATGAAAACATGGTCTATCCAGAGCTGCTTGTGAGTCTTTTTTTTATTTCCTTTCAGTACCTTTTCAGCAGTTTTGTGTCAGTAGCTGTGGAGGAAGTAGAGTGCATGCAGAGTGTGGAGTGTTTGGGGCAGACAATTCTGTGGTTGGCTTATTGCTTGAAATGTTCAAGTGTTCAACAGATTTTTTCACTCAGTGCTCCTCACTAAGAGATCTCTTTTGTTATTACCAACTTTCCAAATGCTAAGCTAGAAAATATGATTTTTCTGTTTCATTTTTTCTTTCCTTATTTGTGATGATGGATAATTGGTTTGTAGTTCTAGGTCTAGAAGGGAGGCTCCTCTGCATCTAAACATGAGAGTTTTGCTCCAGAAGACAATAAAAGTCCAAAGCTGATGGAAATTCAACAGGATATGGCACACAATGCATGTAGTGCAAATACCTAAATATTCTGTGTATCATAGCCCATCCGTGGGGAAACTTGTATTTAAATTTCCATTGGGGTTTAATTCCTGGGAAAGGAATAAAAAAAATCTCTGAAGTTGAAATTGGAAACAGAGACTTTGAGGTTCTGACCAACATCTAAATGAGTGTGTTGTCAGAGTGTTGCATTTGCTCAGGCAAAACCACATAAAAAAGTCTGTCTCAGGTGATCTTTATTATCCTCTCTTACCTGTGCCAATTCTGCTTCTGGTTTTGGGGGTGGAAGCAAAAGCAGAACAGGACTTGTGCAAATAATGGAGTGACAAGAGGAGGGGGAAACCCTGTGAATAGATCCTTGAATGAGATGTCAGCAAGTGAGAGCTGTCCAGGAAGGCAGGTGGACAGACTTCTCTCCTAATGGGATGCTCTACTAGCCTGGGTTTTGCACAGAAGGAGCTTGGAGAAAGGTCTGGTTCCATAAAGAGCAATTAAAATCTAGTTTGCAGCCTATAACTCTACTTGTTCCTCATCTCTTGGCCTCAAGAGCCACTACTGCTTTCTCCTGTTGTGCCCAAGCTACTGTCAAGCCCATTTCCCCCCAATCCTCATGGGAATCTGGCTCCAGCATCCACTGCCTGAACTGCAAAGTGTTCTTGCTCCTTCTGTGTTGCTGCACTGGTCCATGGGGTTGAGGGTGGGTAATTAAAATGTTTTATGAGACTTCTGCAGGATTTTTTTCAGTTTTCTCACCCTGTGCAGTCAGTTCAGGAATATTTTTGCCCATTCACACTGTGGTGGAGCAACTGAAGGTGACAGCAGACTTTTCTTTATACTTTTATCACATGTTGCAAATGCCTTTAAGATGTTTCTTTCTTTGTTATCTCAAAATACTGTGCTCTATTGATTTTTGGGTTTTCTCTAAAGGGCTGAAAATTTCAGCACTAACCCTGAAGCCAACTGAAATAATTGATTATCTGTTTTTACCTCCTCTTCAGTTATTTACCTTGTGCCCTTCCATGGAGAAAGGGTGTGCTATTTCTAGATGATTTAGTGTAAAGCAGATCTTTGCTGAGCTTTAATATCAATTTATATAACCTTGATCCATGGGTTATTTTTTTAGACCCACAGGTCTATCTAATATGTCAGGAGAGAACTTGTTCTAGAAGTATTTTTTTATAGCTCATTCTTCTTGAACATATGGGAAATATGAAAAGAAACAGATTCTCTATAAGCTCAGATGGCAATTGAAAATACTTAAATTATCTACTAGAGTGATTAGATGCCTATTGGCCTCTATGACCTAGTTAGGTATCTTAAAAATGTATTTTATCCTTAATAGCTAGATTTTGTGTACAGGTTTTTTGTATATATATTAATGGTAATGGCATTTTCATCTGCATTTTGTCTTTGCCTTTGTGGTAAGAAATATGTTGGTCATTAATACTTTAAATCTCTAGGTATCATTCAGAATAAAACATATGTTTTTGTTCCAGGGAGTGCTTTCTGAGAGAAATTTACTGTGCTTTCCACACTAGTTTGTGTATTTGTTTTCTACAAGAATGTAAATGTCGAGTTGGGGTATCTGTGAGTAAAGTCACTTTCTCATTAAGCAGAAAAATGTGAGATGCTGCCCACAGGTTTCAGTATAATTTGCTTTACTAGGAAATCTTTGGATCCCTCTTCCTTTTAGGGCACATTCCAGGACATAGAAATGATTCATGTGTTTTGGAAGTACAGCTTTGGGAAGTTTGTCAAGTTATCTCGAGTAGCCCAAGAGCGGGGTGAAATCGCCCTTTCCACTAGTTTTAAAAAAATGAATGTGTTATCTGTCTTTGTATAACTCATTTGTCATCTCCAAAAGATCATCAGAGACAAACTGTGGCTTGAAGGAGTGGAAATCAGACCCTGACTCCTCACTCCTGGTTTGCATTCCCATCTCTGTGGTGCAGAAGGGAACTGGAATCCAGAAGCATATCTGCGATTGCAATAACAAATTAGCGAAGGAGATTTAATCTGAGCCGCAGAATATGAAAAGATATTTAGAGAGAGCGAAGCCTGAGCTCAGAGATCTTGGCACAGGCCTGGTGCAGCGGAGCCCTGGGATTGGAGGGATCTGAAAGTGAAGAACAGCATGTGAATTAAGCCAAATAAATTAAGTGATTTAAGCATTAATCTGGCCAACCCTCCGAGTTCATTCAGAGAAGCAAAACATCTATCATTGCTTCTCTGGAGATTGTTGCATTGTGGAGAATTCACTTTAGCCAGGACATTTAGACCTACCCTTGCATTAAGAAAAGTTCTTAATTTTCTCATTGTCTGAAGCTGATTGTATCCTTTTGCCTTTCAGTAAGTTTCATTTAGTTGCAATTACTCTGGCTTCAAAATCTTGAAATCAAATGAATTAATGAAAATGGAAAATCAGAACTCTTTCCTAATTAAGAACTAAGCTTTTCAAGGATTATGAAAGGATCTAATTTAGAGAGAGATGTTTGGAGAGCATGAAATGTGGCTTGAAGGAGATACATGTGCATTCAATATAACTTACTGAGCCCAACCAGATTTGTATTGACGGGAAACAAAAAGCATCTGAAATCCTCTTTCAGTGATAGAATAATTTATGGGCTTTCTTGAAGCATTCTGAGTTGACTTTCAGTTCAGGGAAATGGGTGGCCACCTTAGTTTGCTTCTCAGTGGACACAGTTACTACTGTATTTAGCATTATTTCTTCCCATGTCACTTAACTGAACCACGGAAATTTTGGGAGGAGGCTGACTGTGGTTTTGTTTTTGTTCTTTTTATAGTTCTGTAACCCTTTTTTATGGGTGTGAGGAAACCTCCCTCCCGGCACTGCTGCAGGAGGCTCTGAGGTGGCACTGAAGGGGTGTAGGGAGTGGTCAGGTGGCTCAGATAATGACTCACAGTTCAGAATGGACCTAATTTTCTACTGTTCCTGAAACCCAGGTCTCTTGATGTGCTGCCTCCCCAGCAGACACAAACATCTGGTGTTATAGTCCCTGTGCACAATACATGGAGCTCATCTGCTGGTGCCCCCCTCAGCATGAGAGAAGCTCCTACTGAGGAGAACATTATCAGACACAGTCTGGAGAACTGTAGTTTCTTATCACTGAAAACTCAGCAGTAATTATCATCACAATTCTCACCCCCCACAGTGCACACCCCACAAATGTGTACTGCAGTAATTGTGTGTGTACAAGGAGAGATGTTTCTAAAGAGGGGCAGGTTGGCTGCTCAGCCCCAGCTCGGTTATAAAACAGTGGATGTGTGGGTGGGAAAATGTGGAGTTATTAGCTGGGAATACCCACAGGAAGCACGGTGGGATAGAGGGAGTAAGGTGCAGAAAATATAATTACACTGGGTACCGAGTTAACACAGTCATTGACATGGTCTCTGCTTGACCTTGATTTTTTGAGCACATTGGAAGTATATGACATTGCAATCAAACTTCTAGTAAAGGAGGTCACAGTCCCCGATGTCCTTACAAGGAGAGGAACATTACTTTTCAGGCTACGCAGAGTAGAACCCAAGTGAGATCCTCTAAATTTACCCTGCACAGCCCTCTAAGAAGTTCACGTACATTTTAAATTGGCAAATATCAACAGCTGTTCATTCACATGATAATTACCCAAATTGCAAAGGACCGTCTGCAACGGGGTTCTGTTCCATAACTAAGGCTACCCAGACCCTCTGCAATTGCTTCCTCCCTGCCAACTCTATTAAGTTTTGCTTTGTAACAATTTACTACAGAACAGGCCCGTTTGTTTTCCTTGCACAGCCTTCCACCAAGCATTGTTTAAGCAGCACATCATGTATTCCAACAAAGAGGTGCTTTTTGCTCCCATCTGTTTGATAGCAGAGCGAGCAGTTGTGACTCAGACGTGCAGTGTAAATACTGGATAATGACTCTGGGTTTGCTTTGAGCAAATTCCAGGTTGTTTCATTCCTGTGCCAGGTTCTGGTCTGTTTTTGAGGCAGGGAAGAATGTCTGATGTTGGGCCTGAAGTTTTCAGGTGTTAGACTTGCTTTTGACAGTGACCCATCATTGTGCACAGGTGATAGTTAAAAGCTTCCATGAGCAGACCTGACAGTGCAGCAGGTACCAGGAGTAGAAGCTCCTCAGTTCTCTAAGGCTCTGTGGTATCTGGTTGGCTTTTCTAAATATAAGGCCATGCAGACACTCCCCCAGAGACATACAGGGTATTTCTATTTTAACCTTTTGGAGCAAAATCCCTGGAAGTGTTCAAGGCCACGTTGGATGGGGCTTGGAGCAGCCTGACCTAGTGGAAGGTGTCCCTGCTCATGGCAGGGGGTGGAATGAGTTGGTCTCTAGGGTCCTTTCCAACCCAAACTGGTCTATGGTTCTATGAACACAGGAAGGAAAACAGTGTAGGGAGGACTCATTTTTTTAAGTCAATCTTTTAGTCAGACTCTTCAACAAGTCTTTTTTTTTTTTTTTTTTTTTGTTCCCCCAGTGAAAAAATCTTTATATTTGCGGGTCTCTCAAAAAGCTCAAAAGTGCATCAGTGCAATGAACCTCCTGCCCAACCCCTTTGGAAAGGTCACAGGATGTCAGAGCACAGGCAGAGCCTGGTCTTTCCAGCCAGTTCAGGGAATGGGTTGTGATAGCAAACAACACACCCTTCCATCAGGCTGTGATTAAAAAGCGCTGCTGCTCTTGACCCTCTTCCAGGCTGAGGTCCTGCCACTCACACTGATGGGCTGGGTAGGAAGTCCTTCACTCCATGAAGTCACATCAGTACCTGGGTGACAAAATTTGTTGGTTTTATGGGAATAGCCCTCCTCAGAGCTGGCAGGCAGCACACTGGGGGCTGCTCTGTTTGGGATACACCACAACAAATGAGAGCTGGCTGAAATAACACATTCTATTATTGTTTTTATTGGTTGTTCTTGATACAAAATCGAGTTCACGGTTTGCTGCAGTCATTTCCATTAGCCCAAACCATATGCTGTTGCATTTTCCTTTCTTCTTTCCTTTGTGATCCGCGAGTGTGACGGATCACCAGCTCCCAGATGCGGAGCAGACTCCTTGCAGGTCAGCAGGGAAGTGTGAGAAACACACACCGAATGCTGCTCTGGGCTGCTTTGCATCCACCCTGCTGCAAAGATACAGGAAGGGCTTCCATACCTCCCCTTGGCTGGTTTGTGTTCCAGCACTCAACCTTCTCCCAGACCGCATCCTGGACCAAAGGACACGGAGCTCACTCCCCATCGGCTCCTTCAAAGTGTTGCCAACACCTGTCCCCTTTTTCATGATTCGCTCATGTTTGTTCTCCCAGCATGTTTTTAGGAATCTTCGAAATCGAAAGATTTTCCTGTTGCAAAGTTTGTCCTGCAAAGAGAGTATTGATTTTGACCTATTTTTAACTGATATAGTTCAGAGGATAATTGGAGAGCTGCTGTAAAAACCAAACCTGCCCTATTTGCACTGCTTAGTTTTAATTAAAAAGACAGAAAGAATGTATTTTATTTTTATTTTTTTTTAAAGCATAAAGCTGAGAATTTTCTGTTAATCCCTTTTTAGCTGGTCAAATGCACCTAAATATGTTTCAGTGCAACCTCAGTGCCTGATAATTAAAATAAGGTGAAAAGGTCAAAGCCACTTTTAATGCCTGACTTTTACTGACACCGAATTAATTCACAACATAACAACTCAGCCTCAGAAGGCACAGATTGCTTTCAGACATCACACTGGTTATTTTGGATTTGCTCCTGAAATAGTTGATCCTTTGTGTTATGACATTTTAAACATGTTTTAGCTAGGTTATTCTTTGATTTTTTTAAAAAAAATATAAATCAGGAATATCTGACAGAAAGGATGGAGCTCTCCCTTTCCCAGAGTAGTCATTAACTTTGTATTTCTGCATGGAAACCAGGAAACTGGGAGCTAGAGCTGTGTAATTTTATTGATTTTGGTCTGGCACAATTAACTTCTCAGTTTCCACTTTCCTGAGTGTTATTTGCTTGAATTTTTAACTCTGGATAGGGATCCTGGGACACCAACAGTGCTCAAGGAGCTGTTAATTTAAATAGCCTTTTATAGAGATTCACAGGACTTCCAGCAGTTGTTGCCAAATAACCTGATGGCCAGAGGTTCATGCCAGTGCTATAGAGGCAGCACACAAACATTTATATTTTTCATTTTAATTGAAAATCTTTTTAGCTTATGAAAAGAACTCTCCTAAATTAGGGTCATTCCCAAGGTTGTCCTGTTGCTCTATTTTGTGCACATCCCATAAGCTCCATGATGTGGTTTTCTGTCATCTAGTGGAGGGTGTCTATTGCTCGTGGGATGGGGGGTTGGCCTAGATGATTTTAAAGGTCCCTTCCAACCCAAACCATTCTGTGATTCCTGGAAGGAAGCCAGGGAAAGGGCAGAAAAGCTGCTGATCCATTTAGGATCTCATGTGTAATGGGTTTGACTGTGTCACGTGGTGGGTAGCAGGTTATATAAATATTTATTGAGAGATATAGAAATATATGTAATGATATATATAGTGAGAGATGTAGATATAGATATATAACTTGCCCCACATATATACATATGGGAGTGTGAGGAGTAGAAAAAGGAGAGGGTTTAAAACCCTGACTACCTCCAAGCAGCAGATTGATTCGCTCTAGAAGGAGTTAAGAAGAAGAGGGGTGAAAAAAAGAAAAAGAAATTTAGCTATTGTGCCTTCCAGATAGAGGAATCTTACATCTATTTGTACAGTCAGCAAGAAAGCAAAAAGTATAATCATTCTGTTTTCAAAGAGACTCTTTAAAATAAACTTGGGAACAAACTTGGAAGTTCTTTGCTTTCCTGCATTATTGGACTGGCTCAGCCAATTTGTTAAAGGGTTGTGAGTCTTTGCTAAGGCATTAAGGAAAAAAAACAACTGCAAAATACTCTGTTCTCTTAGTTGCTGCTCATTAGATGCAGCCACAGGGATACAGGCTTGTCATCTGACAGTAAGGAAAGCACAGCTGAATTCCCTGCCCTCAGGAACTTGCAAAACAATCTGAACTAACTGTTTATACTTTTCATGTCCACATGAAATATCACTTGGTTTTGGAGGTGTCTGCAGGAAACATTGCCCTTTGTGTTTATTTCTAAACTAAAGCCAAAAGAAAAATATGAAGTATTTATTGATTTAAAAGCATTACATGCAATTTATAGTATTTGTTGCAGGTTGTGATTTTCTTAGATGTATATACTTTGCAGACAGCTTTCATTTGTTGGATTGAATTCCAGTTTCCATGGTAAGATTCCCTAAGTGACATTATTTCTTATAGATTTCCCAGCTTTTCCCTCTTTGTGTATTATAGATAGTAGAGGAATATAATCAGCCCAAAGATCTGATACCTATAAATACACCTTTTAGCTTGTGAAGGCACCAACACAGAATGTCAGTGTGTGATAAATAAGGGAAATAAAAGGCATTTTCATATAGATAACAGAAAACAACATAGAATTTATCCCTCCTGGAAATTATGTACTCTTTCTTTGGTTATGCAATTTCTAATTCCTGCTGTTAACTCTTGTGATACAAGAAAAACATCTGTATTTGTGTGGAATGTAGCTATATGAGATATCTCAGAAGTCCTTGATTTCCAGAGCTTGGTTTAAGAGATAACATAAACTTATGACCCTTACATTTTTTGTGTGGAATTTCTGTTTACAGGAGCATAGAGGAGAAAGTAAATTGGATCATAGAATCCTGGAGTGGCTTGGTTTGGAAGGGACCTTAAAGCTCATCCAATTCCAACCCCTGTCATGAGCAGGGACACCTTCCACTAGCCCAGGTTGCTCCAAGCCCCATCCAGCCTGGCCCTGGACACTTGCAGGGATGGAGCAGCTTCTCTGGGCAACCTGTGCCAGGGCCTCCCCATCCTCACACCCAACAATTCCTTCCCAATATCCCATCTAACCCTGCCTTCTGCCAGTGAGAAGCCATTCCCCCTTGTCCTGTCACTCCATTCTTGTCCAAAGTCCCTCTCCAGCTCTCCTGGAGCCCCTTTAGGCACTGGAAGGGGCTCTCAGGTCTTCCCAGAGCCTTTTCTTCTCCAAGTGAACACCCTCAGCTCTCCCAGCATGGCTCCAGAGCAGAGAGGCTCCATCTTCCTCATTGTCTTCATGGCTTCCTCTGGACTTGCTCCAACAGCTCCATGTCCATCCTCTGTTGGGGTCTCCAGAGCTGGACACAGCTCCAGGTGGGGTCTCTCCAAAGTGGGTCTTATTCTTACAGTAAATGTCAGTGATTTTTTCACACTTTAAGGCTTTGGATTTAAAAATACTCCCAAATTATGCCATGGTGAAGTACTTTGACTATCAAATCATTAAGACTGGTTTGACACGATGTGATTTCTCTGTTTCTCTTCAAACTAAAGCCCAGGCAACTGTTTATGAAATGTGACAGTTTGTGAGGTTTTACTGCCTTTTCATTTTTACTCTATGTTGAATGTCAGGGACCTTGTTGCAGACAACTAATTACAATCCATAGTTGTCTTCATAATTGTATTTTTTCCTTACTATCTTGCCAGTTTGGACCCATTTCAGCCCAGAACTGTCCCCCCAGTGACCTGTCAGGACAGTTCATGCAAACTGTGACCTGGCAGCTGACAGAACTACATGGGTGTAGTTCAGCTTGGCCACAGGGGCAAAGTTGCCCCTATTACAAGGTTGGCTTTAGCAAAGTTAATAACAGCTCTGGAGGGACTGGAAACCTCTTTGTTGGGTTAAACCTGCCTATTTCAGTTTACCCTGTTAGGATATAATTTAAAACTTTGAAACCAGAGAAGCAAAATCATCCCTTTTGGTTCTATGTCTTGTGCTGATCTCTGTTCTCTGGATTGGGACATCAGATACAGCTGAAAGTGCATTTCTGTTTCCAAATGAATTAATGCTGCTGATTTGAGTTCATTTTCTCTCTTTCTCTTGTCTGTAGATTTTCCATTTATTTCTGTTATGTAATTGCTAGAATGTTTTTTTTTTTTTACTCAGAGGTGTATGTGCTGGTCTAACTGACGTATCTTAATCTAATAAAATCCTTTATCATTTATAGAGAGGAATTTGCAAAGATATATGTGTTAGGATTCTCCATTTCATCAGTTTTCTGCCTCTTCAAACGTAATAAATGACCTGCAGTATTTTCTCCCAATCTCAGCACTGAGTATCAGGGGAAAAACTCAGAGCACTATAGCGTGATCACAGTGAGTCCCAACTCCACAGCCCAAAGGAAGGGATGATCCAGCAATAATTAAGACTGTTTCCTAGATTACTGTGCAGAAAAATATAGTCAGTGATTCCTTTGTATTCAGCTTCCAGAATGGGCATCCCACCAAGGTGAACAGATCGAAATGGATGATTACCAGTATTTCAGGAATAAAAACTGATTATTTTGAGGTTATCATATCATAATTCACAAACCCTTAATCCACAAACCATCCTTCTTTTTCTCTTCCTGGATGAAGACCTGGAGATCAATGTGATTTAAAATGGAAAAAACCCATAGTACTTAAAAAACCTGTTAAACTAGTTTTACTAGAGAACTGCTCTGACTCAGAAATAGGCTGCTGTCTCATCATCTTCTAGTTATTCAAGTAGTGATTTATTAATTTTTTCAGTCTGCTTTATCAGTGGGAGTTCTTGCTTGACCTTGACTTGCTGTTTCACTGATTTCCTTCAGAATATTAAGTGTCACACCAATTTAAACTAAAAACCTTCAACTAGAAAGCAAGCAAGGAGAAAATTAAGGAGGAGAATGCTTTTCCTGTTCTGTTGATACAATTTGATGTAGATTTTGGAAGTAAATCTTCTAACTAAGAAGGGAAGTGGAGTCGAGTCCTACTTTAATTATCCTTAAGTCAGTTCTGCCTCTTAGGATGTGAGGGAACAGCTTGTGTGCATTGATGAAATCTTCTCTTATGCCACAGAAAAGATATTGCCAAAAAGAAAACAGCAAACTGTAGTTTAACATTAGAAAGAACTAGAAAACATAAGTCTGCAGAGAAAAGAAGGTGGAACTGCACAAAATTCTTCTTTCTAGTTTAAATAATGCCGCTCTCATCAGGTTCACTTTGCTTTCCCCTTTGATAATTTTAAAGGGATCAATGTGGGAATAAATTGATGTATCAGCATGGAAATTATTTTTTGTGATGCTTAAGAAAGACTCATAAGAAGTGGCTCTTTCTGAGATATTCTGAGCAGGAGAGACTGTGCCATCACAATGTATTTTTTTGATTATTCTAAAAGGAAAATATAAAGCAACCATCTAATGTCTGTATTTATAGTCCTTCCCATTTCATCTTGCAACTCAGTTTGGAAAATATTGATTGTAAGGGAAGAGTATCACAGAGCTTCATGGGATTCAAAATGAGCTTTTAAGGTTTTGTAGTAGAACTGTGCAAATAATTCAGGAGGGACTCTACCACCACTGCAAAAAAAAATAAAGTAAAATATGAGTTCATTTCACAGGTGGATGCATTTAAAGAGAAGGGAGGAAAATAACAAACCACAAACCTAAAATGCCCTTTCTAACTGATATTTATTTTTTGTTAACATAAGAAATTTATGATTTTAAGTGTTTGTGTGTTTTTAGTCACCATCACACCTGAGCAGTGGGTAATTTTTACTGTATTTATGCTCATGAATTTCAGTCAGAATAAGAAAAAGCATAGTTCCATCTCTTCCCAGATGGAAAAGAAGGAAATGAGCCATCTGTGTGAAAGAGAAATCAATGGTAAAGCAAGAATCTGAACCTTAGTCTTGTGCAAAGCAATGCAACATCCTGACTGGGGCCATTATTGTGCTCCATAATAAGAAGTTTCAGCTTTAGGAATTCTCTGAGAGATGATTTTGTCTTGTAACAGTCTGTTCTATTCTGCAGCTGCTTTTTTAACTTTGCAACTTACTGACATCAATTGACTGTCAAATAAGTACCACTGTGAACTCATGAATAAACATACTTGTCATTTACATACTAACTGAGGGCCTTCAGCTGAAAAGAATCCATTTGTGCCACTGCAATATCTTAATTATTTACTGTGTTATATTGTAATTAATTGTGTTTTACTCTCTCAAAACTCTATAGTCTGTATATCTTACGGGGTTTGGAAGCAATGCACTAATATTAAAGTCATAATCAACACTACTTCTAAATATTCATGCTAATAAATGACTCCCATGTGTTTGCAGAGTGCCAGGGATAGTCTGAAGCATTTATTTAGCATTCTAGTGGGATCTGGTTTCTGCAAAGTTCACATTGAAGCAGAATTTCAATCTTGTTGCTGGGAAAGCACGTTAGGATTTGCACGAGCAGTGGGGTAGGACACTCAGGAGAAAGCAGTGGTATCTCAGTCACAGTCTGTGCCTAAGAATGTCTGAGAGCACTGGGGAGTTGTCAGCTATTTTTTTATTCTAACAATTCTGTTTAGTCTATGACAACCTCCCAATAACTTCACTTTTTAATAAACAGCTATAATTTTTCAAATCTTTTCAAACCCGTTGCGTTCCACGGGAGGGATTCTCTGCCTGTCACAGCTGGGGCTCCACTGAGGCACTGCTGCAGCAATCACAGAGTCAGACACATTCCCCAATAAATCAATTAAATCCTAGAACCCTAAAATTATCCTGCTGCAATTGGCTGACATAAATCTCCAGAAAAAGCATATTGAGTGTAGGGAGGAACAACTGATTTATTGAGCTACTGTTGGAATTTCAAACAAGGAAATACTGTCTCTCAATCCAGTAAGTTTGTTTAATGAAATGTAAGTTAAGTGTAAACAGTCTTAAAATATATGTGAGTTGAATCTTTTGGATTAAGAGTAACCAGCATATTGTAAACTGTTCTTTCCCCTTTGAAGTGCAGTTTCCAGAGCTCGTGTAGGTGCACTGCCCCTTTCTGCAAGTATTTGAGCCTCCACTGGTTCAGATCCTCTCCCACAGCTTCCAAAAGAAACTAATGGATTTACCTTTGGATACTTGAGATGAAAAAGAATTTGTTTTATAATCAGAGGAAGGGCAATATGAAGATTGCACACAGTCATGATGGTGTTGAAAATGCAATCCAGATGTCCTGATCCCTGCTCCATGCTAGAGTGAAAATGGGATTTCTGTGTGCTCTGTGGATGCCTTGTTTAGAAAATTCTCTTAAATACTTGTATGTGTTTAAATACTTTGTCTATTGGTTTCACAGAGATGCTCGATAATACCGTTGGCCATATTTATATTGATATTTCATATTTTTTGGACTTGATGATCCTTGTGGGTGCCTACCAAATCAGGATCTTCTCTGATTCTAATTGCTCCAACATCACTTCTTTTTTCTTTTGAGCTAAAACTTCATTATTCCTTATGAAGAGTTTGAAATACATTTTAAAAACTTTGAAATGTGGGTTGAAAAGTTTGAAATGCATTTTAAAATATTTAGTTCTTTATTAAAAAAATAAATCAACATGATAGTACTTTATATTTAGTTTCCATGATACTCTTAGATCTATGTGCAGTTCTATGTGGGAATATTTGGGACCCTCAGCCTTAAGGGAAAATCATTTCTACCAGAGTCATTCTGCTGACTGTGGTCACAGCACTCCAGGTCTGCCCTTAGTGCAGGAGGCTCTGGCTTTGAACAATGATGTGTTAAACTGAAAATGGTCATGCAAACCCCAAATCTGATTAACTGGACCTCTCTTTAAAAAGTAGTACAGGAAGACTGAGTATTAAAAAGTGATTTTATTAGTGTTTAATACAGTAATGCCTTTATATGGAGAGGAAAGGACAAGGGCAAGCAGTGAAAGGACAACAGAAATGGCTTTAAACTGAAAGAGAGTAGATTTAGCTTGGATATTAGGAAGAAATTCTTCCATGTAAGGGTGGGGAGGCCCTGGCACCAGTTGCCCAGAGAAACTGTGGCTGCCCCATCCCTGGAAGTGTCCAAGGCCAGGCTGGATGGGGCTTGGAGCAACCTGGGCTAGTGGAAGGTGTCCCTGCCCATGGCAGGGGGTTGGAATGAGATTGTCTTTAAGGTCTCTTCCAACCCAATTCATTTTGTGATTCCATGATATGTCCGGCTCTCCATCAGAGCCGGGTGCAGGATGATGGGGTTGGAGTTTGGACTCAACCAACTCTGTTTTCCTTTTTCAGGATCACCCAGCACTGCTGCAGTTTGTAATTCAAGCTGAAGGCAAACATCTGGTCATCGATTTGGAGAGAAATGAGTGAGTACTGTACCCTTGCTGCGTGTTCGCTCTGTACTCGGATCTCTCAAGGAGGGTTATAATTTCAAAATTGATGGTTTAAAATTAACCTGGGGCCAATTTTTCTACTGGTCCATTATAAATGGTCCCCTAACAAGAGAGTTTTGTTCCAGTTTGGAGTATGTGTGTTTGGACATTGCTGATAGAGCAAGAATCTCTATGGTTGTCTGCATTTATGTGGGGCTGGAAATGGACATGTTGTCCCTCAGTGTTTTCCTGGGTATTTGATTTGGATTCGTCCTCCTTTCCTGTGGTTAGTCTTTTTATTTATAGCAGTGTGGAAAATCCTACAGACTTTGGAATTTTTTTTGGAGGATTCATTCCTCCTAAGTCTTCCTGCAACCATGTTTTGCTCCATGCAGTACCCATGGGCAATTGCTCAGGGAAGATGAGTCAAGACTTTGGGCTTAACCACTGCTGGAATTTTAAACAGGAGCTCTCTGGGTTTGCTGGCAAGGGGCTGGTGATGGGATGTTTGTGCTGTTCATGAGGCCTGTGATCAAAGCTGAGCTCGAGCCCTCGTTTGTGTGCATCTTCTTCCATGTGCTGACAACTCCCCTCATGAGCAGAAGTTTTCAGAGAGGGATATCAGGGATGCTGTAGACTCCCAGCAGAGTTTTTAAAGGGGTATAGAACCATCCAGAAGTGAAGTCACTTCTCTGGAAGTCCATGACAAATGGAAAAAGTCATCAAAGTCTTAGTCTACCCCTCAACTGCTCAACTGCTTCTCCTCAAAGAGAATCTCCAGAGTATATTGTGGGAATCCAGAGCAGGACAATGACGTGTGTTTGTCAAAGGAAAACCAAAGATCACTCCCAACCTAGGGAAAGCTTTTTATAAAAGTTCCCAAGACTCTGTGTGTTCTGTAGGTTTCCCTGCTGGGGAATAAGAGCAACAAAGGTACTTTTTTAGTGTAATACAGAGACCATAGATGTAAGTGATGCAGTTTATGTGTTAAGGGGAAGGAATGTACCTGTGAAAGCAAATGTCCAGGGGAGCCAAGCCTGTGCTGCCTTGGGATGGTGATGGACAACTTCAGTGGAAAACAACAGGGCACCTCTTTAGTCCTCTGTGGTAAAAAAAAATAGTTTTTTATTTCCAGTAATTTGGATGAACTCTAACATCACCCAGCTGTGATAAATTCCAGTTCACTTTATTATCCAACATCAAGCCCAAATCTTGAGCTTTCTTTCTATTATTTTTAATGCTCCCTAGTTGTTTGGAACCTGTCCTTGAAGGGTGTGGGGATCCCCCCTACACAGGTTGCTCTGTTCCAGTAACTAGAGGAGGATTTAATTCCTTTAGTAAACAGAGGTATAACTTTATATTCTCTTAATCTTTGTCAAAGGGTGTGCCTTCCTTCAGGAATGGGAAGTATGCAGCAATTGAGGAAACTATTTACATTCCATGTCAACGATTAAAAGAACATAAAACTGCCAATACAGGCCTTGCTGAACATACCAAACTCCCTTGTACCTGTAATAAAGTCAGATTTAGAAGATTGTAAGATGCAATCTCCACCTCTTTAATGTAGGATGTGAAAGTGCAGTAAATCACCTCTGTGGTTCTGTCTGACTAACTGGAGTTGCAGATGTTGAGATCTGCTGCTTAAGAGATACAGGGAATGTTTTTTAGTTTACTTGGGGTAAACTGGGATTATTTTTTTCAGTTTAAAGGGGTGTCCACCAAAAGATTTGCATTGTGGAAGAGTTGTGTATGGTATTGACAATATGAGGTTTCTCAGCAGGAGCTCCTTGGTAGTGTTGTAGGATGGCGCAATTAGTCTTGTCTGTGGTTGGCATTTGTAACACACGAGACAGTGCGTAGATGCCAAACCACAGAAGAGGTTGGTTATGGTTTTACAAAATCATTTCTCCCTTTTCTCCAGCAATCCTGACTTTGATTTTCAGGAGGAGTAACACCCTGAGTGCTGCAAGTCCCTGCAGAAGTTTTTCGGGGTGTGTGTGCGTAGATAATTTTTTACCTGTTTCTGTAAATAACACCATGCATTGGCCTGCAGAACTGGTCTGTGCTCCTGAAGAAGACAATTCCAAGGCCTCTGTGCTTGTCTGTGGAAGTTGGTGGTTGTGTTTCTTCTGCCTATAACCCTGGTATTGGGCATGTTGTCACTGGCATGAAATGACAAGTGGTGGCAGAGGAGGTGACGCTGTGGGGGCTTGAAACAACCAGCACAGGCACACTGCTTATTCCAGAGGGCCAACAGGGTGATGGAGTGAGAAATAATGCCCAGGAGAGAAATGAGAATGTATTTCTGCAGAGCAAACATGGGGAATAACAACTGATGGCAGCAGGTCAGACTGGACCTCGTAGGTTATGGACTCCGGGGGTGTGAGAAGGTCATCACATACCTGGGAAGGGAGAGGTGTTTTAATTCCTGCTTCCTGGGAATGTCCAAGGCTGCAGGTGTGCACACAGACCCTGTTTTCTCCAGCCTGCTCCATCTTCTTGGTGTTGGTGTGGAATACGCAGCTCAAAGCATTGCTGCTGAGCAGTGGAGTGCCCATTAAATCAGTAGCAGGTAGGAGTGGAGACATAAACACAAACACCTGAACATGAGTAATAAGTAGCAACAAATATAAAGCTCTGATACTTGTGCTGTTACTTTATAATGCTTTCTTGTAAAGCATGTTATTCCTTGGAGAATGGTGGGAGTGGAGGTGGATGGAACCCCTAAATTACCGAATTTCTGCACTGGGTCATGCAAAAAAAAAAAACCTGGATGTGACTTTCCATGGTTAGGAGGAACAGCTGCTTTGAGTAGTCTTGACATTAAACTCCATTTATTGAAAACCTTAGAGATTTTCCAAGCCTTGAGTTATATTTCAAAACATGATTCAGATGCATCAGGCAGCCCCAAGTGAGGAGCAATGTGTTAAACCATCTGTTATCTATGGAAAAATTTAATGTCAGTTTGGTGTTTTCTGATATTTAGACTCAGCAAGATGTGTTCATATGTACTGGGCAGGATGTTCTTAGTTAGTTCTGGAAGAGTTACTGGTACCTGACTTCACAGCTTGGGGGTTGAGATCTTCTGGATGGCTTGCAGCTGTTAAAATTACTTTTGTGTATATTCATTAAATACTTTAGTGATTAATTTCCAGGCACTGCCCATTTGTAATTGCAAAACCAAAATTATTTGTGGTGAATTCAATTTGTCAAGGGCAGAGAAGCTGCGAGTTCACGTTGGAAGTACATTTCTTACTATGATTTAGTTGCAAAAGATGATTGCACTCTTGAGAACCTTAAGCTCTGTAGTACCTTAAATGTTTTAGAAACACTTGTCATATGGAGAGATTTCCAGAATCAGCAAATCATCAATCAGCTGCAAAATAAACCACTTTTCAGAGCAGCTGACTGTGCTGGTGTGCATTACATCAGTAATACTGATGCTCTGCTGTTGTACAAGGGGCAGTATTATATGCACATATAAATTCCTTTGAAGCTGATTGCAGCGTTTGGGTCTTGGAGGAGAGCAGGCTCATGATTGTGTCAGTGAAACAGAACCCATGTAAGATTAGATCTGAGCTGGAGAGTGGAACAGCATGTGGCTACTGGCTGTTTTTCTGGGACTGGAAACGTTTTACACTCTGTCAGGAATAGGTCTGTATACAGCAAAGTACTTAAGTGTTCTTTTAACTTTAAACATATGAGTAATCCAGGTAAAGTCAGTGGAATTACTGATTTTCAAAATTAATTTCATGCTTAAATGATTTGCTGACAAAGGTCATAATTATGAATGTCAAAGAAATATAACTCTGAACAGATGTTAGAGAGCTTTTTCAGTGCTGACTCCTGTATGCACCTGAGTCTGCAGCAGATGAAGATAAAAAGCTGAGATAAGTGGAGGGCATGTCAGGGTGAGTGTGGAGGTAGGATAGCGTTGCCCTGAAGACATCCACAGCATTCCAGGTGTGTCCTGGACAGTTCCCTCCTGATGGGACCTGTCCAGCTCTGCAGAGGGAGGAGTGAGGGTGACGTCAGTGTGGTTGTGGCTCATGAGCCCCTGGCAGTGACCATGGGAACATGGAAATGGAAAGAAAAAGCCTGAATATTTTAGAGAAGCTGACTTCACTATTCATTTCCCCATAACTTTATGCTCCTTTTTGTCAGGTTTATAGCACATCCTTAACAAAGCAGTATAAAAAAGGCAATATAGAAAGTTAGATTGCTGCCTTTTAGTCCCTCAGTAAAAATTCTTCTGTTTTATCAGGAGGCAAAATCCACCTCAGGCCATGGTATAAACCTCCATCTTATCGTATAAATCCCTTTGAATGTCAGAGATCTCCAGAGGTTTAGATCATCTCTGACTGTCCCTCTTGCGCATTTACAACTTCTTCATGGAGACACAGTGCCCAGGATGTATTGGGATGGAATGGCCCAGTACTGGAGGTCACTTTGGAACCTCAGCTCCAGGACTGAGGAGGCTCCAGGAGCATTTCCTGGGCTGAAAAGCAGGCAATAGCCATCTTAATGCATGATGCTGGTGTGACCTGTTCCAATGAGGCTCTAGCATTCAGAAATATTTTATATTCTTTTTGTGGTTAGAAGAAAAGAAGTCGTTCTCTCTTCTTTTCTGCCTGATCTTTGTGAATAGGAGCCCTGATTGGTGTTCAAGTGACATTGGAGCTGGATTAATTTAACAGGGAAACAACCCATTTCCAGTGCCAAAGAAAATAGCTGATGAGATTTGTTAATGAATTGACTTGCTTATGTAGAATCAATGGCTTTGAAATAGTGATAGAGGAAACAAATCTAAACAAACAAATCCCAAATAGAGCGCTGGGACCTGTCAGAATATACTTACTATTATAATTCTGTGCTGTAGCTTTGCCAAAAAACTGTGACCTCAGCCTGTTTTATCTGCAAGTACTGGAGCTGGCAGCTGTACTGCAGCATTTCAGAGTGAGCTGACAGTTGGGATTTCACTGTAATTGAAATAAAAGTTTCACTTTAATGGAAGTAAGAGTTTTTCCTTTCTGCAATGGCAACAGTCAAATGGTCTAAATGACTGAAATGTGAAAGTTCAGCTACCACTGTTACAAGAATGATCAATCTGTGGCTCTAAGGGTACAGGTATTTGCCACATTTTTGTGGTCTAAGGATGGCATATTTAGGTTGGGCATTGAGATACCAAGATTTGTTCTATGATTGAGCATTAGCAAATGTGTGGTTGAGGCTACCTTTGGCTGTGCCATTTTGGAGCTGTGTGTGGAAGTGAAAGGGTTCAGCTCCATCAGGAGATAAACTGCTGCTTTCTTGGTCTGTTTTTTTCTCTCCTTAGAATCACAGAATCATAGAAAGGCTTGGGTTGAAAGGGACCTTAAAGATCATCGAGTTCCAACCTCCATAAACATAAAGAGTTCCGACTCCTTATATAAATACACCAAAAGAAAGGAACAATGAGAGAAGATATTATATCCTGATATAAGATGCTGGAAGTGGAGAGGATAAAAAGACTGGAATTTGTATTTCCAAGACCTTCTTGTGGTTGAATGTCATAATAAACATGGTCAAACTTCTTCTCTTCCCATGCCCCATAAAACAGTGGGACACTGGGGCCATGCCAAGTCCCCTGGAGAGAAGAGAGGACTGTGTCCTACTCACAGCCCAAACCCTGGCTCTGGGGGCATTTGTGGGGTCAGGAGAACCAGTGCTCCTCTGTAGCCTGGGTGTGTGTAAAGGACTGAGGGAATGATGTTCTTTCTTGACGGAGAAACTGAAATGTGAGAAGTTTAGACATTTCTGTGTGTTCCACAGAACTACAGACCTTGCTCCCATAGCAAAAAAATTAGTCCAATGGATAGGACAGGTCCTGTTTTCTCTGCACGAGTGTTTTCCTGAATTTCCAGAGCCTCATCAGGTGACAGCTTTGAAGCAAGTTAACACAAGGTTTTACTTGTTCACTGTCTGTCAGTAGGAGCAATCCTGGAGCTGGCCCTTCCAATTAAAGATATAACAATAATAGTGAGGCAGATACTTGCTGGTGGAATCAATTTAATAAAAAATTAGCGTGCTTTAGGTTTTGCTCTCTGAATATATTGCAGCAGTAGAATATGATATTTTTCAGAACTATGTTTTAATTTCCCTTTGCACTGCAGAATGTGAGGTTTTCAGCATTATAGTTTGACATGGCTCAGCAGAGAGGCTGGGAGGAGAGCTGGCTATCAGGAAACAGGAATGTGTGCTCCCTCTGTGAGCAGGCTGAGGTCAGCCCATCTTGAACATAATGAGCACATAGACAGAATGCAATCATCTAGGAGCTTAAATTAATAACTAGGGGGGAGACAGGAGATAAAAACAACTTTCTGGAAACCTTGTAATCTGCTGATAGTCCAAGTCCAACCCACGTGGCGCAGGAGCATCGCATGTCCGAGGTCGTCCTGCAGGTTGGCAGGCGAAGGACGGGTGGGTCCAGCTGGACCCAGCTTTGCTGACAAACCTCCCGAGGGTTCCTCATGTGTTCCTGATATCTGCTCCTTGGGCAAGTTTCAGAAGCCTTCTACTTGTTGGTTTGTTGTTTGTTTTTGGTTTTGTTTTTTTTAATTTGTTCTGACAGTAACAAGCAGTGTTTCAGTAGCAGCGTAGGGGAAATACTCAATTCTGCTCTGCACTGTCGGTGCCCTGGCACTGCCTGGGTTGTTTGATCGCCTTTTCACAACACATGTAAAGATATCAAGCCAAAACCAAGAGAATTCTCCTGCTTTTCAGAAACATTTGTGAATATTGCTTCTCTACCTCGGAAGCTGAGCAGCATCTCCACGAGGCACAGGGCTGGGCACAGCACATGCATCCCCAAGGCACAGATTACACATCTAAGAGGGAGAGAACACTTTATTGTTTCCTTTAAACACCTCTGTGATGGACTTTCTATAGGTCAGATTATTGCAGCTCTTGGCACCTGTTTGTGTTATAGTTCATTCAGTGCTGCATCCAGCTCTGGGGTACTGAGAACAAGGACATGGTCCTGTTGGAACAAGTCCAGAGAAGGCCATGAAGATGATTAGAGGGACAGAACACCTCTCCTGTGAGGAAAGGCTGAGACAGTACGGACTGTTCAGCCTGGAGAAGAAAAGGCTCCAGGGAAAACTTAGAGCCCCTTCCAGTGCCTAAAGGG
The DNA here is from genome assembly GCF_003945725.1 of Corapipo altera. Taxonomy (NCBI): domain Eukaryota; kingdom Metazoa; phylum Chordata; class Aves; order Passeriformes; family Pipridae; genus Corapipo; species Corapipo altera. The sequence goes on from NW_020884915.1 coordinate 2,938,493, forward strand.
ACTCCAGGAGAGCTGGAGAGGGACTTTGGACAAGGGTCTGGACAGACAAGACAAGGGGTGATGGCTTCCCACTGCCAGAGGGCAGGGTTAGATGGGATATTGGGAAGGAATTCTTGGCTGTGAGGGTGGTGAGGCCCTGCACAGGTTGCCCAGAGAAGTTGTGACTGCCCCATCCCTGCAAGTGTCCAAGGCCAGGTTGGACAGGGCTTGGAGCAACCTGGGCTGGTGGAAGGTGTCCCTGCCCAGGCACAGGTTGGAATTGGATGAGCTTTAAGGTTCCTTCCAACCCAAACCTTGCCATGATTCTATGGTTCAAGTAAGTGAACTTCCTGAGTTTGCCCCCCTAGGATTTTATCTGTGTGGTGGATGGCAGAAGGGACATAACAGCAGCAGGAAGAGGAGAATCACCTGTGTCCTGGCAATATGTGTCCATATCAGAACAAAATGGGAAAAAAAGTCACAACAGTAGAAAAAAAGAAAAAAAAATGCAAGATGCAAGTATTTGAGGTCCTTTTGATCTTCTTATTTTTTCAGATACTGAAAATTCATGTCCTCAAGTTTTTTTCATAAACTTAAAAAAACCCAACAAACCAACCAAAACCAAACCAAATCTAAAGCAAACCCCTGATAATATTGTCACAGTTATGCTTAAATCCTAAGGTTTGGCAGCTTTGCCATTCTGTGGTCATGGAGTTTTGATAAACGAAAGTCAAGAAGAAGATCGTTTTTCTTCCCCACACACTCTGTCCCACGTGATTTGTATTTTGAGGTCCTGGGGAGATGATTTTACTTTCCCAAAGCCTTAAAAGAACAAAGATTTATGAAGAACTGAGTGTAGGAATTTTTTTAAGGAGCTAAGGAGAAACAAGTCATCCTGTTCTCATGAAGAGTTCATACCTTAGTTTCCTTTAAAAATCTCAGTCAAGTGAGTGCAGGAACTTCCACAAAAATTTCGGTCTAATCTGTCCCTCTTTCCCCCTTTTTCTTTTCCTTTCTTCCTTCTTTATTTTTTCTTCTTTATTTTCTCTCTCTTTTCTTTCAAATCTTTTTCAGAACTCCTTTGGGAGGGATTTCCAGGTGTACATGAATTCCCACAGGCACAGCAGGGCAGCCTTCAGCATTTTAAGTTTCTTTTCTGCCAGGGACGCAGTTGAGGTGATCACTGTGCACAGACCCCCCTCTCCAAAAATATCGGGGTCCTCCTCTCTCACTAAGTCCGTGGAAGGAAGGGGGAAAGCAGGAGAAAGAAATGTCAGCAAAGAGTGTGATTCCTGGATGTTTCTTTGGGCACAACAGGATTCAACACCACTGATGTAACGGTTTCTTTTCCATTTTTTGAGCGCGGCATGTGTGACTCAGGCAGCAGGCATGTCTGCAGAGCTGCCTGCTGCAACAGCTGTGCCTCTGCAGCCACTCAGGCAAGCTCTGCCTCTTGAAAAAATTAAAAAAAGGGGGAAAAAAAGGAGAGAATCAGACTGAAAAAAAGAAAAAAATTAAGATGTAGAGAGAGAAAAAGCCGGATGACAAGTATGTAAGGACAAGAATCTCCTGTGTAGGGCTGAATTCAGAGGAGAAGCAGATACTTTCCTGGATGTTAAATTTGAGAGTCTTTCCAGAAAGTGTCAGTTCCTTTCCAAGTGACAGAGCAGTTTCTCAGGGCTGCAGAGGGTGGCAGAAAGCTCTGCTGGACAAACCCATCCTCTCCTGCAGAGCACAGTGGGCCAGGAGGTGCTGAGCCATGTCCAGGCCAGGTCACCTCCCACCACCCGGAGGGGAAGGAGGGATCACAGTATTTCTTTATTTTGTTGCCCTCCAGCAGAGCCTTGAGGATGAATTTGTTCACATTTAGAAGATGAAAAGCAGGGTATGAGCACTGAGATATCAGCCAAGAGGGCTGATGCAAAAACCAGAGTCTATATGAAGGGCCTGAGTGGGGAGGAAATACATATATGGAAACATAAGCTTGGCAATAGGGTGCTTTTTTTCCCCTTCTTTGATGTCTGGCCTCAGTAATCCAGACAGATTCCTTCAAGAAATTGGTCCAATTTATTCCTGGGCTTTTATCTTACTACCTGCGACTTGTTCATTTGAAGGAACTGTGAAAAAAGTCGAGTACCTGGCTGGTGTGGAAATGTACTTTTTGTATGAATAAGGTAATTTGAGTATGCTGTAATGTTCCCCTGAAATGGGACTGTTCTTGGCAATCTTTGTTTCCCCAGTCCTCCCGGGATGGGAGCAGAGCCTGCCTGTTCCTTCATCTGACCCACATATCTGCACTTTCTGTGTTGCTCAGTCCAGGAAAAGCACACTGTCCTCTTCCTATCTGATGCTCTTGCTTTCCCCAAGGAAAAAAAGAGTTATGTTCAGTCAGGGCTCAGTTTCAATGCAGTCTTTATCATGTTACATATTTTATCTGCCTAGCATATCCTGCTAGTGCTTAGGTATGAAAAGGTCATGTTTTATAACAGTTTTTCTGTGCTCTGATCAAAATAAGTAAAGTTTTGGCTTCAGAAAAGTTGTATATGACATTTAGAAATAAATTAAAGCAAGATTCCTCACCAAAATTAATCAGAAATACAGATACACAGCCCGCTCTGACTTCAGGGGAATGGTTCCTCATTTACACGAGAAATGAATTTGTTACATATAATTGATAGTTTTATTCTGGATATTACATAAATTAAAAAACATAAAAGAAAAAAACAAAAAACAAATCAAACCCCAAACCAATCAAACAAAAAAAACCAAAACAAGAAAACAACTGAAGGGAATTAGGAAATGGAAGTAGAGATATTTTCACAACTTAGCATTTGCTCCATCTCTGAAAACCATGGAAATAACAGTTTTCTTTACATTACATACAGCCCCTCTTATATAGCTTAGAATTTTTGCCTGCTATGACTTGTGGTTTACAGGCAGATTCTGCCTTTTCTCCTCAACACTGGTCTCTGCTTGCCCTTTGTGCTCTCCATCTCCCTTCCCCTCCCAAGTGACAGGTAAACCACATTCCACATTACCCCAGCCATCCTCCAAAATAGTTTCTCCTTGCTCTAATTGAACTCTGAGGCAGTAAATGCCTTATCAGTTTTGAAAAAGCAGGCTGGATAATTCCAAGCAGATGTCTCCCTTTCTTAAATCACAACATCAGTTATTTCTTGGTCAGTCTTGATTAGCTGATTCTTACATAATGAGAAACTCTAGTTAATGGCCACTTCTCTGTGGGTTGAACATGCTGAAAAGAACAACTTTGCCCCCAGAGAACAAGAGGCTGATGAGCCAGTAAAATCAAGCTAAATGGAATGAGTCTTCATTGTGAGTCATTAGAAGAGATGACGCTCTGGCTCGGAGATGAAATATCTTTGATGAAGACCAGTTGTAAAAGCACAACTTAACGCTTAATAAATGTATTGGGGTGACTCATAAATCCAATGTACACATTTGTTTCTCTCCAATACGTGTCAAGTCCAGTGCAGCACCATTTCCTGTGGGAGATGTGTCCCCTGGCTGGAAATGGGCTTTAAAGAGATGCTCTTACAGTCACTGCGTGAAAGACGACTGTGCCATAAGTTGGTAGAGGACTCAAAATGAAAATAAGAGTGTTCAGCCCCCTTGCATGTGGCTGAAAAATGGGCAAATATCACATGGTGCCTGTAGGTGTATCATAATTTGATTAGATTTGAAACTAATCTGATTGGAGATTGGGTAGGTGGAAGCTACAACAGTTTAACAAGTTCCACAGACCCCTTTAATAACTTGGGCGGTTGTAGCTGGACAAATAAAAATCTGACCTATGAAACAGCAGGGATTTTGAATGCTACAGAAGGAGTGAAATGTGGAGTATCTCTCTTACCTCTACATAAGCAGCAAACCCTCCAAATACAAAATAAAAAAAATCACAACATTAGTTGGGTTATAGTGCTGAGGTAGCATAAATCCCAGCAGTGATTGTAACATAAATGCTTCTGAAACAAAATATTTTGGTAGGAGAGGATGAAATGCACTAGAAAGATCTAATTGTTTTATTACAGAAGTGGGGACCTATGAGTGCTTTCTGAAAACAAAGCAAGCAAAAGCAAGTAGCTGCTATTTTAACTTTTATTCACCTTTGGGTTGGATTTTGTTCTTTGTTCGCAGAGGAGTTGCGTCATCTTTAAAAGTCTTCATCACTTTATTTTGGGGGTGTAAACTGTGGCAAGTTAATGTCTTTCCAAACTATTATGTAGATAATCTTCAAGCAGGGCATGCATTTGACTTTCTTTTAACTCAGAGGCCTAGTGATTTGGTATAATGGTCTTTTTAAAGATAAAACAAAGCCGGCTCTTGTTAGGATGTTTTATTTAGTAGCACCTGTTTGATCTTTTTAAATAATAAGTGCTGTTATTTTCAGAAAATAATTATGAATTATTATACAAATTTAGAGGAATGTCCATCAAAATTGCAAGTGAGAGTTCCTTGAGAGGAGTCACAGGTACCTGAATGTAAAGCTGGGTTTATATTGATGAAGTTTGCCCAACCTGTTCTAGAAGAAACCAACATTGTCCCTTAGCAATTCCTAGAAGGAAAATGTTCATCATTGTCTGAGCAGCATCAGAGAAACTGCTTAATTTTTTATTTTCCAAGGGGTGAATTCATTTGTTTTGTTTCCACACCTCCTAATAATTTAATTCAGATCAATGGTACAGTCACAAAGACTTTCTGTCCTTCTTCTACAGCAAAACTGACATTGGCATGCACCCAAATCCTCTGAATAATAGGGAGACAAAATACTTGCACCTTCATTTTCCCCTAGTGCTGGTGGCACCAGCCCAATGCCCCAGGGCAGCATCCCTGTCCCCCCAGAGAGCCCCAAGGGGTTGGGGTCCAGCAGTGAGTCACCATCAGCATAAGAGCCAGCAGCAAATATATATTTTTTTATAAGTAATGAATCCACTTAGTATGAAAGGGCAGGGTAGAGAATGAATTGTTTAACAGATTAATGTGAATGTCTTTTGTATTTTATAAACCTCTTAAGTCCCTGGTGTGCTGAGCCAGGTTTTGTTTATGTACATGGAAACATGAAATCTTTTCCAGTCCCTGTGCAAGTAACACAGAATTGGACTTCATTACACTGGCTAATTTAACAAGTCCTGGGAGGCTTTTTGTTACTGGGGAATAGAGGAGGAGCCACAGAGCCCAGAACTGCTGCGCCAGCACAATCTCTTCAAATGAAATAATCTGCCTTTGCTTTCTGAGCAATCCAGGAAGGTTTTACCTGAGCTCACAAGAACAAAAATTTGGGGCAAGACCTAGTTTTCCACCTGGGACCACCTGAGTAGACAAGAGCCTTGGTGACAAGCTCCAGCCTGGGATATTGCTGCTGCACACTGTATTATCAGTTCCTCAACAAACAGTTGGAAGCATCCAATTTTGGTGACACTCTGAGCTTTAATGAAGGATTTGGAGACCTTTTCTTTATAATGAAAAGCATTAAAATTCTAAGACTGGGAATTTATTTATCCCTCATAACTAGTGGATAATCATGTGGTGCTGAGAAGCAAGGAGTTTAAAACTGCTGCTATTATTGCTGCTATGCCAGTTAAATAGAACTAATGCAAGCATTGCATAAATATTTTAATAGCTTTTTACTGTATTTCTTTAGAAAATGTTTAAAGAGCCACCTAATGTCAGACAGAGATACTTCCTAAGTAAACCCTTGTTAATTCTCTTTTAATGGCTTTATTAACACTGGGTAATTGAATATTGATACATTTAGCAACCCTTTGAGCATCCTGTTTTATTGAGGTGTTACACTCACATATTGATAAGTAGCACAATGTTAAAGCACTGACTAATTGCATCTTTGCTTAGCTCTGTTTGAACTGGTTCAACGTGAAAGATGAAAAGGTAAAGGAGAGCTCTCATTTTTGTCAACTTTATGTATTTTATATGCTTAGTTTGTACCACTTAATTTGGGTTCATTTTGATTCCCAGTATGCCCAGTTAGTACGAGTTTGATCACACTGTCAGAGCTGGGGGAGTCTAAATATTTTAGCCTGAGAAATGTTCTGTCTTTTATCTCTTCTCTTATGAATAATTTACTTGTTGGTTCAGCTTCAGAAGTGAATCCTGTTCTGCAAAAACATATATATTTTCCTGATAAAAGTAATATTACAGTGATATAAGCTTTCTCCTTGAAAACTCTCCTTATAATATCACAAGTCTGAAGAGAGGTGGATACCTTGTCTTGTGTTCCTGGTCTTAATAGCCAGCTGCTTTTTTCTGTGCTTCCCTGAGAAGCACTGGCATTACCATACACATTTAATCATGGCATGGTTGCTTTTCTCATCTCCAGTGTTCTTCTTTGCTGCTTTATGCATATTTTTAACAAAGTTCCAGAAGGGTGAAAATTATTTGAAGAGCAGAGGGACCACAGAAGATCATACAGCATCTGGAAACACATCTTCAGGGCTTTTGCTGCTGCTGGAATATCTGAGCTGGGGGGAATTTTGGAGGTCTTACTAATATTTCCTCACCTACTGTTAAGACAATTAGAGGTGTATCAGAGCAGGATGTGACTTACCTGTTTTCAGAATGAAAACATTCCAATTTTTAGCAGTAGAACTGAAAGGAGAAAATCCCTCTTTTGTTGGTTTTCCCAGAGTTCTCCCATTAGAACTTGTAGCCAGGTGGGGGTCTGGCCCTTCTCCCAGGGAACAAGGGACAGGACGAGAGGAAATGGTCACAAATTGTTCCAGGGGAGGGTCAGGTTGGACATCAGGAGGAATTTCTTCACAGAAAGGGTGATTAGACAGCAGAAGGGGCTGCCCAGGGAGATGGTGGAGTCACCATCCCCGGAGGTGTTTAAGAAACAACGGGACATGGCACTCAGTGCCCTGGTCTAGTTGACAGGATGGTGTTCAGTCAAAGGTTGGACTCGATGATCTCACAGGTCTTTTCCAACCTAATTGATTCTGTGATTCTGTAAAGGCAGGGTATGGATTTTTCCATGCAGGTAAACTTTTCAACATACAGCATGAGACTGAGATCTGATCTCAGCTCTGTGGATCTTGCCTCCATTTCCTGAAGACCATGCAAGGGCAGGTATGTCTGGAAAATTCAGCAGATGATAACTGACATCTCCAAGAACTGCAGATCCCACGAGATTCAAAAATTTTGCATTACTGTATATTTTTTAAAGAAATCAGCATGCATTGGTGATTGCAGTCTGAAACCTGAGCTCTTCCTTACCTTAAAAATGGAATTAATCTTGAACATCAGCCAGATGCAATTTCCTCCTTCTTACCTTATCTGAAGGCATCACCTCAGAGGCTGCTACTGTTTGTGACAGTTGCCTTGGGCAGTGCTGTGGAACTGTTGTGGGAGTGTAAAACACGTGTAGCTCTTGTGCATTATTAGAATTGTTGGAAGAGGGATGCAGGAAGGGACTTGTGTATAGGTTACACATGAGTTTTTAAGCAAATGTAAAAGGTGGGAATGTGGGATATAGGCAGGATCTTTATCTGTGATTACGACTTCATATCAACACCAACACGGACGGGCTGAGGCTTCTGACCAATGGTCACTTCTCAGGAATGTCACCCTTGGCTCATGTGTGACATGTTGGATTCATGGTGTGGCAGCAAACTGGCCTGATGGTGAAAGAAGCAATGTAAAATTTAGCTTTTGGCTATTAAAAATTTGGATTTTTTAACTTTTGGGAATGTAAAGCACCTCATGAGTAACTGAACAGAAATGTGTCTCCATTTGGATATAAATCCATAACTCACTTTGGACATGGACTGGATCAGAACCCAGTTAAGTCTTCTGGAGCTCTGCATTGTTAGCAGAAATGTATTTGACAAAAGTTAACTAATGGGAATATCAGACACAGAGCACAAACTCCTTAAATGAGACTGTCATGGTCTTTAACAGCTCTGTGAGCAAAGGTGGAGAAACAACATGATGGAGTCTGAGGGAGAAACTGGATACAGACAGAGAGAACTGATCTGGGTGAGTCTTCTGCTGAAGAAGTAGGACTTTGACCATCATTGCTTATTTAGGGGAAAGGGGCATTTAGGAGAAATGGAGATCCCTTTGGTAAAAGTTTAGCACTGACATGTAAAGAGATCAGTAGGAAAAGAACTATTGACATGATAACAGAGGAAAAAGGAGTGTGTGAAATAGAGATGAAGGTAGTAGAGAAGTTGTGATTGATAGTCTGGAAGATCCAAGAGGCAGTGCTGGTACTATGAGGGTAAGGAATCAGCGGGAATATAGTCACTCTGGATGCTGACAGGTTTACTGATGTCATGAGGTCACAAAGTTAATTCACCTAATTTGCACTCAGGCATGAAATCAGGTGTTCCCCAAAAAGCGCGAGAGGAGGCTGTGACAGCCCCCTGGTTTACACACACAGCCTGTATCCCATATAGTGCTCCATCCTGGACACCACTTGTAGCTGCTCACAGAAGGCTGAGGAGTGGGGAGGGGGGGAGCTGATGTGTGATTTCTGTAGGTTATGGCAGAGAAAAGAGGCTCAGGTAGGATATATCCATAGGAATCTTCTATGGAAAACCCTTTTTGTCCAGCAAGGCTGCACAGGAACTGTCATTAATAAGACCAGAGTCATTGTGGCCAGCCCTAGAAGTCAGGAAATGCACCCAGCTGGACTGCTGAAACTTGTTTTGGTTTTCACTCCAGGAGGGATTCTGAGATCAGAATTTATTAGGAAGGGATTACTGCAATCCAGAGATAAAGAAAAATTAAGATAATGCCTCAGTTCAAGCAAAGGATGAATGCCAAGGATGTGATTGACAGTGCAACTATTGACAGGACTATAATATGCTCATTCCTTTAACCTTGGAAGTTGCACACCAGGTACAAGGTAGAGTGCCCAGCTGGGACTGAAAGGGGATGTCGGGAAACTGTCTTTTCCTTTAGGAAATTATGTCAGGAATATGTAAGGAAACCAGTATGACATGATAATTCCTGACTAAAAATTGTCCAGGAAGAACAGGTTAGATCAGGGGATACGTTACTCATTTAAGGTTCCTGTGGATTCTTCATATTGTTATTTTTCTGTTCCCTAATTAAAGAGATGTTTTTGAGGAAGAGAAGAGGTAGAGAGGAAGACAACAGGTAGCAAAAAGAGAGAATAAATTGGGTAGATCCTTTGCTTACAAAACTTGTGGTAAAGAAAAAAACACTTCAAAACACAGAAGTAAAATGAAACCTAATAACTTAAGGGTCTGGAAAATATGCTGATTCTATAATAATGTGCAGTTTTAAATTTTCTCTGGGATCTTGAAGAAACAATTTTATTGATACCAGAATTGACTGACTGATGTTGATTCTTGAAGTTTATGTAAAACAGGAAGCAGCTCTGTGTTCTATGGGAAAATAGAAAACCTTATATTTAAGAGGGAGGAAAACAGGATTCGGAAACATAGGATTTTCTCAAACAGAGCACAGAGAGGAGTGTTAGCACCCACTAGCAAATTATAGAATCATAGAATGGTTTGGGTTGGGAGGGACCTTAAAGACCATCCAGTTCCACCTCCTGCCATGGGCAGGGACACCTTCCACTAGCCCAGGTTGCTCCAAGCCCCATCCAACCTGGCCTTGAACACTTCCAGGGATGGGGCAGCCACAGCTTCTGTGGGCAACCTGTGCCAGGGCCTCACCACCCTCACAGGGAAGAATTCCTTCCTAATATCTAATTTAAATCTCTCCTCTTTCATTTCTAATGAACAAAGACTTGACAATGGGGCTGAGCTGAGATCCAGTCAAGGAAAAATTAGGAAACTTGAGTCTTAGAAAGGCGTTTAGGATGTGATTTTAGTACTAAAATAGCCCATTTTAGAGCTTGGTTGCCTTCATGCTTTTTATGAACTTCGTGTGTTTGATTCAGAGAAGAATGGGGACTCCACTCAGGCATGCTTAGAGAACAACCAATGTGCTATTCAGGTACTGTAGCAAAAGTCAATTCTGATTTATTTCCATGTATTACTAATGTCATTGCATGAATCATTGCAAAAGATATGGAGATGAGAATTTAAAAAAAAAAAGAGTTAAATTGGAAAGGCCTAGTATTTTTTATACATTGCCAGTTATGACATTTAATCTTAATTGTGTCTGAATTTGACTGATTTTCCAATTGCCTGAGTTTAGCAAGAGTTATGTTGTTGCTAGGACACAGAGGCTTCTTATGATATATCTATCATCAAAGTAAAAAAAAAAAAGATTTTAAAGACTGATTCTTATATTTACACTCAGAAGTATATTTTGAGCAGTGATGTCCTACTGCAGAAGGACCATAACACACTTATTCTGAAATAAAGGCTTTGACAAGTGGTTAAGAAATCATTTTTTAATCTCTCTGTGCATAAACTGGAAAGAGCATGATGCTCTATGCTAGCTTTCGTTTCCTGTGGTTCCTTAGTCATGGTTTGTTTATGATTTTCATGTTCTCAGCAGTGAATTTGTTTTTTTCTGTTTCTATTCTGTTGTGTGTGAGAAGTGTCCTGGAACCACTCATTTCTGCCACTGACTTTTTTCCCCCTTTTGAAAATTAATAATTGATTTTTAAGAGCAGTCACAGATATTCTGCTGGTTCTGCATTCCCTCAAAGGGTATCTGTTGTTGTCATGACACAGGGGAATTCACTGCTCGTGTTTATATGGACCCTGAACCATCCATGTAGTAAGTCTACTCTGTATTACAAGTATTAATTCCAGAGTGGTGACCTCCCAGGCCAATTTCTGTGATGTTTTTATGGAAAGATTTGAGACTGTGATTTTTCTGTGGGGCCTGAACGAACTAAAGGCAACAGTTACCTTCCCTTCTGACTCTCTCACCCCTGAAAGGCCACAGGAAAATTTCTGTAATGATGCAGAACAAGAACTGTGAGGTCCTTGTCATGTGTGATTCGTGTCCCTGAAGCCACAGAAGCTCTGCAGGAGGCTTAGATGTAGAAGTTTTAGTAAATGAACCTCTCTACTACTAATTGGTTTGAACTATTTATATCTATGACCCAACGCTCCCGGCTCTGGTTGCATTTCAAGAACCAATACTTTGCCCTTGGTGACCTGGCAGGTACTTTTTCAATCCTGAGAGAGAACTAGCATGGAAATGGACTCATTAGACTCATTTTTTAGTTAGTAGTCTTCCAAGTTATGGCCATGTTTGGGTCCCAGTGAGTTCACATCACAGCCTGGCCACGGATCAGCTCACTCAGCCACATTTATTACCACTACAGGGTCAGTAAATATGTAGGATGGCAGAGCTGGGAAATCCTTTGGCTTCCTGCTTTCTGTCCTGGAGAGAAGTATTTCTGGATAAAGTCTTAGAAACCACTTTTTTTTTTCCTCCTGAGGAAAGACTTTGAAGGAAAACATTTAGTAATTTTTTCGGGAAGGACTGTAGAAAGTGTCATTATTGTAACAGAAATGGGAGAGCCGGACAAAACCCTCGAGGTAACAAATTATTCAAAGTACAGCGTAAGGGGCTCCAAAATAATCATGAATTTGAACTGAATATCAAATAATAGAACCATTAAGGTTGGAAAATTCCTCTTAGATCATTGAGTCCAACCATTAACCCAGCATTAACCCACCACTAAACCCCAGGTGCCGCATCTATGGCACACATTTGTACCGAGGATGTAAGAGGTCCATTTAGAGCATGTTAAAACATTTAATTTTCCAACTTTATAGGGCATTTTACGTCAGAACTGCTCAAACTTTTCCTCAATATCAACTTTTTTGGTTGGAACTTGAATATTTCAGCAGAGGAGTACGGTGCAAGGCCAAGGCCATTGCAGTGTGTGATGAGAACAGTTAGAGTGTCATTCATCTTCTGAGTTCGTGAAAAGCCGAAAGAAGTTTGAAATTTATGACAGTAGAAGACAATGACTATTTTACTAGGGCCATTTAGGACTGTCATTTGCATGAAATTAAAGATGGGCCCTTATAAATTTATGTATGAAGCTCTGACAATCCACATCATTTTCAAGACAAAGATTTAGAATGTGATACTGGAATAACATTTGGTAGATATATTGCTAGATCAAAGTCTGTTGGTATTAATATGAAATTTCAGTTTTCTTTATCTTTTACAAGGAACTTTTTTTCAGCCCTGGAGGAGTCTCCAGTAATCAGTAGTTCAGCAGGATTTTAGCAGGCCCTGTGCAGGGCAGGGTAGATTTTTAGCACACTTTGCTGCTCGATGTGCTTAAATATTTTCTCCAAATGGACGTTTTTGAGGGGAGAATTCGTTACAGGGGGAAATGAAGCTCCTTTATCCAACATGAAAGCTGGATACCTCCAAAGAACAGATGACAGACATTTCATGGTGTACAGAGAAGCTCTTGTGCTTTTAGGGTGGAGTAGCATGTAGGTCCATAACACAAATTCAGATGCCATAAAAGAATGTAAGCAATAATGTTGTGTGCCAGAAAAAAGCAAAATAGATGATGTTCTACTAACAAAATATGCTCACGTTATTACCCTTGGCTAACATTACTGACTTAGTTTGGGGTTTGTATTAATTACTGAAAATTGTGGGGGGTTGGTCTCCCCAGAAGGATGGTTTATTATTACAAATACAGCTGACATCTTGCAGCTGCCAACACCTCTTTTTAAAATAAATTCCATCTTATTATGTGTTTTAGTGTGTGCATCAGCTTGCCAGAATGACACTATATGAGAATATTTTCTTCAAGTGTCCGTGGCTACTAACCTGCTAGGATTTGAAGACCTTTGAATCCTGATGTGATCAGTAAAATGTGTTCCAGACATTTAGCTCCACTCCTTATCTCTATAGTTACAGAATGTATCTATAATGAATCATTTCCAGAACATCTGGATGGATGTGGATAATGAAATCCAACTGTAATTCATCTGGTTGCCACTGTACTTAATTTATGCTTAATATTTTATCTATATGGTCATGGAATCACAGAATGATACGGGTTGGAAGAGACCTTGAAGCTCATCTCATTCCACCCCTTGCCAAGGGCAGGGACACCTTTCATTAGACCAGATTGTTCATCTGTAGAAATTTGTTTCAATGAAATAATTTTTGTTTTTAAAATGCCTATTTATTTTCAAAGCATCATAGGATTTCTCCTGTAAAATAGAGGTAGATGTGTGAGTACAAATATCTCCAGATAACTTGGCTGCCTGGGTGTTCTCTTGGAAATCTGCTGCTGATGGAGGGATCTGAGACAGTGACAATATCTTTGATCTCTGCTGCTGTCCATCTGTAGCACAGCAGATTTTCTGGGTTTTAGGCCTCTTTTCTGAATGCTTCTGGTTTATTATGAGATTCTGGAAATTTCTCAACCTCAAATGAACAGAGGTGATGTTATGTGCACCCTTCCAAAGTGAATGTTTATTACCAGGTGATTCCTTCTACTCCTACATTCCTGTGATTCCTTTGCAAACTGTTATGTCGTGGAATTTTATCAAGCAATACCATGATTTAGTCATTTGAGTGTGGAAATATAAAGATCAAGGACATGGAATATTGGGTGAACTTCTGTGGCCTGTTGAATTTGAATGATATCTAAGCATAAAAATATTAGGCTCCCTGAAAGCAAAGCTACAATCCATTCTTAATATGTAATAAGGTGGTTTTATCTGCTGAATAGAAAATATTCCTTTCTCAGGCACAAATTATCTATAGATGGAGGTCTATCTATAATATTAACATTTTGGGCTTTTTAACTTGGCTTGAACTTTTCAGATTATCTTTTAAGACCTCATCTTGTTTTACAAAAAAACACATACAAGATCTGATTGATATTCCGGTATGGACAAGTCCTAATGATGTTAACACAGGAAGATAAGTCAGAATAAACATCAAATTATTTTTCTGTTTGTGTTTGTGTCTGTGAAAGTCTTGTGTAGTGCAGTGACTGATTTCTTCGGGGAAAAATATCTTTGACCGTAGTGCTGGATCAGTTCCCTGCAATCTGTCTAAGTCAAACTTTCAATATAATTTTCGAGCGTGTTTCTTTGAAGAAAGTATTTGACCTCGTCCATCATCGTATTTCACTGTCACAATTACGATTCCCTGGAGAATTAGCTGTGTTTGTCCAATATCAGATATTCTGTTGTGATGCTCCTCACTGGTAGGGAGCAGCTGATGGTTTGGAAATGCAGTTCTGGAGGGGAATTTTGTGACCTTGAAGGACAGACCTGAAGTTTATATCTACCTGGTTGGGAAATGTAGTTCTGGAGGGGAATTATGTGACCTTGAGGGGCAGACCTGCAGTTTATATTCACCTGCTCTTTCTCCAGTTTAGGTCTACCTGCTCTTTCTCCAGAGGCCCTTTCTGAGGTTGACCAAGGGAACCGAGGAATCATCCTCAGTGCGGGACTGTCCCTGTCCTGGGGACAGAGTGCGGAATTCTCCCCACAGACCCATGTTGTGCAGTAAATCAGAGCCCTGCAGGGAGTGTTGGTCCTTCTCTGTGCTGGTGAAGTCTGTAACTGGAGCAGGGCTGGAGTGTTCAGCACTGAGAGGACGTGGGGATATCAGCGACGTGACGAGCCGAGCCAGAATGGAAAAATTCCATGAAGGCTTTGGGAACAGGAGTCTGATCTCAATGACAGTTTTGTTATGGCTTATGGAGATTCAGCAATTGCATGAGGTTGCCAATCTAAAGTGGTTTGGATTCCAGTGTTTTAATTTGTTCCTTTAGCTGAGGAGTTTGTCTAACAGAGCTGGAGCTGGACTCCCGAGATGGGAAAAGGCAAAGCGTGGAAAAGGCTTGGAAGGGAACCCAGCTGTTTAACAACCAGCCCAGATCATCAGCTGTGAATCCTTTCGTTTGCCTGCAGAGGAAATAATATCAGATTAATAAGTGAAACATTCAGGGGCTGGGCTGGGAGGTATGTGGGATCAAATAACATTCTAGGCAAAGACAAACTCAGGCTGTAAATGGAGCTAAGAAACCATCCGAGTCTGAACAGGACGGGCTGTGTTAGAACCTCATTTGGGCAGGGAATTAAGAATTGATCCTGTTAGTGTCTGACAGGGAATTGTTGACACTCCTGTGTGTCCTCCAGCAGCTTCTACATCTACGTGCAACTTGTTACATTGACTCTAAAATATCTTAATCTGAACTCCTTTAACTTTGGGTTCTTTTGGGCTTGTTTTATTTTTAAAGGAAACTTGTTGCAGTGAGATGGTCTGAAATACTGGGGCAACAGCAAAGATGTATTTGCCATTTATTTGCAAGTGTCACAGTTAAGCTCTTATGCTGTAAAGGACTTTTCTACAGACTGTACAAAACCCCAGCTTGGGCAGTAAAACTACCTTCCCTGCTTTACTAGTGGAGATTCAGAATTATTCCTCTTTCTCTGGGGATCACAAGGAATCAGTGACAGAATATAAAGGCTGTGCATGAGATTTTCCAGTACTGACCTACTTCTTCTCTCATTAAAATCACTGTGAGTTTTACCATTGACTTTTCAGGCAGCCAGGCCAATATTGTGTGCTAATGAAATTGCTTTCCAAAAAGCTTCTCCAGTAGTTGTGTCCAACTGTTCCAAGCCATGGGTCACAATATGATTTCAAAAGCACCGAGGAGACCATCAGCATTGTGAAATGTATTTCCTGGCCCTGGGTGGCTCAAATTTGCATCTTGTAGGCTGTGGCAGGAAGGAGAAACCACACAGAGGGCCCTTTTTGGAGGAATCTGTTTGTGCATTTGCCTCTGTGGTCTCCTTCTCCAGGGCTCCCTCGTCCTGTGGAGGAACCTGACAGGAATATGGAGGGCTGCAATTACCCCTCTTGGCTACACAGGGGTTGCATAAAACAGGTAGTCTCAGGGAATTCATTGCTTTTTTATTTCTACCCTGTGAGCTTTAAACATTTAGGATTTTTTTTTCTTTTAATTCTTTTGCAATTTGTTCCATAGTTCAGTGTTTCACACCGTCTGGATGCTCAACAGCCCGGAGAGCTCTGCCAGAAGAGCCCAGACACAGTGAAAAAGAATTTTCTTTGGGTTCAATGCATATCCATAGGAAGGAGATTTACCTGGGTCAGGTTTTTCCCCAAGTACCTACAGGAAATGCTGAATAAGCATAACAGCCTACGTGGATGGAAGCCCGATTTTCCTAATATTAAGCATAAGAATCAGAGCCAGGGATTTGGTTTGGGGCTAAATGAACTCCAGGATGTAAAGCCGAGACCAAAAGAAAAACAGAATTTTAAACTGTATGCTTTAAAGTTAATGAATAGTTACACTGTCTGGAATACTGCAGGAAATAAAAACTCTGGGTTTTCTTGACTTCTTACTTTTGGGGATTTTTTTTTTCCTTGCACAATTTAGCAGTCAGAGATCTAGAAAAGGAAGACCCATACGTTCAGATAATTTGGGGAGATAAAGTATTTTTTTATAAGGGAAAAAAAATAGATTATCTATCCCAAACTGGCTGAGCTGAGGCTGTGAGAGGCTGTGAAAGCAGCAGCAGTGTGCCCTCCAGTGACAGGAGCTGCTACAGCAGCGAGAGTGACAAGCTCCCGGGGGACTTCTCCATACAGGGATGCTCAGAAAGTTAATATGAATTAATCAAAAATATGGCTAAGTGAAAATATCTCCATTCCACTCTCACCACCTTCCCTTCAGCAGATGCCTGCCTTCTCAGTTTGCTCTTAATTTGCTGTGATCTTCCTACCCTTGGAAAACGATAGAATTGTTTTTGGCTTTTAGACTAAAATACACCAGAAAAGAATGTAGGTTCTACATCTGTAAGTAGCTGCCAGTTTTAATAATTTTATGTACTTTGATGGACAGTCCAGGAACAAGTTGCTTTGTGGCACACAGGATCTTGATTTTGCAATGGGATTGCAGAAGGAAACCCACTGGCTTGGGGCAGGGACTGAGGGCACTCAGCATCCTACCCTTCCTTGCACTGGAACGACTCCAAGGGCTGGTCCCTGAGGGGAAAATAGGCTGGATTATGAGAGAGGAGAGAGAACCTGGAGGTGTTCAAGGCTGGATGAAGCTTGGAGCAACCTGTTCTAGTAGAAGGTGTCCCTGGCCATGGCAGGGGGTTGGACTAGATGACCTTTAAATGCGCCTTTCAACCCAAACTATTCTGTGATTCTGTTCTATAATTGTGTCTTCATTTAGGTTTCCAGCATTTCTGTGCCCTAAGGGCATCCTAAAAAGGTGGGCAATCCAAAGGTCAATAGAGGTGTATTTCTGTAAAAATGTAATGAGTTATAAAGTGAACCTTGTTCTTCTGCATGGAGGGGATAAAACCACGGAGGTGATAGGTCAGAGCTGGTAATTTTTTCTGAATTCTCTTTTATTGTTTGAAGTGTGGGTATTGATGCAAGACTGTCTTACCCTCCCTTGCTCTTTTTCTTGTACACATACAACTGCATAGAGAGAGAGAGAGAGAAATCCTCTGAGCCGGGGGAGGGTTTAGGTTGGACAACAGTAGGAATTTCTTCATGGAAAAGGTGGTCAGGCATCAGAAGGGGCTGCCCAGGGAGGTGCTGGATTCACTGTCCCTGGAGATTTCCAAGGAATGACTGGACGTGGCCCTCAGTGCTCTGGGCTGGGTGACAGGGTGGGGATCAGGCATGGGGTGGACTCAGTGGGCTGGGAGGGCTTTTCCAACCTCTGTGATTCTGGGATTCTGCAATCCCAAAACAAACTTGAGACCAAGAAAGCAGAATGAAATCAAGAAAGCTTAACAAAAAGCAGCGTTTTTTTAAGAGTTGTGTTTTGATCTGGGCGATGTCAGCAGAGATTTATGGGGTTGCTTGAGCAAGAGTTGAATCACCTGTCATCTCCCCCTGCTGAATAATCACATTGCACACAAAGTCTGCCTTAAACGTGTGAAGAGGGAAATCCTTCCTCTCCAGTGAAGGGAACTGATCATATGGAGAGCAGCTGTAATTGAATTAGATCCTGATTTAATAAAATACTATTAGGAGTGACACTGCCTTACACTGTAGTGGCAGCCCTTTGGAGTAGCACTCAAAGCAGTTGCCAGGTGGGAATCTCCAGCTTTTTAACTATAATTTCCTGGCTTTTTTTTTTTCTGAACTACTTTTTCAGAAGGGGAAAACTACAAAGAGACCACAGCTTACACAGACCTGAGCAGTTATCCTTAGCACAGAAAGGGTTTAGTTGGTAAAATAGGTATTTTGATCAGATCACTGTATTACATCAGATTTTCAACTATTATTTTCAGTTTGTACATTTTTTCTGTACCTTCATGAAGTTTTGGGGAAAAATAGTTGGTTTACTGAGTGGAAGAAATTGTTAGCTTGCAGTAACTGTGTCATTGAAGAGAAGATGCAGGTGCACAAAACCACCTTGAGGTCCCAAGGTGTATTCTGTGGTGGGAAAAACAGGGTTCCCATCACTTAAACAGTTCATAAAGAATGAAATAATTTGATTTTTAAACTATATCAGACGGTGTGCAAGTCCTCTTTGGTGTCATAGTTTGTCTCTTTTTTAAAGGGAGTCTTTTGTGATAAAACAATAAAGCTCAGAGGTATTGACTGAAAGCTCTTTAGGATTCTTTGGTTCAGTTTGTTTAACATCAAGGAGAAATCATTTTACATGTAGCCCTGATTTTTTGACTTAATTTTCATAGTGATAATTAGTAATAATAGTGTAACATAATCAAATTTCTGTAAAGCAGGCAAAGTCAATATTTTGCTGTTTTCCAGTCCCCAGTACCATGTTCTGGTCCAATCTTGAAGCTTGTGCACACCATAAATATGTGAATAATGTTGATTTCAGTGGTACTTTTCCCACACTCGTAGTGATGTGTACAATTATCCTGTAGAAGAAAGCAGGCCTAATGTATAAAAAATATATGTTCACTCTTCCACAGCCCCGCTGGTCGACGTCATGGGCAGGTAGGACCTGCAAAGCTCAGACAAGGGCAGCGTGGGAATATCTGTGAGGTTAATACAACTTATGCTGTTTAATTCCTAAAATAATTAATTCCCTAATTGCTGCAGTCTGAATCACCCAGGAAGATCTTTCTTCTTTGCAATCCCACCATGTTGACCAAACTTTGAGTTGCTCTCAAGGTGAGTGGGTGAGGATGTGGAGTTGGAGGCATTTGGGTGCACCTAGAATTGAGTTGGACCTAAAATCTTAAAACTTTCTTGGCAGTGGTGAACATGTGGAAAAGAAGAAGGAATTTCATTGCAATGGCAATATTAATTTCTGTATTTGCTTTAAACTGATTTGAGCCACAGTACAGTTTTCTCATTCTAGTTAAAAAAAAACCCAAACCAAACCAAAATAACTCTGTTTAAATGGATACTAAAAGAAAAACGGAAAACTATGAATAAAAAATGTACCAGACATGATGGGACTGGTAATTCCTGATTAGAAATCACTACTGTGGCTGTTAGTGCTGTAGATCAAATTTACAGCTGTCTGAAGGTGTTACATTTAGAATGGTCTCATTTGGAAATCATTATAAAACTTTGAATACACTTTAGGGGGTTTGATTTTAGTTTTTAAATTATTTTTTAACCTTATTTACAATCAGCTTGTTGAAACAGTTCCTCTTTCTGTTCTTCATGTTTCCTTCCCATTCAGTTATTAGGGCTGCAGAGTTTAAAAGGCAAATTTATTCATTACAGAGGAGGACCATGCATAATATAGAATTCATGCTGTTTATCAAAGCCTGAAAAAATAATTATGGAATTTGTGCATGAAGGAGTAGAATTTACACATGTTAGTAGGATGATATTGTTGTTTATCCACCAGAAAAAAATTGTTTGCCTGAGGCCACAAAGGTGTAGTACTTCTCAGGACTCACTTATCAGAAGCCTCCTGATTTTATGTGAGTTATTACATGGATTTGACTGCCAGCCATCCTCTTTCCTGAAATAAAATTGAAGTACAATAAGAGTCCTCAGTCACTTTTATTTCAATTGTTTTGAGGTATTTGGTCTCATTCTGACCTTTCAAATAAATAGAGATCTGCTCAAATTAGCTTGTCCGAGTGAAGGTGCAGCTCAGGCAGTCTGGGATGTGCTGAGCAGCTATTTTTTGGAAGCTGTTGTCTGTCCTGAAGAGAAATGATTCTGTTTTAGGTACATAAAAAATTAAAATTCATATTAGACTTCGCTTAGTTTTCTTTGGAAGTTTCCATTTATGAAGGTTTAAGTACAGCTTTAATTTCATTGTCTCCGTGAATCTGCCCACTGGAAGTTGTTGTTTGAAGGCAAGTTGTTTTCACTCAGTTGTTTTATTTATATTTGTAAATATTTCAGAAACCAAGGGTATTTCTAATTACTGAAATCACCAATTACACAGCAGAAGGCTTTAGACTGAATCCTCCTCTCCCTCCAAGAATACTAAGCATAGAAAACAATAAAGATAACAAATAATAAAGACAATATTATAAAGAACAGTAAAGACAACAGCAGAACCTTAGCCCATGGTTAGCCTTTAAATACATGTTGTAGATATGGTTTTTCCTTTGTAAATCAGAATTTCAGTGGTGTTTATTCTGTAGGAAAAGTGGAAAGAGAGAAGAGAGTCAGGTATCCAAATGAAGCTCCTTCCACTGCAAAACCCCACCTGAATAATTTCCATTTGAATTAAATCTCGGCAGGCTTTGGTCAGAATAGATATTATCCCAAATCTATCCCTAAAGGCATAAAAACAAATCACCAAAACCTTTCCCTACAAGTGCTGTCACCAGCAAGGGACCTCCAAACTTCAATCCACATTGTTTGCATTTGTTTGAGACAAAACAAACGCACACAGTGTTGGAGCTGCACAACAGCTAAATTAAAATGGATGCAAAAATGGTGGTTTAGGACTTGCATAACCTCCAGCAGTTTCACTGAGAAATATATGCTATTTTATGCAACAGCAATTTGGAATGCTACAAAAATAATTATTTTTAAAATCCATGCAGCACATATGCAGATGGTTAACAAACTCTGGCTCACTCAGCAGATGAAAATGATATTGGGAAAATCCATGCTCTAGAGATAGTGCCATTCCATTATGAATGTTCAAAGTATGCAAAAACATTACAGCTATATTGTTTTCCAGAATGGACTGGATCTCAATGCCAGATGTTTTATTCTTTGCATATCTTGTTGTAGCTTAACAATTACTGCTCTTTGAGTTTGTCCAGGCTAGGAAAGGAAATGTGAGTTTTACATGTCTGTCTAATGCTTGTCTGGTACACACAGAAGGTTCTAGTGAGTTAATCTATCTCCCAGCTCTCTCCTGGTCATTTCTGTTGCCTGAATAACACAGAACTGCTTTTGGTTTAACTAGTTTGGCTTCAAACCCAACTCCATGCTTAGGTTTAAAGCATGGATTAGTAACACTGCAGAAACAGAGCTCTTGCACTACTCAGGACATGCGAGTCCACTGGAATAAATGGGATTTTGTGCCAACTGGAAGGAGCATTTCTGAGGCAGGAATGGGATGGGTGAGCACTGCTGCCCTCACTGCTCCCACTGACAAGGCTCTCAAAATCTTGTCACCTTTGTCTTAATGAAGGTTCAATGGTGAGAGGAAAGACCACTTGAAAATATCCATTATTTTATAGGTCCAACCTTAGATTTTACTGGACTGAAATTTATAAGATTTTTTATTGGACATTCAGTTGCATTTTTAGAGGTTGCTATGTGCGTATCCCAAAAAACTACCCTTTATGTGCTTCCACAAAACCTTCCCTCTATGTGGGATCATTGCTAAGGGGACCAACACCTTTGTGCTTAGGAATAGCATCACCTGCATCAGGCATTTACAGTTATCCCCAAAATAACATTTTTCAGTGAAATCAAGATTTAAAAGTAATTTCTTCAGTTAAGGTTGAATGATAAACTGTAAATTTTCCTTTTTTTTCCTCAGAAGATGGCATTTCTCAAAATCTTTAAAGCACAAGTGCATTCTGTATTATACAGAGAGATTTTTATTGTGAATTAAAACTGTTTCAGTTGTCATCCTTTATCCTTATTGCTGATTTACTTAATTAGTAATTTCTGAGAGCAACCATAATAACTGTCACAGATACTGTGGGAGAGTCATCAACACTCTGCATGTTAATATAATTGTAGAGTTTTGTTACTTTTCCAAGTGTTCTTGTTATCACCAAGTGCTACTTCCAGTGTTTGCCCACAGTATTCCGTAATTGAAGGAAATTTTTCTTTAAATCAGTGTGGACTGCAATTGTAGAAGCCTTCTAAACCACAATCCATGTTCTGCAGGAGCTTGCATTAGGGGAAGAATCTAAAATATGGTTTAACAAGCATGTGACAATAAATTAAGGAAATACATTTTGATATGTGAGAAAAATTGGTTTCCACAAAAATACTCATCTCCTCCCAGTCACAGCTGTGACTTTTGAATATGTATTAAGCTCTGCAAGGATAGCTAAGCTAGGAATTTGGCAGTAATAGTCTATTCATAAATATACATGAAATGTGAAAAAATAGTTTACAGAGTTGAAAGTGAACATTGGTCAGGGTAAGCAGATATACCTTGGGATAAAAATTGCAATTCATTGTCAGCATATGAAGCCTTTGCCTTTACCTTCTAAATGTTACAGTGTCATTAGATTTTCTCATCTAGGCTGCATTACTTATAATTGAATAGTGTATTAACAAGTGAATGGTTGTTTAAGGGGAGAGAAAGAACCTTCTACCCAGGCAGTTTAAGTTTTAATATCTACTCTCCAACAGAAACAACTCATTTAACATTCAAAGAGAGATCTTGGCTTTTTCTCTCAACTCACTTTACCTCAACAAACCAGATGGCAAATGTCTCACTGAGAGTGCCAGTGAAAACAGTGTCTGCATCTGCCCACCCTCATGTTTTCCTTGCCAGCACAGGGGAAACAATATTAAATTTAGGGTCTTGTATTAAGCACTTGCAGCTACATTTCTAGTTTTTCTCATTTTGCGTTCTCACACTTCATTGAACCAAACTACTGACAGTTTTTACTTGTTCTGATGTATGGCAGGGGGTGAAATGTATTTATTGACATCGTATTTCATGTGGCATCTTCCAACAATGAGCAAGTGTGCCTTTGAGTGGTGTTTAGTATTTTCTTTTGGCTGCTGTTTGGCAGTTTTTTCACGCAAATGTGTAGAAATCTCTTAATTTACAAGGTGATCGTATGTGATTTGAAGGCAGATTTATTATGTAAATAGATAGTTTTTATATATATATGCCTCCAGAAGCCTTGGTGGTGAAGGGGAGATCTTTGGAAAGGAAGGATATTGGAACATCAAGAAAGCAAATTAAATATTGAATTGGATTGTGATTAATAAGAGCCAGTGGTTGCACCTTACTTATTTTGTATTGAACACATTCTAGTTTGATTTACCAACCTTAAAACATTTAAACTTTCATATTACGGGTAACTAGAAAACAAATGAGATTATTTCTTAGCTTTTTTGTTGCTTGCAACACCACTGAGAACTTTCAAAAAGAGCATCACCATTGCCTTCAGATTTCTTGTTTTTTTCTGTGCCCTGTCAGGTAGTGAGAGTCAAGAAACAGGAAGAATGGACCATATGGAAAACGTTTCCATATTTCTTCCTGTGAAATCCATTTGGCATTAAAATTATCACATTAAGAATTTGATTAGAGGCTGATGAAATGAAAAGCGAGGTAATAAATCATGTTTGCAATGAGTTCATGTAGGAAGAGCAGGTGTGCCTTAAAGGACACATTAAATTATGACAAAATTTACAGTGGTACAAGAGTTCAGGTAAAGAGGAGCCCTTTAGAAAAGAAGGATGTTGGGAGAGGGAGGGTAACATACCAAGAAAGTAAATTAATTATCAAGTTGGACTGTGTTTAGTAAGAGCCGGTGCTTTCACCTTCCTTATTTTGTATCACACAGAGAGATATTTTCTTTAAGTCTTTTTCATTTAACTTGTTCCTCTATATTGTTAAAATAGGCACATTTGTAAATCACAAATGAACTCTGAGCAACCTTCCTGGACCTTTCCCTGAAAGTACCACCATTATTTTCAGTGCACGGTGAAGAGAAGAGGGAAATCAGATGGTTTTGATGTTTTTAGATTACACTTGAGATAGAAAATAGATGTGATCAGTTCAAAGAATCAGGGCAGATTTTGTTTGCATAAATTGTAGCTGCTCTACATACTTAACCTTGAAAGCCTTCTGCCAAAGAAATGTTGTTTTGTTAAAGAAGTATCAAGTCTCTGCTCTGCAATATCTCATTATCCAGGAATACCTTGCATTCCCAGGCAGCCAGCAGGCACTCTATTATCTGCTACTTGTCCATTTGAAAAGCAATGTCCAATTTGTTTATCCGAAGGAAAATATTGTGTTTGTGGAGACTTCACATTAATTCTGAGCAAAAGCCCTCACTGGAAAATAATACATGAACTGACTAGACTCATGGTGTTTTCAGGCAACAGTATAATTTAAAGAAATACATATGTATTTTTAAAAAAATCAACTTTGCCTGCTGCATTTTTTAGCTTGCATCACAATAACCTGATGGATGTGTAGTAATTACAGGCAACAAGTACAACAGCAGTTGAGGAGGATTTCATTAAATTCAGAGGGGAAGGAGGGCTCTGAGCAGGAGCAATCACCAGATTTATTGGCAGCAATGCTCCTCAGCTTTGTGTTCTCTGCATAAGAAATGCGTAGCCTTAAAAATATGCTAAAAATTGGTGTTCAGTAGCATCACAAGCACCTTGGTGTTCTCCAGGCCACTTCACATCCTGCTGTCTGTGCCCTCCATGGGTACAATTAAACAGGCCAGAGCATCCTATGCCCACGATTCCTAATTCATGCTGTGTTTTCCTGGGAAATGCATTCCCAACAGCATCTTTCTCCTTGAAATATTTTTGTATCTAGTATCTTTGTTCTCAATTTTAAGTTACACCGATAACATTCCCTTCTGCTCCATGGTGGATATTTACCCCCAGTTATGTACAGAACACAAAGTCCCACTTCTGCATTCTCTACTCTGACTTTTCCTTTCTTCCAGACCACTGGATTGGTTCAGTTGTGCCTGTACTGGAGTGCTTCCACTTCCCCCATGGCAAGGGACTGGAACAAGATGGTCTTTAAGGTCCCTTCCAGTCCAAACCAGTCTATGATTCTATGAGTATTTTTCTCTATTTTTTCCCTTCATGAAGCCCTCAGAGGTATTAAGTTCCCCTCTCTCTCTCTTCTTTACTGTATTCTTAAACAATCTGTAATTATAGTTCGAACCACTCATCAAATTGTCTCATTTTTTTGCTACTTGTGAACACTTTTCCTAATTCTTTCAATTCTGGGTCATTCTTTCACTTGGCCACTTTTTCTCCTGACCAGAGACTTGGGACAACTGATGTTGTGTACAACCTTGTGTTGTTCTACAGTCACTGTTTTCCAAGAGAAAACTCCCCTCTTCTTTCTCACTACTCTGTGGGTTTATGTTGCATTCATACCCGTTTAAGAAAATTCAAAACCACCACCAAGGAAAAAAACATCCCTGTGGGATGGTGGCCCAGCTGTGGGACGGTTCCACAAGTCCATAACACCATAGTCCTTTCTCTCTCATCACATGAAATTCCTTCCAAGTTTGAGGATACTACATACCATTTGTTTACTTCAAAACTGTTGATTGCAGTGCAGAATAACACAGGACCTGCCAAAAAAAAGCCCGTGGAATCCCACCAGGAGCTGAATAAGAACATTCTTTGCTGACACTCATTTTTTTTGGAATTTTCCTGCTTCACTAATCCCTGTTTCATGTAGGTTCTTCCATACATGGATCTGTATTCAGTACAATACTAGGTCAAATGCCTTACAACAGTTTAAACCATGTAATCATCTTTATAAATCAAACATGTAATCATATCAACGAAGGAAATCAGGTTTGCTCGACATAACCTACTTTCCTGCAGCAATGCTGACAAAGATTAAGTTCCAAAACTTCCTTTTGCTTATAATTGTTTTATAGATCTCAACCTTTTTAAAATACATGTACAGGGGCTTTTGTCCAGACTCCAGGTTAAGCTCTTACATTCTTGATAGGGAGAGCAGCTCATAGTGAAAACCCTGCAGGACAAATGTTATAATATTGCTCCATAGAGTGGAGTGGGTGAGCAGGGAGTCGCTTGGTCTGGTGTCTTCTGCAACTTTCTGATTATGGGGGAAGGAGAGAAAGGGGGGTTAGAGGTATGAAATGTGCCCTGATATAAAAATAAAGCACATGGAAGCCTCTGTGATGCTGCTTTAAGAAGTATTCCTAAGTTAATGAAGGCTGGGATATTAAACATCCTGGATTTAATACAACCCCATCTCAATTTCTCTTATTTTTTGAATTAGCCTCTTTAACATGTTTTGATTTGAAATTCAGTTGTGTTTTTATCATTATTACTTACCTGTAACTTTTTGCCTGCTGGGCAGGGCATCACCAGCTCAATTGATCAGCAGCTGGTCAAACTGAGCATTTTGGTATCAGCAACAGAACTTCCATCACTTATTCCCTTTTAAAATCCCTGTTTCCTCTGTGAGGCAAATGGGTGCCATTCAGGTACAATGGTGAATATGGGAGTGAAAGAAAGGCTGGGGAGAGCAGAATGCTGGAGTTAGGAGACAGCAAGTACAATGGGCAGCTGGAAAGGCCTCTTCAGTAAAATGCAGTCAAGACAGTGAGATCAGAGTTGGTAAGTGCAGGAACAGGCAAAGTCACTTTCTGTAGAATCATTACAAAATCTAGAGCTAGAAAAATACCCATTAACAATGTCACAGGATCCAGGTCTGGTGGCTTTGTACTGCCTTTTTCTGCACCTTCCAAACCACAGGAAAGCCTTGTCCTCCTGGAGAAGGGGGTAGGATTTTACACGTGTATTAAAAGTACATGAGATGGGAAGGATGAGTTATGTTTTTCATGTATTTTAGCTGGTAATACTGAGTTCTCACTGGTTCTCCCTCACCCAACTAACTGATGTTAAAACTAACAGTTTGGGGACTAATTAATTAAAAAATAAATGACTTTGCAGGTTTTTTTTTTTTGTGACACACCTTGTGTATGAGCAGTTTTTTCACTAGACAGAAGTCAAAGTTGTTATTTATTTGTAGCTCATCACATGATTTTGAGCTTTTCCTTTTGATGAAATGGGACAAGTATGATGGGTAAGAGTGGAGATGTAACTACTACATTTCCAAATGAGTACTTGGAATCTCACTGTGACTGAGAACAAACCAGAGGCCTTTTGCTGCCAGCTCTTCACCTGTGCTTACACTGTTCCTCATTCATTATTACTGGCTAAATTGCTTTTTAAAAGGTAGTTTAATACTCTTTAAATAGAATATCATAGCA
Organism: Corapipo altera; assembly: GCF_003945725.1. NCBI lineage: Eukaryota > Metazoa > Chordata > Aves > Passeriformes > Pipridae > Corapipo > Corapipo altera. The sequence goes on from NW_020884915.1 coordinate 2,965,801, forward strand.
GTTGGAAATAGTCTAAAACTGCTAAGACTTGAATAGCTGACAGCAGAACACCATAAGTTACACACATAACATATATGTCTGACACGTTTACAGTAGAGTTTTATTGAAAAGGTAAAAATGGAAATTCTGATTAAATTCTAAAATGAATTAACAATAGAATGTTATATATTTTTATACAGACAGCAGTAAATGTATTTTTAGTTCATTACTTCAATAATTTTTAATTCCATACATTAAGGTGGATTATTATTTAGGGGTAGTTTTGGCTTTCCCATTTCCCTTCTTTTAGATCTTCTCTCTCACCTGACAATATAATTTTGTCCTCTCCCTGAATTCTTAGGAGCAGAACACATCACAATCATAAAGTCTCTCTCTACTGATGATGTGATGTGTTTTGTGTTGATAATAGCAATTAGGCTAACAACTTGGTTAGAATTTCCCATCATGAGAATATTATGGGATGTTGTGTAGTCAGCTTTAATTTGCCTATTGCTGTAGCCAGATAGAAGTATAAATACAAATAACTGGAGCTCTGCATTATCATATCCATGTGGCTACTGCCTGCACCTCCCACTGCCCCATGCTCCTCTTTGACCATCTTTGTGCCCTCAACTGAGCCTGGAAGTTCCTCACTCCCCTGTTTGCCCCCCAGCACTGCTAGATTTGTAGTATATTTTCATTATTCCTCACTTGGTGTGCCTGAATTATGCTTCAGTTTCAATTAGGAGCTTTATTTAAGACCTTGTATTAGAAGTCTGATAAAATTAGATATTGAAGACTTCATACTGGGTATTCCTGGAACTATATACGTCTTCTAGCACCAGACTGCACAGGGCTGGGTGAGATAAATGGTGATCTCCAGGTACCACTGTCTCCTCTGCAGTACTGGGGCATGAGACCATGACTGCATTTCACAGATGAGGAAACTGAGGAGTTGGACAAATGAAGAGAATTTCTGCAGGTGCTTCAGTATAGAGGAGTTAGGAGTAGATGCAAGGGGTACTTGCTGCTTATTTTTCTCTTTTGTCTCCCTTATCACTGCCTGCTCTCAAGTATTATTTCCCATGTTTCTCTTTATTCAACCTTTAAGTGTCAGATTTTCTTTTTTTGCCTTCTTCATCATGTTAAGGAAGCTGTAGTGTGTGTTTCAGGGGTGCTGGGTAGTTATTCTTGTTGGGGCTAAGTCTATCCTAGGGCTTCCCAGTGCAACCAAACCTCAAGAGAGACTGAGAGTTGGGCCAGAAGACAAACCTTCCATGTCCTTTAACAATCTTCCCCTAAAACAGACAAACTCATTCACCTTCACACTGTGAGATACAATCACAGTGCAAGTCATAAATGAAAGTCTGTCAGTACCTCTTTATCCTCCAACCCTTGGACTTACTGCATCTTATAATGATGGATCAATACCTTTACTGGAGCCTTTACCCAGCCTGAACTCCCTCCCCAGCCTGTAGCCCTCAGACTGATGGCCTTTCGTGCCACTTTCAGTCCTTTTATTTCCTTTTTCATGTTTGCATTCAAAATCCCACTCTGTTATCAGATGATATTTTAAATCCATTTATAGCGACTCAGCACTTCACAAACCCACACAGTGTGTCACAGTGTTATTGAAGCCTGAGATATTAGCTTTAGAGTGCAAAGTGATAAGAAATAGTGAACTATTTAATCCACTGTGTTTAAGCCATAATGGTTGGCTTGAACTGTATATGAACACTTTGGAAACCACATGGAAAAGATGCTTTTACTCTGGCAATTGTGTAACCACTGACACCTCAGGATGCAATTTGGACCACTTATGTAGGATAATGATCCTCCCTTGTACTGTACCACAGTTTCTGTTGCTATTCTGCACTACTTGGCTTAAGATGCTGCAGAGCCTGAATATTATGGGGATCACTGTTGCTGGGTTGGGAGCAACTGGTGTTGACCTGGAGGAGACAGACAGGTGAGGAGCTGTAGAAACATCCCCCCACTTTCCTGGTGCAATCTCCAGATAATTTTAAATTGCTATAAGTAAATTGAGAAGGTTGCAAATTGTGCTTTACCTCTAAGGCTTCTGCAGTCTTCTGGTTTTTCAGAGCCATGGTCCTTGTCTTCTCCATTTTCTCTCCATATATGAAAATTTCTCCAATTAATTTTGTTGTATTTCATTCTGCCCAGAGTGCAGAATTTGCTGATATTGGAACTGTAAATACCATGAATGTTTCAAAGGGACTCTTTCCTGTAGTTATCCCTTCTTTCATTTTAATGAAGATTTTTGTAGTGTTTTCCAAACTGATATGGGAGTTAATCAGATACAAGACAGAAAAATGTTGATAGTTATGGATGACCAGGAATACCTAAGGGAAGCAGGAGCTGGCCCTGCTTGTGAGCTGCAGAGATTATTTTTTAATGATTTTTTTTTTTTAATGAAAGCACTATTTTTTCTTACGTGTACCTGCCGAATGATTTTGCTCACTCATCTGTCTTCCTTCGTGATAGTGAAGGATGGAAATTGCCATACCCTCTTTTCTTGATGTTTGATTTACCTTCATGCTCAGAGGAGCCAGGATTTTCCTCTATTCCTGATATAAGAGCCACTGCAACCCAAACTGTACATTTTATAGGTACACTGAGCACTGTTGTTGCTCTTCATGTCTTACAGTTGATTTCTTTGTTAGTTAAATGGGCCACGGTGAAGAGTCCTCCTTCTGTCTGGGTGTTTTCAACAGTTCCTGTGCACAGGGGAGATGAAGGACAATTCAGTTTTTATTTCCTGTTTGTTGCCTTCAGACTTTCTAGATACAGAAACATCTTAGCAGAAAGTATCCTGAGCAAACTTCATCTTACACTCTGTACAAGACCCAGTTCAGACCTGCACACTTGAGTGCTGCTTCTCTCCTCAAGCACTTGGTTAGTCAACATTTACTCTCATCAAACAATTAAGAAAAAAAAAAACCACACAAAAAAAAAGGAAAAAACAACAACAACAAAAAACCACAACAAAACACTTAAAAAGCCTCAGCTGTGAGCTTCCAGATTTTTCAGAAGAAAGATGGAACTAAGCATGTGTTTTTACTTAAATGGGTGCTGAAATCTCAGCTGGATCCTGGCCCTGACTCTGCAGTTTCCTGTTTAGGTTTGGTAGGCTTTGTCTATTGGGAAGAGAAGGAGATGTTTGGCAAAACAGGAAAATGAAATTGTACCCCCCCATGCCATTGGCAGGGAAAAGAGAGAACGTGCAAACAGGCTTCAGTGCAATTTCAACTGACTGGACTTTGTTTTCTTGTCTGCAGTTCTCTGTTGGGATGCTCGATGCATGTCTACCTCTGTACAAGCACAATTTACCTCTCCTGTGTATTATCTGATATGTTTCTGTCTTAGATTGAATGCTGTCTGCTGGATTACTCCTTTCTTCCCTTACCTACATATAAACCACATTTACTGTAATGATTTGAGTGAAATACTGGCTCTGATGAAGACAGCTTGGGGTCTGACTCCAGCAGACAGGTTTTTATCTTGCGTGGCAGAAAGCCACTGCGTGACCTGTAGCATCATCTCCACCAACCAAGTGTGAAATCAGCTGTGCTGAGCAGCCAGGACGTTATCATGAGGAATAATTTCTCTCTGGAAATAAAATATTCATACTGTGGCACACCTGCTTTCTGAACATTGAGACATGCAGCGAGAAAGAGGATCTGTCAGCCTTTCTCCTTCGCTGCCAGTCACAGTTGACACCTTACAATAAATCCATGGTAGGTTCAAGGCTCTGCTACAGCAAGAGCTGTGTCTTCATGAAAGAACAGGATTTCAAAATACAGATGTTTCCAGAGGGATAAAAGGCCTGAACAGCCCACTGAGTGCTGCAGCAGGGAATGCAGCTGACCTGGAACGTGTTTGGTACCTGTGGCAGCTCTTTCACGGAATCACAGAATGGTTTGGATTGGAAGGGACCTCAAATCTCATCTATTTCCAACCCTCTGCCATGGGCAGGGACATCTTCCACTAGACCAGCTTTTTCTGGATTTTCAGCCCTTAGAATGACAGTTTCCCTTCCTCCTCATTGTGGATGTTTTGGGGATTTTTTTTACACCCGTATTTAAATCTATTCCACTCAAAAGGTGTTGTTTTCTTGAGGATTCCTTTGTAAGCTGTTATGTCCAATCTGTGATTCCAGGAGCAGATAATTCTTAGGAAGCAACAAAGCTTAAAAGGAGTATTGCACACTCCTAATCTTCCTGGTGGATGAAAGGCTGTGGGCAGTGAGTCGGTCTGGGCTGCAGAACTTGCCTTTCAGTGGCATTGGTGCCACAAGCAAAGGGGTTTCTCCCTTAAGCTGGGAAGTTTTCCATAGCAACTCAGAACATAAGTGCTGTGATTTAGCAATTTTACATGAATTTGCCTTTCGGATTAATCTTTGATGTCTTGAATTTGGTATTTTATGGAAAAGACACACTGATATGGAGTGAATTAATTCTACTCTTGCACTGACTGCAATTGAGAAAATAGACTCGTGCCTTTCAGAGGCTAGGAGAAGAATATTCTGGGAAGTAACTAGAGCTGATATTGTTGGGAGGGTAATATTGCTTGACATATCTGTTATGACAGCTGAAGAGATGCTGAGGCACAAAATAGAAAAGGAAAAGACGGTTGTTAGACCAACGACAAGATGAAACCGTACTGCTTGTGACAGCTGTTGGCAGCATGATATCACTGTCCTCAAGCTTTCCGCAGATCTGGAGCATCAGAAACTTCAAGCTCATGTTCGTTGTGTGTTTCTAGAGATCTTGTTAGGGGTAATGCTCTCTGACAGCAGCCAACTGTAATTGGTAACGGGGATTCTTCAAATACAAACAGAAAAACAAGACGTCAACGTTTCCTTGCTGATCCTTTCTCAGGGTCACCGGTCATTTCTTTCCTACTGGAGCCATTTGCAACTCAAAAAGTTGCAAGGTTTCCTGCTTCTAGACCATCCAAAAAAAAAAAAAGTGAAGAAATACAAATAATATTAAGCTCAGGGAGATGCAGCGAGAATTTTGGGAAGGGGGGGAAACTTTGCCTTCTCTGTTTGTTGAGGTGCAGTCATAAGCTAAGCTGATGTGTTTTGAAAAGCTGTCAAGTAAACAATACCAGCTGTCAAATAAACAATACCTTTAAAGCTTTGTAGATACCAGGAAACTTTCCAGCAGTAAAAACTGATGTCCCTGTGTCCTCCCTCCTCCAGACAAGCTCCTGGCTCTTTTCTCCCCACCTAAGCTTTCCAGGTATTTCTGCTGAGGTTCTGCTACCTTTCCAGCTTTTAACCATCAGGAAGCTGAGACAAGCCAAATAGTCTCTGGTCAGGTCTTGTTAAAGTCTAAAATGCCTTTCTGGCAGCACTCTCTGTATTTTGGCAGGTTTGGGTCTCTGTAGCTGCAGTTACTTTCCTGTTTCAGTGACACTGTACTTTGAGCCTCTCATCCATCAGAAAGGCTAAGAAGTATTTCCTCTTAGGAGAGCAGATTTCTGGAATTCCAGGGCTGTGATGGGTTTTTTCTTCTTTCACAATGTACAATTACTGTCTTACATTGAGTTCAAAACTCAGCTTCATTTGTTTGCTGCCTGATTTTAATTCAAGGAACTCTTTTGCATTCTGGTTTTTTATTGTCATATCTCTTTCAGCTCCTATGAATCACCATAGCTCAGCAGGAGATGATGAGACTCTGCAGATTTGCACTAATATTTATGAAATATTGCTTCTTGTGCACTGTCTAGGTGTGTCCAAAATATGCTCATGAATCTTTGTACATTCATCACTTGGTGAAGTCTTTATAAAGTTTTCTATCAGATCAAGGTAAAGAAATTCACTGCTACACTGAGGACCATCTTCCAAGGAAAATTCCTCCACAGCTCTTGATGCTGAAAAACCCCAGTATTTTGGGCTGCAGACCAAAGCTCATCTCTCTTGGTGTGTTATGGTCTGGAGAACAACATGTCTCAGAAGGTCATGCACATTGCAAGGCATTGCAATTCCCAAAGTACAGCTGGAATATTCATCCTGGCTGGGGTCTGACAAATCGGAGCAGACCAAGGGGACATCCAGGACCAAGCAGTTTGGCCTGAAAGGGCAGAATCAAGAGGTATTTCATTAATGGCATCTAAAAGCGATAGAGCTGTGACAGCAGTGGTTACCATAAAAACTTCTACCCTCCTTAAAAGCCATGGCAGGGGATATGTGGTTTATTGCTAAAATGAAACATCTATTTGGAAAACTAGGCCAAAATGTGAGCTCAATGAAGATGGTTTTTTTTTAAAAAAAAACAACCACATCCCATAAAAACTAGTCAGTAATTGGAGAAGAAAAGTATTGTCCTGGTTTTGGTTAGGATAGGGTTAATTTTCTTCTTAACACTCAGATCAGTGGAAGGATGTTCTATAGCACTACTGACACCTGGAAAATGCCCATAAATATTGGCAAAAAAATCCTACTTTTTTCTCTGGTGGTCGGTGATTTTCCTTATTCCTGGTTTTCTTTTGTTCTTTTTATTAGTTAGCTGTCTGAGATGCTGGAATCACATCCCTGGGATTGATGAGCTTTACATGCAGAATGTGTCAGCCAGTGTTACTGCACCCCTTTATACTCTACCCACTGCATGTACCTCAGCTGTGCTCTGCCTCCTGTCTCCAAACAGAGACAGAATATTTGGGAATTTATAAGGCATCTCCTTCCTGCTCAGACTGATAACAAAACAGACAGTTGGCAGAATTGAGAGGGGAAAGGAGAATGTGGCTGGATTGAGTCTATTGTACTATGATATCACTGTCTAATCTCAGACCAGCTCATTTTTTGCAATCTACACATCAGCCATCAGTTGCTAAAAACCTTTCCATTATTTTGGACAAGGATCTAATTAAAACCAGAAGTCTGGAGGGGGAAAGTTCAGTATCCCATTACATGTTTCCCAAATTGTTGAATTCTCTGCTATTTTGTGAGTAGCTCTGATTGTATCTTCTGTCTCCTCACCTGCCTGAGCTGGGTAAGAGCTTTTTTGTTCCGTATTATCTGGATCTCCCTGACAACCTGGCATCTCTTCTCTAATGTGTGCTTTCTCTTTAACCTTTGTAGACAGTGCTGTTGTAGGATTGTCTGGCTTTGGGAGCAGACAGACATGAGTGGTAGAAAGCCTGGTGCACACCTTCAGTGTGTGCTGCCTTGTCTGAGTGATAAAATTTTATCTCCTACTTTTTTAGCCAATTCCTACAGTGCAGCACAGTGTAACATCTCTCATCAAGTAAAACAGCCTTGTTTCCCTGGTCGTATTGACCCAGCCTAAGTAAAATAAACACCCTTTATTTTAAGTATGACAGTCATCAATAAAATGTTGTATGGACAGAAATAAATCTGGATATACATAAATTTAAAGAGTAAAAATTCAACATTGTGCAAGAAAGCAAAGAGAGGTTTTTTTATGCTTGCCATGCACCAGACAATGAATGCATACATTCATTACCTTGAGCCTAAACAAGGGGAAATTGGTTTAAACTGGAAGAGAAGAGATTTAGATTAGTTGTTAGGAAGAAACTCTTCCCTGTGAGGGTGGTGAGGCCCTGGCACAGGTTGCCCAGAGAAGCTGTGGCTGCCCCATTCCTGGAAATGTCCAAGGCCAGGTTGGACGGGGCTTGAAGCAACCTGGGCTAATGGGATGAATTTTAAGGTCCCCTCCAGCCCAAACCAGCCTGTGATTGGAGGATTCTCTTATATATTCTCAGCAGTTCTCTTTTGGAGAGCTCTTTTGGAGGGACTTACATGAAGGGTTTTATCGTTTCCGTTTTCTGTTGTTAAAAGCAACCTCTTTCCTTACCCAATACTGTCAACACTAAAACATGGAGAAACTTGTCCTGGCTTGAGTGCACCTCAAATGAAAGAAAGATAATTTTGAACAGTTTGGTAATGACCAGGAGATAAAGCCAAAAATTCCTACCCTTTTATTTAATTAACCTTTCTTCTGAGATTCCCCTTGTAAAAGTTTTCCTCTTGGATATTATGGCATCAACATATGCCTCCAGGTTCTCCAGGTTTGGGTTTCTCCTGTTTGCAGTGTGCTGTTCTGGGCACAGCCTGGTCCAAGGCACTGCCTTCTCCTGCTGTCATCAGGAGGAGACAAATTTGAGGGATAGCATAGTAGAGTTTCATCTTTTCCATGCTGCAGTCTAGTCCTAAGCCTGTTGGCAAAACTTTTCCCCTGATGAATTCCTTGGTGATGAGTGCTATTTCTTTGACTGATATGCATAGGCAGGGGAACATTTCTACATCACTGCCCAAACTCCCTAAAACATACTTAAATAATTTACATAAAATCCAAATCTGCATGAGAAATATTCTCCTGAGTCAAGGGTTTATTCACTGTGAATTCATTCCGGGAGTGGGAGGAAACCTAAACTGTCTTCGATAAAATGGCCTTCATAAAATATAGATCTATTTCCTAATATTTATGTCAGATTCTCCTCATTATGGGGTTTTTTTCTTCTTTCTCACTTCAGTCTGAAGCTGCCTCACCAACCCCTTGCTAGCCCTGCTTCGCAAGGATGTGAACACTAAATCATTGGAGTTTCTTCTGTGTCTGTGTCGTTAAATATTATCTCTCTGATTTGCCAGAGTGTGGATTATAATAGAGGCATTAAAAAGGCATGTATCTGGAATTGCTTTTTAATACCATTGCTATTTATAGGTAATTTCAGTTTCAAGGTAACATAGAATGTCATGTAAAAACATAAAGCATTTGGTGATAAAGGTGTGCCAAGGAAAATTGATCATATATGAAGTTAATTAATTTAAGTACTGTTAACAATCCTAGAATAAAGCAGTTTTCTAGGTGCAATGTATTATACTTAACCAGTCAAACTCACTGTTGTACTAATTGTTGCAAACTGATAAGCTTTAAAACCCATAATTTTTATAGTTTTATATGAGCAGTATTAAAAAATATCATAGCAGTTCTAGGTAAGACAGACGTAACCCGATCCTTGAATAGCAGAAAAAATATTTAAGCTGTTGTTAATTCAGCGCTGTGTGGAAATGTAGCCCTATATTTATCCAGCAATCCTGTTTTTCATTTGTGCAGTACACAGTTCCCAATGCACAGCAAGCTGAGTTAGCTCACAACTCTCCTAACAGGTTTTACATCACTAAAAAACTTTCAGTGTATCACTTGAACTTTAGCTGGGGAAGGAGTGCTCTCCAGAATCCTGGGGAACAGCTTCTCCAAAGATTTGTTTCTTCACTCTGGACATCTTCTAAGTGAGTAACAGCTAAACAAAATAAAGCAATAGTCTACCAGGGTTTCTCATGTCAGCATTAGTAGCACATACATGCTTTATTTCAGTGTGAATAAGTCTGTGTGATGTAAGATGATGGGGCATCAGGTGAATACATTTCATACAGTAATAAATAAATATAACATTTTCTTGAGGGATTTTGTGTGTCCAGCTTGACCAAGTGCCTTAGACAAGATTGATTTATAGGGAGTGGTTACTCAAGTGTCTGAAGCTGTCTCTGAGATAAGAATTCACTTTTAAGACTATTTAATGAACATGAAAATGCATATAGTACTCCAAAGTATATATATGTGTCTGTATGTTTGTGTTCTGCACGTTTCACATATTAATAGTTTGCCTATAATCCTGTAAAACTTCATTTTCTGGCAGATGGATCTACATTTATTCCAAAAACCCTAAGCAACAACAGAATTACTTTGCAGTGTTGGGGGGGGAAACATTACAATAAAAATGAAGCATACTTTTAATTATCTGTAGTCATTTGGATGAAATCTATAATGAGCTTGATAAATGCTGATGCTCTAGGCATCAATTTTTCAAATGACAGTAGAACCAAAAATATCTGGAAAGGCATTGTTAGCTCAGACTACACAATATTTTTGAGGTCTTGGTTAGTAGGAATAATTAAAATGACTTATGTAAGATAAGTGTCATATCTCTGTCAGCAACTAAATGTTAAATGTTATTATAAACTAATTACTTCCTTGAATTGAACAGAAAATTATAATTTTGTGTCTTAACTGCTAAAAGATGGTGTCATCCTTCTCTCACCCCAAGTCTTTACCAGCATGTCTTCAGTGACTTCAATGCCAAGAGATGCCTTCAAAATGGGTGAGACACAACTTTGGACCCTTGGGCCACCAAAAACCTTTTGTAGTGAGAAGTCAGAGTCTGTTTCTGACATTAATCAAGGCCTAAAAAAAGTAAAAGAAGAAGCAACTGATGCTGTGGGGAGTTTCTTAGTGTTTCTGGCTGCAGGCTCACTGCTGGAGTGAGGAGGAGAGATGCTGATCCCTCTGCCCTCCCTTCCTACCTCCATCTGCTGCAGCTCTGCCCTGCTCATGGTCATAGCTCACCTGACTAGAACCACAGGTGTTGCTCTGATGTTCTCCTGTACTCATTTGCTGTTGAATTTTTGTGTTTAATTCGTTCATAAAGGGTTCTGACATGTGGCAGAGTCAAGGAATTAAATTCAGGGGAAGTGCACAGCAGTGAGAAAGGTGAAAAAGAAAAGAAATAAGTTAAAATTCTAGTTTACCCTCGTCCCAGTGTCCTGGTTTCGCTGGCTGTTCTTTCTTTACTGTCTAAAAAACATGAACATGGAGCCTGACCTGACAAATAGGGATGATGGCCTATGTTATCTCCTTTGAGATGAAGCCATGTCTTGTGGAGTTGGTCTCTTGGTGCCCTGAGAACTGCCAACCTCATACAGCATGTTGTGGTACCCACAGTTTTGAGGCTCATTTATGAAAAGCACCAATGTGGTTGTGTTGCTTTTTTGGTGTCTTCTGTTCAACAGTGTAAGACATGTTAAGAGGTGGTTAAAAAAGGACTATGGAGGAATAATGTAGGGAAAAGGAGAGGCAGTGGAAAGATGATGAATAGTTAAGGCAAAAAGCAGGAAATGTAGGACAGTAATTAATGGATAATAAAGAGGAAAGGAAGGAGGAATATTTCAACTCCCATCCTTTCTCTCAGATGCCTCCATCCCATAAACTCACTCATTGCTTGGTACCTCAGGCCTGTGGTTTTGTTCTGAATCGCCTCATCCCAATTTTAAGTCCATATCTTGAAGTAGAATTAGTTGGAAATGAGCCATCATATTCTGAAAGTCTAATGTCACTTGAAAAATCACTCTGGGCTTTTTCAGGTCACCTAAAGTGCCACGTGCCAGCAACCTATGCAGAGTTTGGGATGCCCTTCCTGCTGAGAGGCTGAGGCAGTTGGTGCAGGGTGGGAGCAACCCACTGGCTTTGATGATGTGCTTGTTTCAGAAGTGCTTCAGAAAACGTGCAATTACACTTTCATGCAGGAAATGGTGCTGCCAGCAATGCCAGAGAGGTTGTATTTTATTGGATTGGAATAATGCTAACAGGAGTCTGTGAGCTCATGCGGCTTTGCTTGCTCAGGATTCATGCCTGTAATCCTTACAGGCTTGAAAACCACATGAGCTTTCATAGTCAGCCTCCAAACACAACCATACAGGTTAGTGAGGCAGTGGGAATCTTCCTGGCTGTTTTTCTGTCCCAATGAACTTGTGCTGGGCACTGGAATCAAAGTCTTCTCCACGGGAGGAGCCTTCAGAGCACAGCACGCTGTGATTGCTGCTGGGAGCCTCAGCACGGGGCCTGAGATCCGCAGCTGCACTCTGGTTGTGCTGCCAAATTAATTTGATCTTCTTGGAAGGCACTGCTTTAATTGGGAAGGAAGAGTGTCAGAAGAGAGTGGGAGCACCCTTGTGAGCTCTTGTTTAATCTCAGTCTCCGCTCCCCATTGATCCCTGGCACATAAAGGATTTGGAGGCAGTGGGAGCAGTATTTTGGGGAGATATAGCATGCCTCTCCATGAGTTTTTTCCCTACTATTGGCCATTGTTGGACACAGAATAGAGGACTAGGTAGACCTTTGGTTTGACAACCTGCAGCCCATCTTATGGCTTTTGCACCTACTCAGTTTTACATGAGCGTGCAAAGCAGATTTATGGGCTTGAGATTTAAACGCAAAAATATCCTTACACATCTCTGCCCTCTTCATCGAGAGGGTTTTAAAGGGTTAGAGGGACACTGAGGCACAGGGTAAAATGAAGGCATGTCTCTTAAAGTCCAGGGTGTTCTGCAAGTGAAATATGAATACAGCCTGTTTAGAGCAAAAGCTTCATGCTTGTGGCAAGGAGAAAATTGTGGGATTGGTAAAAAGAAAATATTATTTTATGTTTTAACAAATGAGCAGAAATGGCAAGACAATTTCACTTGAATTAAAAATGCAAATGCAAGCCTACAGGCACACACCCAAAAGAAGGAAAAAGGTATAGAGAGGATGTAATTTTTGGTTGGAGTCTAAGAATAAACCTAGGCTCAGTGACTTTTCATTACTGTAAGAGCCTGGCTTCCTAAAAGTATTGCAGATGCTTGCAATAACCTTTTGTAGTACCACAGCACGATTTGCATTTTGTTTGTTATGTCTTAATAAGTTTTGATTTTTCATTGGAATTACTTAAGTTTCTGTCTTTATAAATTTTCCATGTTAAGACTGGCTTTCTTGGATGTTTTGAATAGAATTCCGTACTAGTCTGAAAATGTTCAGATGAAAGTACAGTCAGACAATTTGCCCAATGACATCTGTTCAGCAGCATAATTTTACACAGCTACAAATGACATAATTAATTGAATGGGACATTTCAAATAGAATTTGACAGCTTTCCAGCCCAGTATCTCCCAACTTACTATTTAGTGAAAATATGCCATCCTAGAAACGTTACAGGGCCTGCAAAGAATTTGTTTTATGAAAGGCAGTGCTGTGATGTTGGAAAATAATGCATTAAAATATCATGTCTGCCACTTGTGATATATATGTGCTTCTCAGCTTCTGAAACATCTCAGTGTTTTCTAGTGAATCTTTTGAACTGTGATTCGATGGTGCTGTGTTGCCTACATCTGTAACTGTACTAGGCACGTGAGATCAGAATGGTTATGAAAAGCTCTTAGATTGTCTTGTACAAGTTTTAGTGGAAGCATGATAATGGGAAGTATGCTTTTCATCAGAAACCACAGTATTGTCATCTGAGGAACAGATCCATGGATGGGGAGCCTTCCAGAGCTGTGTTAGTCTTTAGTCTAGCCAAAGCCAAATCAGAATACTCAGTTTTTGTCTGGGTCCAGCCTGCAGAGCAGCAGTGCACATTATTTCTGATCTTTGCCGTAGATAGTTCAGAGGTGGAGTAGTTCAGTGGTGATTTCCAGCAGAACGCTTTAACTTCTAGCGTGTTGCTTTACAGCTTTACAGCTATTTCCACTACCCTAAGTTAGAACTACTTCATGTAGATCACACAGTAAAGTATCTCCAAAGCAGGCAGCCTACAGAGTTTGCCTAAATATACAGAATTTTGTTTTCCCGTCAAAAAATCAGTTAGACAATAAGTACCATCATCTCTCCATCACTGACAACAGTTTGTGGCCAGAGTTATCCAGGAGCCTTTCCTGAAGTCTTTGCTTTTCATGGCATCCTGCCCAGATGAACCAGTAACACAATTTCTATTAATCCACTACACAGGGAAGCTCAAAGAGGAAATATAAAATATTCCTCACAAGGACAGTTCTGAAAGAGGTGCTGAAAACAGTCAAATGCTGCCCTGGTATGTCAGAATTGGCCAGTGAAAAACTAAACCAGATGATCTTTGAGGTTAATATGGGTGGGAAGCTGGGAATCCTGCCCTGAGTTTGGCTTTAGGTGTGTATGAGGTTGAGCAGTTCTAGTCAAAGCTCACAGAAGTCAGAGGGCAATGAAGATGGTGAAGGGCCTTGATCTGAAGCTGTGTGAGGACACTGAGGGCACTTGGTCTGTTCAGCTGGAGAAGAGGAGGCTGAGGGGAGACCTCACTGCAGTTAAAGCTTCCTCGGGAGGGGCAGAGGAGGGGCAGGCACTGAGCTCTGCTCTGTGGGGACCAGGGACAGGACCCAGGGAATGGCCTGGAGTTGTGTCAGGGCAGGGTTAGGTTGGATCTCAGAAAAAGGTTCTTCCCCCAGAGGGTGGTTGGGCACTGAACAGGCTCCCCAGGGTAGTGGGCACAACACCAAGGCTGACAGAGCTCAAGGAGTATTTGGATGATCCTCTGGGGCACATGGTGCGACTCTTGGGGATGGTCCTGTGCAGGGATAAGGGTTGGACTTGATGGTCCTTTTGGGTCCCTTCCAACTCAGCATATTCTGTGAATCTGTGGTGCCATTTCTTCTATTACTGTGTCTCCGAGCTCTCTTGTGAAGACAGAGTGAACCTTGCTGGTCTTCCTTTCATTCCCCCACACGTGCCAGGTTGGTCTCTTCTTCCCTTAATGACCATCTGAGGTGCAGGCTACCTAACACTATCCCATTATGACTAACCCAGGGATCTAGGCCAAGTTTAAGCCATTTTAGGGAGAGAACTCATTTTTATCCATCCACTTTGTTGGAAAACATGCTGTTTTTCTTCTTCCTTCTCTCACTGCAACACTGGTTAACAGTAGTCTCTTCATTAACATTTTGGAGTTAGAATAATAAAATAAATGCTACGGTTTTGGCAAGTAAATGATGTCATAAACATGACAAAGAGTGATGGAAGCAGGGTGTGCAGTGAGAGCCCAGAACAGCATGGGAGGCCGCCAACCTGCTTCATTTCATTTCAGTCTTTTCCTATTGAAGTTTGAGGAGGTGAAGCTTATGGATTATTTTCCCAGCAGTCAGGAAACAAGAAAGCTCTCAATCACTCAGTGATTGCCAGCCAGGGAGCTGGTTTTCTCCCTCAGCTGTTCAGATTTGTTTGCTTACACCATTCTTTGGTTTTCTGCGCGCTGCGACCGCAGGTGGTGAGGAGTTATGAAGGCAGGACTCTTATAGGCTTTAAAAGGTGTGTTTGTCCCTCTTCTCTCCCTGTTCCCAGCACATCAGAGAGCAGCTATGGATGAGAGTGTTTCAACACAGTGTCCATAGATAAGTCGGAGTGTGGCTCTGTGGCTCTCACTTTGGATATTGTAGGATGTGTTTCTCAAAATTTTCTCCTACTGTGCCCTGCACTATTCCACCCATGCAAGGTGATAGGAGAGGGATTTTCACATGGTCTTCAGTAGACACAGGTTTATATGACCTTCTGCCTCCAAAGAACTGGGAAGAAGTACAGAGGCATATTTTGCAAATGTAGTGTATGATCTCCTCAAATTGTCTATCCGTAGACCATGTGAAATAGGCCAGAGGCTACAGCCACAGAGTTAGTATTGAAACTTTGGATGCTTGGCTGATTTCCCAGCTATTACAGTTTTATTTTGCTCCCATCTTTTCCTCTGAATTGTTGTGCTAATTAAGCTCTGCAAATTTCAATCTCTCAGGTTCTTCAATTATGACATTGCAGTCCCTCTATGGCAGCACACTGGAGTGTAGCAGATAGGATATTATGGAGACATTCAATGGAAAAATGTCCAAAAGCATTTCAAATCACTTAAGATAATTAAACAAGGGGAAAGAATGTGGCGTGTTTAAAGAATATGAGGTGGTTTTGTGAATAGGATGATGTTGGTACCTGTGCACAGGAAACTCATTACCCTGGCTGCTCTCATTCCTTATGTTGTAATGAGAAGGAAGAATTGAAAAACACCTCTGTGAATATCACCTTTGTGAGAGCAGGAGCCCTGAGACCACCACTGCAGAGACAGCAGGTTTAACAGACTTGTTTATTCCTCTGTACCTGTGAAGAAACATGGCAATTGAAGAAATAACAACTAATTTCAGTGTAAAGGTCAAAATGACCTGAATTGAGATGCTTAAGAATTAATGGAGTAGGCTGGTGTCAATAGGCAGCAGTTCCAATGACATTTTTTATAACTGCCTCTATGCCATCCTGTTTCACTCTCCTCTCCTCTCCCACACAGGCAGGGTTTAAAATGCATTGCCAGAGGGGTTTTAGTAAGAATTTATACAACAGAGTGAGGCAGCACTTGGATGGGGGAGAAAACAGGAGTTTCATCATTTGGAAGGATAAAGAAGAGGAAGAAGTCCCAGTAAAGGTCAGATGTCTGTGTGAGTTGCAGGAGCACACCTGAGGAGAGGGGAGGCACCACACTCACATCTGAGTCAGCCAGGCACTACTGGTTCCTCATTGTGATCAGTGCTCCCATGGAGCAGACGGAGCAGCTGACTGTCATTGTTTAAAAAGTCATAAGAATATTTAATGTTCTTCTGAAAACACTAGTTCTTGAAGTAGTGTCACCATGCTGATCTGTTAATCAAAGCCAAAGGTAAGCAGAAAATCAAACTTCAGAGCATAGAAAGTATATGTTCCTCTCCAAAGCCCAAAAGGTCCACAGCATCTTCTCTGTGTCATTGAAAGCAACGCTAACAAACCATGTACCCAAAGGGTGCATTGCTGTGATTTTGAACCCCAGAACAGGGATCAGGGAATCACAGACTGGTTTGGGTTGGAAGAGGCCTCAAAGATCATCTCGTTCCACCCCGTGCCATGGGCAGGGACAATTTCCACTTGACAAGGCTGCTCCAAACCCCTTCCAGCTTGGCCTTGGAGACTTCCAGGGACATGCCCATGTGTGACTGTATTTGAAACAAAATTCAAAATAGTGATTGGGGGCTGCATTTCCAAATCTTCCCATGGTATAAGGAGTTGCAAGAACAAAAATCAGGTCCTATATCTCTGTGTCCTGAGCCATGCAGTATATATGCAGAGCCCTTCAGATTCATTCCAAGGCATGTCAGACCTCAGAATCGGAGTCAACAAGGCTCCAACTCAGACATGAGGCTGCTTTACACCTCCATGAGCTCCAAAAGAAAACACAGTGCTACTTTTAGGAATCACTTATGGTGTTTCTATTCCAGGCATAGGATTTTAGCTGTGTCCAGCTCCTGCTTCGCTGTACCCCATGAGAAAGTCCGAGCTCTTGATGGCAGTGGGCAGATCATGCCACATCCCTGGGAGTGCTGGGTGGGTTTGGGTTGTGTACCACAGAGTGACTGTCCAAAGAGAAGCAGCCCTGGTCCTTGCTTGCTCTCTCTCACTAACAGGTAGTGCCAGCATAAACAGGGATTTACTATTCTGCCAGGCCTGATTCCCTGCTGGAGCAAAGGCCAAGTTTGATGCTCCATGTCGTGCCAGAGCAAGGCTTAATCCTGCTGAGATGTGTCGCAGAGAGCCACACACCACCCAGGGTGCTGAAGAAACATGTGCCAGAGCATCCAACCATCCTGCTGTGTGGCTCTAAAGCAGTTCTGTTGACTCTCAGCTGCTGGGTGTCTCTTCAGTCTCACAGGGCAGCTTTGAGAGCCTTGTAGATCCATTTTGATGGATAATAATGGTGGTGCCTTCCCCTTATATCTGTATGGCAGGGGCATGGCCAGGACTAGGGAGGACAACCAAAGAATTTTGATCCTGAAAGACAGGCTGAAATCCAAGCCTGTGTGCTGTTAGAAACAGATTTACTCCCTAAGTTTGTCTCACATTTTCTGCTGTATCACCAAGGGAAACCCTGGTGTCTGCTCCTACTGGTATGATGCTTAGATTTTTCCTGAGTAGCTGAGATGAAAAAGTGCACAGTTCTTGTAATTTTTTTATAACCTGATATTCTATGCTTGGTACCTGGATGGTTAAAGGGGAATTTGATAACAATCTGCACCTATCTGAATGATATATATACCAAGAAGGAAAGCAATTGTTTCGACTAATGAAAGAAGTGGACTAGGAAAAAGTAGAACAGGCTGAATATCGGGAAATGCATCATGACAGGAACATCTGTTGGAATGCAAAGTAATCTCCTTTTGAAATAAGTGGGATCAGCATTACCCCTGACATTTGAAGCTCTATGAGACAGCACCTGATTTGATCTATAACATACTTGGCTTCCAGGGAGGCCCTCTGTATGATCCACTAGATTTTTCCATCTCTAACTTCTGTGACTGTCTGTCTGACTCGCCCTGGGTGATGAAATATCATTATAACCTTTTGAAATAATATATCGGTGCCTGGAGAGCAGAGACTGATTTTCTCATTTGCAAGTGAGAAGCAGTGTGTTAAATTACCATTCCTGTCATTAAATGGATGGAGTAAAAAATCTGATGTGTTTAAATCAAGACATTTTCCCCCTCCCCAAACAAACCACCTAAGATTTCACCTTGTTGGGGACCAGGAAGGTGAGGATTAGAAGTTTAAATAACATTCATCATATTCCCTGAGGCTGAGGTTACTGGAAGCTTGTTTGACACTTGGAAATGTTTCAGCAAATGTGACATGTGAACTTTCTACTGACTTACAGAGGATGAGGAAGCCTGTGCTGTGTCTGTCATAGATCAGGAGGAATAAAACTTATCCTTCTGGGCTATCAAAGCTTTTACTCGTTAATTTGGCTCTGGGAAGTTTGGCCCTGAGCAACTTGGTCTAGTGGAAGGTGTCCCTGCCCATGGCAGGGAGTTGGAACAAGATGAGTTTTAAGGTCCCTCCCAACCCAAACCTTTCTCTGATTCTATGAAATGTGAAGAAATTCACAGTGCTGACAAACATAGTGACTAAGTACATAAGTAGTTTTACTCAAGAATTGAACTTTTTCATTTTTGGGGCATAAACGAACAGTTTATTTATTTATTGTGGTGTTAATTCATCTGATTTTTATTTTCAGTCATATCCAGCAGCTGATGCAGTTCTCTGTGGCGTTTGTTTCTGTCTCTTCAAGCAGGGCAAAATATTGATAATCATCTGGTACAGCTGAGTATTGTAGCTGGCAACATTTGAAACTCTAGATATGGTGATGAATTGCACTATGATATATTAATGTTATTTTGATCCCTGCTCTTTAGAATTACATTGATCCAATTAGGTTAAGTAGCTTGCCATCTAAATTAATTTACTTTCGTCTATTAATCTCCTTCACTCTGGACCAGAACCAGAAATGTAAATCAATCTATTATATTGCATGTCTTTGGGGGGTGGGAAGGTAATTAAATTACCTAATAGATACATATACTGGATTCATTGTTTAGTATGTTAAACATTATTGCCATAATTGGAAAGTGAAGTGGTGCACACTCAGTAGTGGAATTTGAGTGCTTGTTACACTTAATTTTCATAACCTTTCATGACAAACCTTGCTGTCCCTGAGTACTAACACTGCGTATGTGGCTGTAGAGCTTTTAAGATATTGGACATTTTGAAAGTGGGGATTACAGCTCCTTTCTCTGCCAGAAACCATTGGGCTCCCTGGCAACATGTCTCATAGAGGTCTCCAGCCTCTGCAGTGTGGAGAAAACCTTTTCTCTGGCTTGCTGTCAGACTGGCACCAGCTCGGCGTGTGGCAGGAAAACAGATGTCTCAGCAGCGATGTCTTAGTTACCGAACCGGAGCAGTGTCAGTGCAGACTCCTGAAAAGCTCTCTCATTTTCCCAGTGGTAGATGAAATTTCCATGATTTGAAATCATAAAATCACAGAATGGTTTGGGTTGGAAAGGACCGTAAAGCTCATCCAGTCCCACCCCCTGCCATGGGCAGGGACACCTTCCGCTATCCCAGGTTACTCCAAGCCCTGTCCAACCTGGCCTTGGACACTTCCAGGGATGGGGCTGCCACAACTTTCTCTTTGACATTGGTGAACACTTTTTCTTTTCTTAGGTGAGTCCACCTAAGAAAACTCCATCATCTTGGTGCTTTTACCAGTCTTTTACTGCTCCCACTAGGAATTTTTATGTTCAACCAGTATTTTCCCGGTCGATAGCAATTTTTCCTCCTGATGGGGAGATTGATGGCAGCTACACCAGGAGTTTGTTTACCTGTTGTGTTTCCTCACTTTAGTAAATAGAATTGTCCATGAAAGACTCAAACCAAAATGAAGCACTGATGCGAGGGAATGAGATCCAGTGGCTGGAAACTGAATGTTGACCCAGTTAAAATAGATACAAAGTGCTGTGGTTTTAGGTTGGGTTTAGTTAAATATTAAAAACCTGCCAGGCTTATGATGGTTTCTTTACCACAAGAGATCTAGGCAAGGGCTCTTTACAGTAAGAAAAAGTCTCTGGTTCCTTAACTGTCATTGTAGCAGAAGATAAATTGGAGTCTGGTGACCCCTGTAATGGGCCAGGTCTTGTTGTTGATCACAGCGCTCCCTTCTGGTGTTAAAACCTATGGATCTCTGAAGTATTTTCTAAATCTTTGCCTGAGGGCAGAATGAACAGCAGCAGAAAGGTCACCTTTATCATCATTGCTGTCAAACACTTTGGAAACAGCAGAGCACAAAGCAAGAATATTGCTCAATCACTTTGCCCTTATGCTACATCTGTTACCCTTGCCTGTGTTTTGTCCCATTAAATAAAAATCACTCCCCCATCTGTATGAAATCCCACTTCCAAAAAGTGCACAGCAAAACTCTCTTGGCTTCAACGATGGGATCTTGCCTTTACAAAGGTAATTAATGCCTGCTAAGTGCAGAACTTAGCAGTTTTGTTATATAAATATTAATGGTAATTAAGAAAGCAGCTGCTCTTTGTGATAATGAGGCAGTAGGAAACATAGAGGGACTTTTTACAAGAGCATGAAAAATTTAAAATTTAAAGTGAGAATCTGTTCTTGAATTCTCAGTGTATTATTGTGTTGGGGCTTCATCTTTTGCTTTGCCACTTTCTTGTTATTTTCTTTTTAGTTTTTGGTCTTGTTACATTCATTTTTATTTTTTTTTACTACCTTAAGATAGAAGTTTTTAAAGACAGCTTTTCTCTCTAATAAGTGTTTGTACAGTTCCTTCCACAACCAGATTCTGATCAAACCATTGGATACTAACATGTTGCAAATTACCAAGTAATGAAAACTGAATGTTTGTTTGCATTCTAGTTTTATGGTTTATACAAAGCACAAGAAATGTGTACAGGGACTGTATAATGGTTTGCAATGGTATATTTTCAAGAGTGCAGCATTAAACAACTTTAATAAAAGAAAGAACCTGGTTTGTTCAGATGAACAACCCAAGGGAGAAACACATCTTTGAAAGGGAACAGAGAGAACGCAGTGAAATGCAGTGCCAAAGATTTTCAATACTCGACACTCTCCACTTTTCAGAAGGTGATGGTGCCATTTATCTTTTCAGAAGGTGATGGTGCCATTTATCTTTCGTTTCTTCTATATTGTGCTTCTGCATTTCACCAGCGTGTTTGTCAAAACTCAAACACTTTGTGTGGAAGAGCACAGCTCAAGACCTATGTTAGGAGTAAATGTGAATGAGGATTCTTCCTTCTGGCTTTGTTAGAAATGCTCTTTAGATAAGGAGTTGAAAAACAGATCAATAGCTGCCTTTTTTTTTTTTTAAAAAAAAAGGTAGATGCAACTTTCCCTGTTCCATGAGTTTACTACAAAAAGAGAAATTTTCATAGTTGTCACACACATGCCCCTCTCTGGAGATTTCTGGGACAGTTGCAAGTAAAAATTTTTTATCTCATTGCCAAAGGCAGGTGGGGAAGTGTGGAAAGAATGGGAACGAAATACCTCATCACAGACATGGGCTCACCATCTCCTGGTACATCATTTTGTTAGATTTCCATTCATGAATATCCTTTTCAGATGATCAGGATAAATCCAGTGCTCTGACTCCTGTGATGTTCATGAAGTGTTTTCCCTTGCGTGTCAGTGGAAGAAGTTTGTTTCGTTCACCAAGAGCCTTGCTCTTTGGGCTTCTTTTTATTAGTTTATTTTTATTTCAGTCCATTAGCTGGAACTTTTTTGTATGCTCCTGAGAAGAAAAAAAAGGTGTAGACTGTAGCACCTTAGTAGCCTTTCTGAGAAACACTTTTTAAAGTATTTTTTTGGGTGGTCACTTGCTGATGAATACAACAGATTACATTGTAAAATAAGGAACACAGGCAAAACATTTTCCTTTTCAGCAAACCACCATCACTTAACAACAGTCCAAATGCCCACATTTCCTATTTACTCTAAAATGTGTCGAAAATTTCATGGAAGATTTAATACTGAAATGTACTGGCATACAGCCCTCATTTGGAAGAGAAAACTCTGGAAACTTGTAGCCCTTTCACAATTACCCCAGGAAGTGCTCGTGTCCTGCAGCTTCAATATTTGGCGTTCTATTTTCCCTTATTCTGGCACTCATCGTGTCCTTAATGCCTGGCTTTGATCTCTGTCTCAAACAGAACCTCTAAAGTACAGAGTCAAGGGGATGTGGCCTTAATATTCCATGTGCTCTGTTTTTTTTCCAGGGGCCTGTTGAGCAGCAGCTTCACAGAGACCCATTATTTGCAGGACGGCACTGACGTGGTTCTCACGCGCAATCACACGGTAAGGTTGGTGTTCCAGGGGCAGACGAGGCTTCGTCATTAAAATCCAAAGTGCTCCCTGTCAGGATCCGAGCCCTGGAATGAAACAGCTCGATGTGTCATCTCTTTTCTATTTTTGCCTTCAGTATCATTTTACCTGCTGTGATCCTACAATGAATTTTTAGAGAGGCTTCGAAAGAAAGATGTGGGGGTTTTCACCAGTTGACTTTTAAAATTTGTAAGATTTGTCCAGCTTCCTGGAAATATACCTATATTTGATAGTTATTGCAGCCATTGTTGATAAATTATGGATGAAAGCCCTGGTTCTGTTGGTAAAATAACCCTAAGTATCTGATTTCTGTAGTGGCTCAGGTCAGAGGTTTGAAGGCCTGAGTGTCTCTCCTCACTGGGGAAGCCACGGCTGGGATTTGGGAAAGGGGTTGTTTGGTCGGGTTTATTTTCTTAAACCACACCATGATTTATACACACATATGTATGTATGTGTATAATTATGTACACATATGTGCGTGTGTGTAAATAATATATAATAATATAATAATATAAATATATGTGTGTATTTACATACATATATAAAAAAGATATAAACATGGTCTTTTAAAAGAAATAGTTC
This sequence comes from Corapipo altera, assembly GCF_003945725.1. Lineage (NCBI taxonomy): Eukaryota > Metazoa > Chordata > Aves > Passeriformes > Pipridae > Corapipo > Corapipo altera. Next base: position 2,988,720 of record NW_020884915.1, read on the forward strand.
AAACCTCCTTTATATAAATCATAAACCCTTTAAGGAAGTAATGTTTTTGTCCTCTGACAGCATGAACAACTTAATAAGAAATAATACAACAAGCTATTTTAATTACAAAGCTAATCTTTTATCTGCCTAAGTCCTCTAAAATATTTTTTTATGTTATAGTATTTATTTATTGACTCTGTCAGCAGAGCATTGTGCTTTATGTTCCCATCCATAATGGGCTTTGCTGGTATCAGTGAAAGGAATTATTTCTATGCATAACATCTTACTTCTGAAAAAGCATCTTCATTATAGCTCCAGACCTCCCAAGTAAAGCAATCATTTTGAAAGCTTTCAGTACTTTCATTCTGCTGGATGCTCGTATCTTCTTCAAAATCAGATTGGTAGAAAATAGTCATTTGTTTTAGAAACAGGAAGGCTGTAGAGACTCCTGAAGGAAGTAAAAGGAAATAAATGAAGCACACAAGTCTTTTAGAGATTTACCAGCATTAACAGGAATATGTGTACAGCTCATGATAGGTTTTCCTTACTAAAAAAATATCTGTTTGCATAGTGGCAGTTAGTCCTGATTAATAATGACAGAGCATTTTGCTGCCTGAAAGATATTTTTTTGAGAAAGATGACTGAACTCATTTTTCATTAAGTGCTGCAATATGGTTTAGAAAAGATAAGTCTCTATGATTTTATTTTTATATCTTTTCTTCACTGAGGACATTAATACAGCCTGGAGTTGAAACCAAATCCAATTTTCCATTGAAAAGTTGCTTAGTCAAATTCTGTTTGGAGGTCAAAGCAAGTCAGGTCTGTGGGGCTGTCATTTGGGGAGGTTCTCTAGCACACAAGTCAGTGTTTGGGTTGTTTTTATGATTTATAGCCCTTGAAAATTCATCAAAAGTTGATATTTATTAAATGATCTCAAGCAAGGGCAAGGTACTGTTTCAAGTTTGACAAATCAGCCTTGGTAATTATTTTTAGAGGGTCATCCATTTCATATACTAGTTTACAGGAATAAAAAGATTTGATAGGAAGAAAAAAATAATCCTGCAATTCAGTGGAGTTACTGAGCTAGAAATCAATTTTCTACCAGTCCCACTGCAGGCCATGGTCTGATAAGTTTACATTTTCGATATTGAACTTCGGGATCACATAGCTTGTGGATCTCAGAGAGACTGTGAAATGGGCCACAACAAGGAGCTCAGAGTTAATAAAATGACAAGTTGTATGTGGAGGGGAAAAGAAATCAGGACCTTTGCCATAACTGACTCTTTGATAAAGACGCTGGGCTGCAGCAGCAGCTTTGAGGAGAGAGATATCAGCTCACCCTCCCCATCTCACTGGGGACTGTGTTCAGCCCTGGTGATGCTAAACCCAAAGATTGCTTCCTTAGGAGCTCTGAACTGCACCTCTGCCTTGTGCTTACTTTAAACAACAGAATAAACCTATTTATTTTGGGGTTTAGCCTGTTTCAGGGTGACCATATGAGTCAGTGCTGAGGCAAAGGGCGTTGATTTTTTCTGTCTTACCAACTGGATACCTGTAACTGATAATATTGAAAGAAAGTGAAATAGTGGACTCACACTAAAAGCTTTAACCTTCATAGCAATTGTGACTGAAGTGATTCTCCCCAAAAAAATCAGTCTGTGACTCCCTTCCCTTCCATTGTGGCTTTATCCTTACTAATATGTTACTGACTCTTTATGAGGACTGATGATAAAAACACCCAAGAGTAAAACACTATTATCCTGTTTCTGCTGCTTCTTTCACTGAGAAAACTATTGAGATTTGTATTTAGCAAGTCCAATGTGGCTGTGCCGTGTTCAGTCGCTCATACTAGAAATAAAGATCCCCTAAACAAACATTTTTCCTGGTATAACCTTATTTGCAGAAAATTCGTATCTGAGTCATTCCATCTTGCCCAGCATTTTTATGGCTTTTGCTTTCTTTACCAAAATCAAGGTGGTCTTTAGAAGGCTTTGTAAGTGAAAACCACGGCCCCAGACTGAAAAGGTTAATTAATGCAGCTGGATGGATGTGAATGGACCAAGTAATAAAAAGGCACAGTGAGATGGCTGTCAGGTTGAAGCAGGACTGATAACTTTCCTTTGCACTAATAAGAGAGGAACCTTTTAAAGAGTGTTTTCGGTTTCCAGGTGGCATTCAAAGGAGCCATGAGAAAAGAAACGCTGAACGGGACACAGTCATTGCTTTCCAGCCAGTCACATAATTGGGAATGTAATATAACCTTTAGTCAACAATAAAATTAGCCTTGATTCCAGACAGATATGTGTGTGTGCTCAGAAACTATCTCTGTTGTGGGTGCCTTTTGCAAGCAGTGAATTATTAAAGAAATACAATAACCGAACCACAAAATTAAATTGGACAGTTGCCTCTCAAAATAGAAGACCCTCTTATTCTTGGTTGTTCTTAATAACATGCAGCTATTTGGTTGGGTAATTCAATAAAAGATTTCCTTTCCAGCCTGTTTTCCTTCCCTTTCATTTGCTCTGTGATTTTTTTCAAATAATGGGGTTGGGATTGTCTTTTTATACTTTTCTTTATACGTATTTATCCCTTATGTGGATACAAAAGTGTAAATGCTTTTAAATAAAAATAAGGGTCTATAGAAAGAAGTGAAATGTGGCAGCTGATTTTTACATCTGATTAATTATATAAAATATTCCATATTGTAGCTTTAAATAAAATAACACAGAAAAAGGTGGTCAGTCACACAAATTAAACACCACTGACCCTCTTAAAAATCCCCAAACTCAAGCAAAACAAAAAACCTGTAGGTTTTTAGGGTTTACAAAGAACCCAAGGTTTCCATTTAGGAACCATTTGGCCTGTTAAGCACAGTGAATATTTTGTGGGACATGGAAGGCACTGTCAGTGTGATCCTGAATGCTGCAACCTGAAACTGATAATCCCTTTGAAATAAAAGGGATGGAAACACATAAAAAAAATAGAGGGCAAAGAGCATTTATGACTATTGAAATGTTTTCTGGTTTTTTGCCATCAGGGTCACTGCTATTACCATGGCACTGTGCAAGGGGACCCCGACTCCTCCGTCAGCCTCAGCACCTGCTCTGGACTCAGGTGAGCCAATATTTCACTATTTCTGCTTAAGAAACCACCCTGTAACATGTTGAGGGTTTCTTTTTTTTTTTTTTTCCCTTTAATTAATGTATGAGTATTGGTGAAGGATCTGGAGGACCAGGAATGGCTGAGGGAGCTGTGGGGGCTCAGCCTGGAGGAAAAGAGACTCAGGAGGGACCTTCTTGCTCTCTGCAACTCCCTGACAGGAGGGTGACAGTCAATCAGTCTGTTTTCTCTGGTAACAAGTCAGAAGACAAGAGGAAATAGCCTCAAGTTGTGTTGAGAGGTTTAGATTGGACATCAGGGAAAATTTCTTTGCTGAAAACGTTGTCAAACACTGGAACAGGCTGCCCAAGGCAGGGATTTACTCCTTCTGGAGGGATTTCAAGGACATGTGGATGTGGCACTTGGGGACATGGGTTAGTGGAGGGCTTGGCAGTGCTGGGGGAATGGTAGGACTTGGTGGTCTTAGAGGGCTTTTCCAACATAAATGATTCCATGATTCTACTCATTTTTCAAATGTTAGCCCAATCTCTACAAATCATTTTCCCTCTACTTGCTCTGAAGACGAAAAAGAAAAGAAATAGATGGGGGGTTTTCCAAGAGCCATCCCTTTTCTCTTGCTGCACATCCCTCTCTGTGCCCTTTGTAGCAATGTGGTGCTTGGCACATTTTTGGGCTGGCAGTGCCTGGTGGCCTTCCAGTCCTCCTTGTCCCCAAAAACTGTCTCACCATTAATGTCAGGGATGCTTTGCAGCTGTGAACTCATGCATGTCCAGCAGCCTCATCATTAGGAGAGGTGGCTCAATAAATTGCCTTCATGATGATGCTCAGCATTAGGATTTTAGCTTGTTGTCAGAAGAGTAGCAGATCCCCATCACCAAAAACCAAACCTCTTCCTAGTTTGGGAAAGGCATAGGCTGACAACGTTTTAAGTACACAATGGACACAGTTCAGGAAACAATTATCTTCCTTACTTGGACAATCAGAGACTGGTATTTACTCACAGAACTGTTCCAAATCACAGTAATTAACTGTAAATTGGCTCTAGTGTTCTCCCTGGAAACCCCAGTTTTCCTGTCAGATTTCCAGCTGTCTCAGCCTTTTCTATGTTTAATTTATCTACAAACAGCATGAGTAGCTGGAATCTTTTTCCCTTGATTTTGCATTTTGTGCAATAGTGGTATTGTCAAGGCTTTTATAAGGGAGCTCTGGGACTGAGAGCAGCAGAGAGAGCAAAGTGTTGGTTACCAGGACCCCTCTCCCTGTGGGAATGACCCACTTGCTGTAGTGGATGGGGATTCCTTTGACTCATTCCCACACAGAGAGGGGCTTTATGGGTGCTTCACTATATATCTAGCACCTTCCACAAGTTTATCTAATTAACCCCTTGCACGGATCGTGGCAGTCAATGTTCACCTGTCATTCTCATTGTAAAAATATATGCAAAATTTTAAATTATATGTGAAAATATAGTGCAGTACTCTCAGTATTTTAGTCAAAGGGATCAGAGTGCTGTAAGGTCCACAGGGAAAAACTTGCACCATGTGGGACAAGGTCTGCACTGATGTCTTTGTTTCAGAGCTATCTGAAAAATTCATAACTCTCAAGAGAAAATACTCTCCTCCACATTAGAAGTATTTTCTTTCTTCTCTAATGTGCTCTTTTTACAATTGTCGAGCTCACAGAGTTGTTTCCCAGTTTTAGGCAGTCAGATATGTCAAGGCAGCATATGCTGGCAGTGACACTTTTCTCTCATCTGGCACTACTGCAGACAAATCCCCAGAGTGCAAGCTGACAGTATTAGGCTTCTTCTCCACTGGAAAAAAATGGAACAGCATCTTTTTCAAGACAAAGTTTCAGAAGTTTCCTTTACAATGCATGTTTTGTTCTAGCAGGAGATCAGCTGAGGATACACCTCAGTGTCTGTGCCCATTTAGCTGCTGCATTTGCTGCTGAGGTTGGTAAATAAGGTGTCCCTTCCACTATCCCAGGTTGCTCCAAGCCCTGTCCACCCTGGCCTTGAACACTTCCAGGGATGAGGCAGCCACAGCTTCTCTGGGCAACCTGTGCTAGGGCCTCACCTCCCTTAAAACAAAGAATTTCTTCCTAAAATCTCAGCTAAATCTTCCCTCCTTCAGCTTAAGGCCATTCTCCTTGTCCTCTCACTACATTTGTCCTTTGATCTATCACTACATGCCCTTGATGTCTATTAAAAGGCTTCATAATGCACTGTCAGCTCCATGAACCATCCAGGGCTTCTCATTAAAACCAGTCAGGAATAAAAGCCCGGGTGGTGTGAGATCCCAAAGTAGCTTGGTTGAGGTCCTGAGAGCACTAAGCACCTTCCAGAATCAGGCTTGCAGTTCACCTGTGCCACTAAAAAACTATTGTGGCAGTGCATCCGTCGAGAATTTGGGGAGAAAGATGCAGTGGAAGATGTCCCTGTCCATAGCAGGGAGGTTGCAACTAAATGGCTTTTGTAGGTCCCTTCCAACTCAAACCATTCTTTGATTTTCTGATTTATTGCACGTGATCTAGTCTGAAATAATATGAGGGGAAATAGGACAGTTCAAAAGTACATCGTGGCTTACTTTGCTGGCAACTTTGCTAGCTTGAAAGAATAGTTATGGATGGGATGGGATGGGATGGGATGGGATGGGATGGGATAGGATAGGATAGGATAGGATGATGTACTGGAGCAGGGACTCTTGTTTTTCCGTGGCTTGCTAAAGACTGCAAGGTGCAGGAGTAGGGACATGAGACACTGTGTGACCATGGAGCCCCAGGTGAGGACAGTCCCTGGAGCAACTGGTGGAAGGAAAGGCTGGTCTCACTTTCAGGCTCTGTTCCTGGCTTTGTGACAGTTTCGAAATGAATCAGACAAATCTCTCCGTCTCAGTTTCTCCATCTGTGAAATCCATTTAATGATTTTACCCACCTCACACAGCTGTGGTGTGGAGCTGGAGTTTAGGTGCCTGAAAAACATCTATTGAAAGGAAGTGCAGGCTGTTATCTCCCTGAAATCTCAGAGCATTAATATCCCCCCACTCCCACTAGACAGGCACCTTGGGCACTGTTCCAGATGTGAATAGGTAGGAACTGTGTCTTCTTCCTCTGGATTAGGAGAGTTCATTAAAAGACATGAAACAAGTCATAAAGAAAAGGTTCCCCACTTTAGTGTGCTCTGACGCCTCAGTGCTCAGCAGTAGGCAAAGAAGTAAAAAGGATCATAGGAATTACTGAGACAGAAATAGAAGATAAAACAAGACCCCTCATTACCACTTTATAAATCCATAGGGTACTCATGTCTTGAATTCTGCATGCAGTTCTTGTTTTCCCCTCCCCATCCCCACCTCAGAAAATGAAGAGGTATTATATCCAGAAGAGGTACAGAGAAGGGCAAAAATTATGATCAAAGGTAGGGAACAGCTTTTATCCAAGGACAGAAAATAGACTAGGATTTGTCACTTTTGAAAGGAGATGACAGAGAAAAGGGGCAGGATGAATGTCATGCTGAAGAGGGGACAATTACTGAATATTTTTCATAACCGCAAAATTAGGAGACATCAAATGGAACTTTAGAGCAAAGGAAAGTACTTTTTTTTATTCTCCACATAATGAAGCTCTGGATCTCACTGTCACAGGTGGGTGTCAATGAAAAAAGTATCAGTATATTTGAAAAAGATGAGGCAATTTGGGAAGGGGAGCTCTGCTATGTTCTTATATCTCACCTCTGAATATCTGCTGTTGGCCAAGGCCAGAGATGGGGTGCTGAGCTGGAGGAACTTAGCTCTGACCTATTACAACCATCAAGGTCTCCCTTACAGTGCAACCACACGGTTGAGCATCTGAGATGTGTTATTAGGTTGTAAACATGATGTGATTATTCTGTGATGAGGAAGAATCAAGTGTGAAATCTGAAAACTAAGGCAGTTTTGACTAGTTTACATTTATCAGGCAGATAGAGGGGTGAGAGATAAAGATGAGTGAGTAGGCTTGACTCTCTGACAGACAGACACACAGGTATTCCAGCTCTGTTACATCCTCACAGACACAACATTCAAGCTCCTAATTTCACACAGAAATACAATGGCATAAATACTTGGATTGACACTGATAGCTGCCTAAAATGCAGGTTAGAAGAGAATATAATCATGCCATAATCTGTATCCCGCTGGCTCCTCGCGAGAAGGAAGGGCTGAATGGCAGAGAGGAGACAGTAAATGCTGAATGCAGGGGATGGGAACAATAGGTAATCAGGATTTCTGCTGCCTCCATCTGGATAAGAAAGCCAATTAGACTGTCAAGGCTTGTGGGAAGTTGAAGGTATCACAAAGTCAAGTCCTTCCCTTCCCGTCCCCAGCAAATGCCCTCCTCTTTACCTAGCCTGGAGGCCCTTCAAGTTTTTAGCAAATAATTCTGGCCTGTGGCCACCACTCACATCTTCTGCGATAAATTTGTTTAGACTCGAATGATTTTTCCCTTATTACTTTCTCAGTTCAGAATGCAGCAAACACACAGAAAACTGCAGCACAAATCTCCGTGGTCCAGGGGCTGGCACAGGACCCTGGCACAGGAATGTGCAGCCACAAAGGCATCTGCAGTGACCTCTTGTGGAGGGTGGGGGGGGGGGAGCTTGAGACAAGCTCTCAGAAATGCCTCAGTAGTTTAAAAACACAAATCTTACAGGAAGCCTTTTCCTTCTGAAATATCAAAAACATGTTCGAATAGCCTAAGAATCTCTCAGAGTTACCCAATTCCTAGATAATAAACCCATTCACACACTCAAAAAGTACTCAGTCGTTGTCCAGCCTCATCAGCAGCTGCAAGAGTCTTGTGTCCACAGTGGCAGGGATGGGATAAACCCCCAGAATACTAAATTCTAATACTAAAGGGAATAGATTTTTCACTGGAATTACACAGTGATGGTACATGAGGCTGCCAATACCAGAGCCATCCATTTTTCAAATGGTCTGGCTGAATTCACTGTATCCCAGACACAGTCAGCTGAACAAGGGATTTAAATGTGACACTCCAGACATCAACTATTTAAAAAAGAAATGGAAGTAGGAAACCAGTGAGGAAAGAAAAAAGTATAAATTCCTCATGACTTCTCAAGCATGATTTCCCCATGGAAGGGGAGATTTCATCCAAAAGTTAAGTTAGGAGGAAATCACAGTTGAGAAAAGAACTGGTTTGGATGTGTGCTTTTCCTCCATAATTTCTGAAGAGCTTTTAGCTCACATAAACATCCCATGTGGTTTGTAATTTATCTGACCGTGAGACTACTGGAGGATTTTGAGCTTAGCATTAAAATCCATTCACTTTCTGGAGTTTCATAGCTTCTGAGTGCTGTCTGCTGGAGGAGTGAACAGCTCTTGGATCACAATCACCTCTGGGATCTGACATGAACAGTATGTCTATCCTGTGACCACTGTGTGCAGTCTGCCCCCACATGCACAGGGATCACTGCTCCTGCCAGGACAGGCATGAGGGATGATCCTACCTGGCTGTTTGAACCTTTCCCTTCTCCACCCAGTCTGATTCTGGCACTTAATGTGATGTGCAACTTTGAATCAACCCTTTATTGCCACACTGTTTCCTGCACAGTGCTATAAAACCTGCTCACTAAATTGACACTGATGCCAGCATCTCTTTCCTCCTTCATTTTTCTCTGCTTCCCTCAGTCCGGTTTGTCACCCTCCCAGCTGAACCCACACATGACACTTTCTGTGACAACAAAACTATTGTTTCTTGCAACACAAATGCTGGACATGAGATTGCATTTATTACCTTCCATTCAAGTAGCTCCTTGCTTAAATTCCAGGCATCAGAGTTGCAGACCAATCTGCATTCACTCTGCACAGATCTGTCTTGCACTGAGAAAGGATTAAGTGTCTGCTACAGTAGTCTCTGGCCATGACCATGTTTCAGACACTGTGCTAGAGAATATATTTTCAGGTTAATGAAAGACATTGGCTGGAAAAAAACTCCCGTGTGAGTAATGATGTGTCTGTGTGAGAACACCACCACCACTCCTGCAATATGTAAAAACAAGAATGCTACTGCTTTCACCTGCCTTTGAGATGTTGCCCTTCGTTGCTTTGGGTCAGATAGGTTATTTTAATGGAATCTGGCTGTGCAGTGTAGTAGGGTAATGGGGGTTTTTTGTCTGTTGTGTTGTGTTCTTCATCAATAGATAATTACTGTCCGTGGTTACTAAAATTCACCGCTTTTTAAAGGTGAGGAACTGATGCAGAAGAGATGACTTGCCTTTCCAGGGCAGTGATGGAGACAGGAGTATTTCTGCCTCTAGACTCTGTATTTCCCAGTCCTTTAAAGTTAAAGAATAACCAAACCATTTGGAAGATATCTAAATATCAGCTATCCTATTAGAAAAACAGTCAATAGATCATCTTGCTCATTTATCCCACTCGTATTCATCTGCAACTTATTAAAACAGCCTAAAAGTGAAGTTTTCGTTCACCACTTCATTTTTCTCCCTCTTTTGTTTGTTTGCCTGCTTACTTGCCTGGGAATTCGTTAGACAAAGTCCTGAGAATGAAGAATGTAGAAGAAAAATAAACAAAAATGCCCTCTCACTGCGTGGATCCCCTCTTGATATGCTGCCTGCAGAGAAACCCTGCAGGGAGGGATTGCTGCGCCACGAGCATTGTGAGAACAGCACTCCAGGGCCACAAGGCTTCAATTTTGGTACCTCTCCACCTAAAACTCATTGGAATCCGTGGCACAGCTGTGGGATCAGCCCCTTTCCTTTTGAAGCTCTGGCATTGATTGTGAAATGAAGATCCTGCAGGTTTTTAGGTGGCACATGAGCACTGCAAGGTTTCATTGTGTCTGTGAGTGTGTGGTGTGTGAGCACAAGAGCCCTCTAATTAATTCCTTGCAAGCTGAGAACATTCCTCTTCCAGTGGTAATAGAGGTTTTTATTATTATTGTTTAGAAATGAGTATAACTGCGAGCTTCATTAAAACCAAATGTTTAATTGCATTTGTGGCTCTCAGGTTTATCGATTGACTTAACTTCCCCTGGATAGTGCAGCAGAATAATATATAATAGTCTCATATAATGCTGTTTTAGCCAAGTTTTACTTCAGCATCACAATTTCTCAGACAAGTATGTGTTGATGGTTTATGTTGGCAGGGCCTTTGCTTCTGCTGACAAGTTGGAAAAGAAAAATCCCATTTATATTTTGAGATTTCCTAAAGCCTGTTGATTTATGAAATATAACTGGTCTTGCTGTAGCTTTTGTTTTGGTTTTCCTCTTTAAGAGAAAAAAAAAAGTATCACATTTGACTTTATTGACAGTTTAAATAGTGAAATTATTCCATTAAAATTACATTCACCCTGATTGAGAGACTCCTGGCAAGTTAAATAGCAATTAATAGCAAATTAATTATATAAGTTATGTTTTAATTTCTTTTTCTTTGAGATGGAGAGAGTTCTCCCATCTCATAGACACGTTCCCCATGTGTCCATATAAGGAAGTTGTCCACATCCAGAGCTGACCATCAGCAATGTGGGTGGGGTTGGTTTGGTGCTGACCCCCCGGGCTTGAGCGGGAATCGAACCCTGTTGAGAGGTAGAGTAAAAAATTAACTCAGGCTCAAGACTACACTGGAGCTGCTTCCAGCTGGCTGGGAGCCTGTGAACCACTGTCTGGACATGCTGCATGGTATAGAGATTTTTTCCTCCCTCTCTGCTACCAGTGATGAAAAAGGCAGAGTGATAGGGTTAGATAGGGTTTGGATTGTCTCCTTTCTTTCCTGCTCAGCTCATTTGCAAGGTCTTTCTGACTTCCCAGCATTAGTTTGTTTTGGGATTGGGGAATACTCAGATGGCATGAATTAGACACCTGGGGACCAAAAATTGAAGAGTTTATATTGCATTTTTTTCCCCAAGTATTCATAAGCTTGGGAATTCTAGTAGGTTTTTTTACCTAGTAGAAGTACTAGTAGAACTCCCACAGATTTCAGTAGAAGTTGGTGTTTTGGACCATCCACTTCTTGAGCTCTCACTGAGGGGGGTTGCTGAAGTCCCTTTGGGCTTCCTTGTGTGATTTTTAGTTGGGGATCTGTAATTTAATATTCTGACTATTTGTCACATTGGAAAACCTTATATTATTTAGCAATAATACTTAGTGAAAAATAGAAAAATTGTACCATCTCGTACTTTGGGGTCTATAGGATGACTCAGGTAAGTGGGAGAACTCTGGTCAAGAGGGAGACACAGAACTGGTGACAGAGTAACAGAGGCTTCTTTGAAACACCTGACAAAAGTGGAGGGAAACAGTAGTTATGGATTTATTTTATTTGCATCAAATTCTTAGTACTGAATGACTGGTAGATTTTTTTGGTTCAGACCAAAGAAAGAAAGAAACCATAGCTTTTGACTAGTTACATTCTTAAGGTGCTGTACTTGGCACTGGTCAGTGGGGGGAAAATGCAACTGTAGGAAAAGAAAATTAGTCAAAACCAGAGAGCTGGCCAAGAAAATTCATATTTGATATTCATTATCTTATTACAGATGGTCACAAGCCAAGTGCTGATATCCTGTAGGCAGCACTCAAGGGATAAGTGTGCCTTAAATGAAAAGTATGTTTGCCTTTATGCCTAATCTGCAGATTTTCTTTACCATGAGAGTGCTCCACATGCAAAGGTGGAACTGTCCTTAAAGGCTCATGCTTGGGGTGGAAGTCAGACAGCCCTGAGTCTGATATGCTCAGTAAAAAACAAAATTAATCACTGGTATATGATCATTTGTCCATATCTTCTTCAACTAAAGAAAATGAGGGGTAAATAAATGGTTATTTAGTTATTTTAGACAGTAGTTGGATATTCAAGGGATACTTCAGAGACTTGGCATTGATGTGGCATGTTTTGGATATGAACTCCTGAAAACAAGATGCTGGCTTTAAAATAGGGGAAAAAAAGATGGAAAGATTTCTACCCAGTAAAAGAATACTTCTGAGTCTCTCCCTTCCTAGAGTGTTTATAACTAAAGAAAATCATTTAAGTCTCTAATTTTTAAAGGGAATGTTCTGAGAAGTACAAGTTTAATGTTAAAAATAAAACTCTTCATGGTTTTGTATTGGTTTTGAGTTGCCAGCACAGGACTGGCCTATTTCAAACAGTGACTAATGGACTCCTGCCTCCAATGCTCATTCCAGCTGCCTCCAAAATTAAATGATTAATTGCACGAGGCAAAGACAGCAATCCTTATTTGATTGTGCTGATTACAGAGTTGCTGGTTACTGGAGTAAAGGGAATACGCTGTCCTAGTTTCCTAAATTCTCCAAGGAACTAGGCAGGTCTGATAATAATTTAGAAGTGTGGGGTGTAAGGTTACTCAAATCAGGGGTGACCTGCTCAGAGGTCTCTCGTATGTCACGGATGCTCTTTGTATCCTGGCTGGAGCTGCAAAGGCCCTGTGATAAATCAGTCCTGCTTTTCCAGCTGTGATCCATCACCCACAGCCTCCTGTGTGATGGCTGAGGAATATATCTTACCTGATCTGCCACGGGTGCTAAGGAAGCTAGAAATGAATTATCGGCCCCTGAGCCTCAGTTCACATCAGTAAATGCTGTTGTACAGGCTTTAATATCATGGCTTTCCAGTCTTCTTTTTTCTCTTGGACTTTTAGCTGCTCTAGTAACAGTGGAATGCTTGTCTGTTGGCTTGGTTGAACTGGTGTCAATGATGTTCTGTAGCAAGATTGTGCAGCTTGGAATGAGTATTGCAGTTAGCTGGTTAGGAGACCAAAGACTTTGAATTTCTTCATCATATCTTAGAATAGCTAAGGCAGCTTTTTCCCAATAATATTACTTTTTACATTTAAATGAGTCTTTATGCTGTCATTAACCTGCTTTTGGGTCCTTCTTCTTTCTCTTTTTTTACCTTTTTTTTTTTTTTTTAGCTTTCTGCAGAAGAATTGTACAGTGCCATGTATTGGTCTCAAAATGGTTGTAGTATCTTACCTTTGTTGCCACACAGACAGAAATAAAAAGGGCAGACGCTTCTAAAAAGACACACTAATAAAATGCAGCCAGTTTTGTGCTGAAAAAGGTTGCTGTTTAATAGCATATAGATGGTATAGAGCAGTTTAGAGCAGGAACTGAGGAAGAATGCCTTGACCAATTAAAAGTTTTATGGAGTTCCAGATAGGTCCATTGTAATTACTGGTTCAAATTAAGGGTTCAAAACCTTCATAATTTAAAGACAGGAAGAAATTAATAATGAAGTATAGCGTCCAATGTAGTGTCTAATTGATGAATTTTTACACTACGTCACAAACGTTTATCCATAGTTTAGTAAAGAGAAATGGGTTTAAAAGAATGTTTTTCCGTAGTCATGCAGATACCCAACAAAACCTGATGTCCAACTCCATGTAGGAATTATTTAGGACCCTCCTGTGTGGTTGGCAGAATGTGGTCAGGCACAGAATGTTAAATTCCTTCCTTACTTAGTAATTTCTACCTGAGCCCTGTCTGCAAACCTACTGCATGCCTTCTAATGCTGTGCCAGTCCTGATGTACAGGAGTTTTCTTACTTTGGGGTCTACAGTTGCAGTTACAATTAGTCATTCCAGAGGTCTTGCTGGAGATGATCCTACTTTGTGTCATATGGTACCAGAAATCCTATTCCAGCATGTGTAGACCATGGACTCCCACCCCACACTATTTGTCTTTGCTGTGCTGGGCTGAACGAGCAGCTTCCTTAGAATTGGAAAGATCATGGAATCATAGAATGGTTTGGGTTGGAATGGACCTTAAATATCATCTGGTTTCACCCCCCTGCCATGGGCAGGGACACCTTCCACTAGCCCAGGTCGCTCCAAGCCCTATCCAACCTGGCCTTGGACACTTCCAGGGATGGGGCAGCCACAGCTTCTCTGGGCAACCTGTGCCAGGGCCTCACCACCCTCACAGGGAAGAATTCCTTCCCAATATCCCATCTAACCCTACCCTCTGGCAGTGGGAAACCATTCCCCCTTGTCCTGTCCTTCCAGGCCCTTGTCCCAAGTCCCTTTCCAGCTCTCCTGGAGACCCTTTAGGCACTCTAAGTTCTCCCTGGAGCCTTCTCTGCTCCAGGCTGAACAGCCCCAACTCTCTCAGACTGTCACATATCCAACCTTTTGTCAACTTTGTTTTGCTGTAGCATCTTAGAATAACAGGCCAGGACCCAGCACAAGAACCAAAGATTTTTTTTTCTATTTGGTGAGTTGTATGGAGCATACAGGGGGAGAGGTTTTTGGTTAGGAGGCAGCACATGCAACCCAGAATTGCTACATGTCCTAAGTTCTTCCACATCTTTCTTGGAGCACCGCACTGTTTCTCTTCCTAACCCCTCTTTCCTCTTTTCAGCTGAAAGTAGTGCAGCAAGAGCTTTTTCATTGATGGAAAATCTGAGATCCCCAGAGAGCAGGTGCTATTGCTGTCGAAATTATTATTTTGGGCAGTAAAATGAGTTAAACAGGGATACACTGTTAATACATCTGAGTTTCCCTCTGCTGCCCCACTGTGCAATATTTAATAACCGTTCTGACACCGCAATGCCTCTTTCATCTGGCAGAGCCAATGCTCAGTGTTTGGTCTAAAGGTGTAATGCTCGCTGCAGACCACAATGGATGGCTTCAGGCTGTGCTTTTCCTTACAAAGGCATTTCTCCAGGCTTTTGTTCATTCCCATTTGCCACGGGGCCTCAGAAGCACGGGCTCCGTGACTCCCTCAGCGATGGCAGTGCATCACCGGGAGAATGGAAAACAAATAAAACACAAATATAATTTTACTCTGCAGTGCAGCATTTCAGAAGAGACAAATTTTCTGTGAACCATTGCTTCTTTTAAAGTATAGTGTGCTGCAATGACAAATACACAACTTTGATGTTTCCTGCTCCACTCGACCATGACATTGTAAATCAGCGTTTTGCTTTCTCATACTCCATCATTATTAAATCTGTTGTAACTTTGTTGTAGTTCCAAACCATGCATCTTACTCTGCTCTCCTCTGTCCCAGGGGAATTATTGTGTTTGGAAACAAAAGCTACATTCTGGAGCCATTAGAAGGTGATACAAATGAACACAAGATCTACCGAGCAGAGAATCTGAAAATAGCCCCAGGATCCTGTGGCCACCAGCTGGACATCTCTACCACGAGAACTGATGACAATGACACATCACACCATTCTCAAGCTGTCAGGGTAGGTGGATGATGCACTTTTATATGTCTGGTTGGTTGAGTACATCTCTGGCAGCATTTCCATATTGCTGCCTGTCAAAACTCTGCTACAAAGAGTCTCTGCTGAGCAAACCATGAACCCACATCATCAACTGTCAGTGTCATCTGCTTAAGTGCAGGCTTGAAATTACTTGTTAAAACTTTATTACTTTTTCTCGTTCTACATGCATAACTTACTTTTTACTTTCTTTTCAACATGTTATTTTCACCATATTATGGTAATATATTTTGCTTCTTGCGTGATTACAACCAGAATTTAAGACCCCCTAAGTATACTGAGCAATGTCTGGAAAAGCTCTTGCCCACCCAAGGTGGAGGAGAACATGATAGCTGTGATGCTCTGCTAATATCAGGTTTTGAAACGTTACATTCTGGTAGGAAAGTCCTTTATGCAGACAAAACAGATTCTCACCATATTATTTTACAGATGTATTATTGTAGTTGCTTTTGTGTAGGCAGAAGTACACTTCATGTGAAATGCTAATAGAAACTGTAGGAAATTAAATGAGCTAAAAATCAGGAAGAGGAAATACTGCAATGATTTTGTCTGTGTATTGGATGAGCACTGTAGAAAAGGCTGCTTTAGGTGCTCAGAAATTATATAATAATAAGAATCTGCCCTCTGCATTTATTAAATGTCACATATGGGGATTTGTACTTGCATGTAGGACTAAGTCTCTGCATCTGGTCAATTGTTAAGGAAAAAAACCTAAATTACATCCCTAGACATTATTTGTGTAGTAGAATTATTTTATGTTTTAGGAATATTAAGTATTACATCTAAAGTATTAGCCTTTGCATATACCATTTTAAGAATTAAATGCATTTCTAAAAATACCTATGGGTTGAAAGCATTGGAAAAGTACTTTTCATAACTTTATTATAATTTTATTAAAGTTTCCACAAGTTCTTCATGACTTCTGACTGAATTTCACTGAAGTAATCAAAGCAACACTGAAATAAAATGTGTACACGTAACAAACTGATACAGTCAAAGCAATTTATTATTACCCTTATGGTTCTCACATTTTGTTGATGGCTTCAACCACATCCCAGAATTCACTTTAAATATCTGAAAACTGTTTTTGCTGTGGTTCAGTGGACATAATTATAAAACCTGTCAACAGTCATATCATATGGATAGGTACAATATACATAATGAGTGTCTTGGATGCGCTTCTAATGTAGGAATTTTGGAAGTTGTCAAATGTAATGTGTGGAGTGAGTTTTCGTATTTCAGTGTTGTCATCAGCTAAGCAAGCTGTCAGGACACACTGAATAAAGGTGATCTACAAAGTAGGGAGACACAAGGCTGCTCCAAATTCCACTGAGTGACAGACTTAAGCAGAAATCAAGTCTTAATTTCAGGGGGATATTTTTGTTCACTGCTTTCTCCCAGTTCTCCCAACTCTTCAGCAGAGCTGAAATGTGAGATCAGTGTATCACAAAGTTAGTCTAACCTTTGGGTTCGATATAAGTACAGATAAATGATGGGACACGCTGCAGACTCAGCTTCCCAGATCCAAACATGAGCCTCAGCAGAGCAATTCAGGTGATGCACAGATGTCTGCAGACATGTTTTGCCCCATTGGAGCGGGGGTACTTAAATACTTGGTCATTTCATGACTCAGTGGACCCTCAAATTGCAGCAGGGAGCGTGTTTTCCAGCTGAGCTCCACTGAGATCGGATCCTACAGAAAGCAAGGCCGATGTGCAGGACAGCACCTGCAGTATGGAATTTTCTCTGTAGCCACAAAAAACCTTGTGGTGGTGGACACAGATCAGGCAGGTGAGTCATTTGGGGCAAGTGGGTCACAGAGAAAGAGAGAGGCTACACCACTGCAGTGTGAATCCAAGCCATGCTAATTCTGAGGCAGAGAGGCATGAGGAATGGCTACAGTTGCATGGGATAGCAGTTCTGTGGTAGAAGCAGGGGAGAAAGATGACAGCCAGTGGAACAAAGCACATTGCCCCCCATCTGTACATCTGTCATGGCTTTATTATTGACTCTTCATTTTAGTCCTGAAGGATTAACTCAGGCAGTGGACTGTGCATTGATGCAGCTGGCTGCAGAGAGCAAGCTGAAAAAGGTCATAATTGGGTATATTTTATAAATAAATATTGTATCCTAGGAATGCACATAGCCTTTGGGTAAATCTCAGGAACAGACTTGTTATGCAAGGCAGTTACCAGAGGCTTATGTGATGATACACTGCCAGCCAATTTCTCTGCAGCAAACTCTCTCCAGTCCAAACAGTTTTACTCTTGGTAAGAAGTAAATGTTTTAAACTGACTGATGTAACAGAGCTCTTCCTATATCTTTGTACTTGGATTTTCCTGGGTCATCTTTTCTTCTACATTTGGAAGAGGGTAGGGGGCACCTTGTGGGTACATTTCTCTTCAGGATCTTGTAATAAATTTCAGGACAATGTTACACTTTAGTGTCTGAGAGATCAATTCCAGCACAAACCAAACCCACGTGATCATTTGCCTTATGTGGCATCTCACTCCTGTCTGATGTATTTTGCAGAGAACAAGTTGCCCAGTGAAACTGTTGCTGCCCCATCCCTGGAAGTGTCCAAGGCCAGGTTGGACAGGATTTGGAGCAACCTGGGCTAGTGGAAGGTGTCCCTGCCTATGTCAGGGGGTTGAAACAGTATGGTCTTTAGGACCCCTTCCAACCCAAATAATTCTGTGATTCTATGAAATCAAGCTCTTCCAGAGCACTGTAGTTTCTGCTGGAGTCTTCTGAGACATCACAGGCCCTTTATACTGCACCTGTTGCTGTTCCAGGAGCAGCAGGAGGGGACAGACTGACTTCTTGGTGTCCTGGCTTCCAGCCAGCTCATCACCAGGCACTGCTGCTGCCCTGTGTGGCAGACAAGGCAGGGCCATGTGCACCAAGGCAGTGCACACACCATGACCCCATGGAGGTGACAATGGGCTCCAGCAGAACTCGAGAAAGGGACAGAGAACCCAAATATCATAAGTTGTGAGAACATCTACCTCAGCTCATTTGACAGACCCCCTGATAAGTATAATCCTATGAAGGGTTTGTATCCTTAATATTTAGTTCATTAACAATAGATTTTACTCCTCTCTCCGTTCATAAACACTGTCCAAATAGAATTTAACACTTTCCCAGTTATTGCAGTTAGAAGGCTGTGTAATGCTATTAAATATGAGTTCAAAAATCAGTTACCAAAGATTACATTGTTCACTTTCCTCTAAACATGAGGTTTCTTGCCAAACATCCAAAATGATTAATCTGCAGATAACAAAGATAATGTGAAAAAAACTCTGTGAAATTTGGCTGGAAGGCAATGTCCAGCACTGGCTGAGCTTAGGATATCACACAGTTTGCCTTGGAACAGTTTTCTTTGGAAAGCTTTAGTCATGTTTTAGGTTACAGAGCATTGGTTTAGTTCAAGACATCATGGTCAGTAGTAGGTCAGACATCTGCTTAAGCCCCTTAAGTTCTGGCACGAAGATCAGATATTCTGCTGAGACCTCTTTTCCCTAACTGTCTTATTCCAGATACATGACAGAATAGATACTCAGCTGCTGTAAATCAAAACTTTTACAGCCATTAATAGGTCACTTAAACTCAGGGTAGCAGAGGATCTCTACTATGATTTGTACTATTGCAAAATCATTTCACTTTCTTCACTGCTTTTTTTTTTTAAGCTAAACACTGTGATTCTTTTAGACCTGCATTTAAAACTGCAAGTATCATGACCAGCTCTTTTATATGAATATGCAGATACAAAATTCAATATATGCCTTCCATTTTTAGAGTATTAATTTGCTTCCCTAGACACTGAGAGTTGGTTCTGCTTTTTTTCTGCAGTTTTTATTCCTGGGTTTTTCTTTCTACATAATTTATCAGTTGACCTCTTGACCTCTTCTCTACTTCACTCAATATCCCTTTATCTCTCTTTTTTCTTAGTAGCCAGTTTGTCTATTGTATGAAATGTTTGTTAGAAGTTATCTCATCACTTCTTTAAATGTTCCTTGGAAACAGCAAAGGTCTTTCTGCTAGAGGTGATATTCTCCTGTGAGGAAAGATAACTCAAACATTTCAACTGCAGAAAGCTGAAAGGCTGAGAGAGATTTTGCACCACTCTCCTGCTTTCTGTGATCAAATCCTGGGGGTTTTTTGTAAGTAAGGAAAACTTCCATGAGGAGGGGGAATACAACACAAATTCATATGTAGGGAAGTCTTTGGAAATCTGAGATATTGTGTATCTCCTCTTGCAAGCACTTTCTTGTACTGAGGCTGAAAACAAAATACAATTTTCATGATTTTTTGACAGTACAAGAGGGAGACTCTGAAGACAACAAAGTATGTGGAGCTTGTTATTGTGGCAGATAATCGGGAGGTAAGGAACTTAAAAATAAAAAGTTATGGAAAGCTTGGGTAGGAAATGGTTAACTCAAATCAGTTACCACGGTACTGCAAGTAATGTACTTCAACCAATAAGATGATGGTTTTCAGAAGTAAATAATTTTCCCTAATTAGGACTAAGCAATGGAAGGAATTATTAAGACAGGACAACACCGAGTCAATTGTAAAATGTCTTGCAATACTTCATGGAATTTGACTCTCAAATAACAGGGATATCTGTCAGTATTGAATAAAAGCCAAATATTAATTCACTGCCCAGAGTCTCCTTGAGCAAGTTAAATTCTCACTGCCATTCTCTCTGCCCTCAGTGGGGCTGTCAGTGCTTTTGAAGCAGCACTTTACCATCACAGTTCAGGGAACACGACTGACTTCCCGATGGTTTGCACACACAGCTTCAAAGCCAGGAAAAGGCATTGGCTGTAGAAATGTTCCCATGAGCTGAATGGCAGGCAAAGATCTAAATCTTGGTTTGAATGATTTTGCTCCTTAATTTTTTTTTTGTGTGTCCTTGAACACTGCCAGCCAAGGAATTGCAACCACTCTACTGTGAGACCCACTAAGAGAAGAGCGTTTTTCCCAAAACCTCAGTCCCTAAAAGATCTCTGTGTAAGACTTAGAGGTTTTAAAACCTTTTCATGAGATCCAAAGTCCTATCCCATAACTTGTGCTTTTTCTGAGGCAGACTGTGTTCCCATGAATCCAGCACGTCTGCTGACAGCTTTTGGCTGCACCCTGTAATTCCCAAACACCCCTGATGTGCTGGTAGAGTAAGGTGGGTGTTGGGGGAAACTGTGGTATTTGTGCTGCTGGTACATTAATTCTTTGCATTCCAAGTTTCAGAGACAAGGCAAAGATGTGGAAAAAATCAAGCAGAGGCTGATAGAAATTGCAAACTACGTTGATAAGGTAGGAATATGAGGATTGTTTCACTTTTTCCAACCTTACTACACTTTCTGAGGGATGTTGCTGTGAAATATGTGTTTCTTCTAGTAGTAAATTAAGAAAGACACTGTGCTCAGATCAGCACCTTTTACAACCTTGTCCACTCACCCTTTCAAGGAGCTAACCCTGTAGCTTTCCTAATACTCCAGTGTTTCAGAGCAATGTTTCTCTCCAACCAGTCAAATCAAAAGAGTAAATTTAAACATTTTGTATGCCCTTGAATATACTAAGCCATGAGCTCTGCTCTGCTGTAATGGGATGCATGGGTCTGTGGAAGCAGTGTTCCTAAAGAGAGGCACAATTTAGAGCTAGGATATTTTTCGCCTGGGAGGAGGGTGGAGATAATCACCTCTGTAACAGCCTATAGAAAATAAAAGGATTATTTTAAGGAGGAATTTGGAGAAGAAAGTCCTTTGCAGCAACAAGGGAAGGTCCAACTGTAAGGCCAGCAAAGGACCTGTGAAGACACAGTTAATAAGATGTAGAATCCAAGGAAAATGGCAGAATTAGAAATATACAGTGTTTAAGGAAGCAGAAGTTGATGGCTCATATTGAGAGCAATAAGAGAGACATACACTGGATTCTTTCTTGTTCTGACGTCATTTCTTAACAATAAAGGCTAAGAGTCCTGTACAGTGGTTTTTGAGCAAATTGGAGTTTATTTTTGTTGGGCCATACAGCCAGAAAACATTAGGAGTCCAGTAGTGAAATTATAACTGAGAGAGTCTTAATTTATCTGAGAACTTATCAAGTGATACTTCAAGGGCAATAGCTCAAGGAGAAGCATTCCTGATTAAAAACAAGCTGCTGAAGACACCTCTACCTCATCCATAATTGTCTGGCTGACTTATTACTGGAGGACAGGTGTTTATATGTTACCTGCTCAAAACTAATTTTGCATGTTGCAATATATTCTTTGTTTCATGCTTAATTTCTGCTCGACAAATGCCTCTGTTATCCAAATGGCTGTAGTGCATAGAAACAAGACAAAGATCTAGTGTGTGTTTTTCTCAGACTGTCAGCCAGATCTGGACTTGATCAATTCTGGAATCCTTCTCCACATTAGTCTCACATTAGGATTGTTATCTCAGCTCCGTTGCTAATGTTGGCCTGGCTCCCCTCTGCAAGTCAGGGAAATACTTTGTCTATGTCCTGTCAAGTGTTCACTTTTGCCCTGGAGAAGACACTGTTTTAACTTCTACAAGAAAGACTCATTATGTTTCTGTTGAAATATTCTAATCCAGTGTGGTTTAAAACAGTTTTTAGAGACATGTTTCTGTTTTTCTTTCCCCGTTAGTTCTACAGGCCACTGAATATCCGGGTAGCCCTGGTCGGAGTGGAAGTGTGGAATGACATGGATAAGTGCTCTATTTCTCAAGACCCTTTCACCAGCCTCCATGAGTTTCTGGACTGGAGAAAGCTAAAACTGCTACCTCGTAAACCCCACGACAACGCCCAGCTCATAAGGTAAACTTGGCACCGTGTTTGATATTGGGATTTTGGTGATTTGGGAATAGATGGGCTCAATCCTTCCCCACTGGCTACACTGTTGGAAGGAACATCTGTGATCCTGAGGGTTTGTCTTTCCCCTCTGCAGACATAAAAACACAGTACAGGACCCTTCAGCAGATGAATTTCCTTGCCCAGCTCTGCAATACCCTGTCACTCAAAGCCTGTCGTGAACACAACTCCTGTAGAACAGTAGATGTGTAATTAGCTGCTAAATGCTTAGGAATTTACAAGCAGTTTAAACTGGGCTCAGTCTAAATTTTTACTGAAAAAATTGCCCTCACCCAAATGTGGAGTTAAAAGGCCTCTGTGTGAAGCCTGTTTCTTAGTGGAAAGACCTCAGTAAACATTAAAATGCAGCCTAAATTGGACATTTCATTTGAATTTGTGATATAGAAATTAAATCATACACATATTTTATCCTGCTGCTGGTTCTTGAATTAAAGTAATGGAAAAAGATCCCTTCCAACCCAAAGCAGTCTACAATTCTATGAAAGTAAAAGCATTCCTGAAAAAAAAAAAATAAGAGGAAACCCTCTTTCTTCAGTCGGGTATTATTTTGATCAATTAGCTATTCTTTGTATTAAACAGATAAACATACCTGATGTCTTAGTAATTAAAAGGGATTCTTTACTTCTTACATTAGCTGTGTAAGAATAAATTGAGCTCTTCCAAACTGTCTCTCCTGAGATATTTGATTGCTCTCTATGTATAATAATACTTTGTTTGGAATTATTACACTCTAGGCTGTGTATCAAAACAAGTAGCATATAAACTTCCCACTGCATTACAATAACCCTTCTTTGAGCTGGAGAAGTTATTTTTATGTTTGTGTTTCTATTCCCAACTTCAGAAAGGGGGAAAAAAGAAAGGCAAGAAGGGTCCTGTTAGAGCAGTAAACCCAAAGGACAGTGATCAAATGGATATTCCTCGTAGCAGGGGTGCTGTTGTTGTCAGTTCAGGGAGATAATCTGTGCTTTTATTGTTTTAAACCTGCAAATGTGAGGAGCTGACACATTGGAAACGGAATCTTTGTTTGAGATTGTCAGAAACAGGAGACTGGAAATAGCAGGGAGGTATCTTGGCATTGAATATTGATTCTGTGCTTCTCCCTCTCCTCTCCCACCCTCCTGCAGCGGGGTGTACTTCCAAGGGACCACCATTGGCATGGCACCCATCATGAGCATGTGCACTGCAGAGCAGTCTGGAGGAGTTGTCATGGTAAGTGGTAAAAGCACAGCACTCCAAACTGGCCCAACTGGTGTGACACCATGTCAGGTTTTATGGTACTGCGTCCTGAACCCAAATGTCAGCCTATCTGTCCTGATTTCAGTCTCAGTATTGTTTATATCTCCATTCAGATTGTTTGTAAATGATAGTTTCCATAGTGAAAAAAAAATCAAAATATTGCATTAAAATACAGCATGCCCTCTTTGCAAGGGGTTTATACTCCCAGTTGTCATTGAATCAGGTGCTGAGGTGCTGGGAAGGATGAGAACCAGAAGATGTATTTGTTGGACACTTGGGTATACTTGTGTTACAGGCAACAACAGTCTGTCCTGAATCTTTTATTATATTGATTTTATTCTATATTTATAGAGTTTCCTGTGTTAGGCCTTATTTTCCATCTCTACAGCAGTGGTTTTATTGCATTGCCAGACAGCAAGAACAAACCATGACAGTATTTATTCCACCTGAGCCTCTCACTGGTAATGCTGTTGTCAGATGATTAGACATGATAAACATACTTAGCCAATATTTGGAATAGTTCTGGAGTATTTTCTTTCAGAATTTTAATTTTTCTTTCATTTCAAACAGGTTTTTGTAAATAAAAAGGGGTGGGGACTTCCTAAACCCCCCTTAGATGCTGTCTGAGCTCAGCTTGCACCTGATGAAAACCCTTGTTTTCTCTACAGCTCTTTTGGGACTTCCAGCACCTCAGGTGATGTAGTGATGAGTCTTTCCAGCTCTGCTGGACACCTGAGCTGCAGATCCTCCATAAATGAGGTGGTAGCTCAGGAACCCACAACATTTGGCATTTGCATGGTCCCAAAGCTCCCAGTTCTTCAGAGTTTCATGGGCTGACCTGGAGCCCAGGACAATGAGGCTTTTGCCTCAAGACAATCCACTTGGCAGGGTAATCCCAGAGATACCATCCCTCCTGCATTTCCTTCCTTCTTAACTACCACCCAGGGAGATGATAGGGAGAATTTACAAGGTCAGCTGCGAGGCTGAGGTGTAGGAGAGTTGGAAACAAATCATGTAATTCAAGAAGTCATATCAAAATTGTAGAAGAGACAAAGGTTTCAGGCTCTTGGTGGCTTTGAAAGCTGAGTCTCTCTCTAATTGATGTTGTAGCAGTTATTCACTGGGTACCTGGGTGAAAGGTACAAAAGGAAAAAGAAGAAAAGAGAAATTAAAAAAAGAAGGTCTCCCAGTGCACTTCCAAGTCTTGGTAAAGCCATATTATAAGAGGCAGACAGCCCCATCTTATCCATTTCGTTGTCAGGGCTGCAATCACTGCTTTGGCTTTATCTGCAGTCAGAGATGGCCTTAATGATGATTTTTTTTTCCTCCTTTTAATTTTTAACATAAACTTTAAAATACTCTACAGTGTAATTTACTACCAGGTCAGTCCTCTTCACTCTGGAAACAGAAAAAAATTACAGATAGTTCAGTTACAAGAAAACAAGAATCAGCATTTCTTTAGAGTGCTTTCAAGTCTCTGACAGAAGGGGTTGATTTATATGTCTAGGAGAAACCCAGTGTCTGTGTGTGAATCCTGCAGATTTGGTCATGAAGGGGAGCACGATGTTACCTAGAGACTCCCACCTCAGTGAATTTAAGCTTTTGAGGTGCTAATTAACTTCATCTTTGTACAGAACAACTAGAAATGTTTCCCAGTTCTTCAAGCAAATCTTCAAGGCTCAGCCAAATCCAAACCAAGCAAACACTCACCCCCAAAACCCAAATGTGCAGCTGTCCAACCTTCCCCCTGAGTTCACAAAGGCTGATCAAGCTGTATACAAAAGATGTACATATACACTGGTACCTATAGAAGGGAGCTTGGCATTTGGAAGATACACAAATGAAGAGGAAACAGCCTTAAGTTGCTCCAGGATGGATATTAGGGAAGAATTATTCACCAAAAGGGTTGTCCAACCCTGGCACAGCTGCCCAGGGCAGGGGTGGAGTCCCCATCCCAGGAGGGATTTAAAAGCCATGTGGATTTGGCACTTGGGGACATGGGTTAGTGGTGGCCTTGGCAGTGCTGGGGGAATGGTTGGACTTGTTGGCCTTAAAGGTCTTTTCCAACCTAAAAGATTCTGTGATTCTATGAAAAAAATGAACAACTGTTAACCTGGGAAACTGAGGTGCTCAAATGTCTCAACACTGGACAACAGAACATTTGGCCAACCTCATAATTCAGCCAACCTCTTACCCATCCCACCCCAAACACTCAAACCAACAACTCCCACACTCTAAAAACTGTGCTGAAAGAAGAGATGAGAGATTGCATCAGAAATGACATTTGAATGCAAAGTCTGGAGTCATTGTTGTCTGATCCAATTTTCCCGACTCTTTTTGCAGTCAGTCAGCTCCACTGTATGATCTGAATTCCTCTGTCGTGCCTCCCTGAGAGCCTGCCCATCTCTACTTTTCTGTGGCCCTGAATTCTCTCAGTAGGTGACATCTGGTCTCCCACTAATTTTAAGAGAAACTTAAAGTGGGGAGAGCAATCATCAAAGTGGGAGAAGCTTTAACAAGACCATTATAATTTTATTTTGCTGTGATGGTTCTGTAGTGTCATAGAAAGACCAAAGAGAAGTTGATATTAAAGCAGGTCTTTGACACATGAGTCAGTTATCATTCTTCTGTTTCAAAAGATTGCCTACTGAATTCATGGATTTAAAAGTAAAATATTTCTGAGTTTCTGTATAAAACAAAGGTAGAGTGACTTCTTACGTGGGCTTTGAGCGATAGGACAAGGGGGGATGGTTTTAAATTAATAGAGGAGAGATTTAGATCAAGTATTGGGAAGAAATTCTTCCCTGTGAGGGCGATGAGGCCCTGGCACAGGTTGCCCAGAGAAGCTGTGGCTGCCCCATCCCTTTAAGTGTCCAAGGCTGGGTTGGATGGGGCTCGGAGCAACCGGGGATGGTGGAAGGTGTCCCTGTCCCATGGCAGGGGGTGGAACAAGAGGACCTTTAAAAAATCCCTTCCAACACAAACCATTCTGTTATTCTTTGTCTCTATGCCCTGAGTGAGCATGGAAAGTACCAGGACCAAAGTATTTGCCTGTTGTAGCTGTAGGTGACAGTGTTTTATTATTAGGATTTGATGTGAATCTCAGTGGGATGAAGCAGAGTTCAGCTGAAAGCAGCTGCATGTTTTGTGCAACAGCTTATAATGTCTTCACAGTAGATGGTTGAATATTCAGTGGTTGTGAAACTGTTTGGTAATGACTTTTACTGCTCAAGTTAACTTTAAAAGACCCTGGTGGAATAAATCAAAGTCACATTGCTATTCATTTCTTTAGTCCTCGTGATACTTAAACAGTCTCAGTATCAAATGGGACATGTCACTGTTTGTTTTGATAATCTTCATTTATGCTGTCTTCAAATAACCTCTTTTGCTGAGGCATCACATTCCTTCTCTTAAACACCCCCTCTAGAAGCTGATAAAATTGCATTCCAAGTGGATCTGAGCAAGTAATGAGAACCTCATGGCTGTAATCATTGTTTGCCTCTTCAAGTCCCAAATTACACTTCACATCATTTAATGCTCTACTTCTGGAGTGGACTGTGTGAATTCTTGTTTTTATTTTTAATTGCCAGCTTTATACTATTTAGATAAATATAATCACTGTTCAGTAAGTAGAGAAGATACTGGAAAAATAAAATCTGGACTCAGTTTGCTGTCTGTCTGGGTAGTTCAATGTTTAGAGGAGTTTCTGTCTTGACCAGAGATCCTTAATTTCAGGGCATCATCCAATGTAATTTACTGTACACCAGTAAATGATATGGAATTATTTCATTGTTTTCTTAATCTTTCTTCATGCACTTTTTTTCCAGTTGAATGAGAAGCTGTTCTCTTTTTATGACATCAGGTTCAATGACATTGAATTCTCTACATATTCCATAAATTACTAGGTACAAAGATAAATCCATCTGTGTCTGAGCAGTACCTAGATAAGACATCTCCATATGTAGGCATGTGCAGGACAAACTGCCCACGACCTGACTGTCACAAGATTTTACATTAAGATTTTAAAACTCATGAAGAAACCAAAAAGAGAAGCTTTGAGTTTACTACAAATGCAGCAAGAAGAGTTTCTTGTATTCTCTTTTTTATTTTGTTTGCTGTTTGAGAAATGATTTACTAAAAAAAAATTTAGCCCAGACAAATGAAAGAAGAAACTTTTAAATCTACCCCAAGTCATGTATTAAGGCCTCCATTAATACATAGATAATTTTTCAGACAGTTTTACCTGTCTTTTTAGTCTGAAGTTTTGCTTAGATGATACTAAAAGAGTTATTTAAAGTGAATATATTCAAACAAGCTTTTAGAGCAGGCAGCTGCACATAGCAATTCCATTTACTGACTGATAAATAGTGGATCATGCACTTGTATTACATGTTTATGCCTTTAGGGAAAGCTTTCATACAAGTACAGTGGATTTTTTTCCCTCAAGGAAAATGATCAATGTGGAAAGGTCTCCTAGTGCTTAAGACAAAACATCAGTTTGATCAGCAGCCTGTAATCGGATCATGAGGTGAATATCTCAGAAATAATTGTCCCAAAAATCAGCATTTCAACAGGGATTAGCGTTGATATTTAAAATTGACACTCACAACATTTAGAATATTTATTCATAATTCTTAATAAAAGGCCATGGAAGATTTTAACCTCCTTTGGCCTTTCATTTTAATAAGGAGGTTTCCAAAGGTGCTTGGTTTTTCTTTCAAAGCTTGTGAAATCTTGGACATTCTGATATTAAAGAAATTTATTGATATATTTATTAATATTGAAGAATATTAAATTGACTGAGTGAAATCTCTTGCTGCATTTGTAATTTACCTCCTGACATGAAGGATCTTCTCACTCATCACGCTCATCCTCACCCACAAATGATTATCCTTTACAACACTCCATGTCTTGGGAGTTTGGGGGGTTTATTGAACAGGGAATTTTAAACTCTACGAGGCAACCCAGATGTTCAGAGCTGCTCAATTGGTCTCAAATGTCCATTGTACTGGGGAAACTGGGGGGGGCAGAGAGGTTGTCCTGAAATTCCCAATTTGCGCTTGGTATATGTGGATGAATTTAAAACTGAGTTGATTTAACAACAGAGTAACTTCAGCTAAGCTGATAAATCAGTTCAAAGGACAAGCAATAGGACCTTAGAGGGGGAATGTGTATTTTGAATTGGTTTTATATGTTAACTTGACTAGTTCTCTTATGGTTGTGGTTTTTGGTTTTTTTTAAGGATCACTCTGAAAACCCTCTGGGTGCAGCAGTCACACTGGCTCATGAACTGGGGCACAATTTTGGGATGAATCATGATACGTTGGAGAGGGGCTGCAACTGCAAAGCATCTACTGATAAAGGGGGTTGCATCATGAACCCCTCGACTGGGTAAGTGCAGGGGTAGGACTGGCAAGCTACAGTTACAGGGGGACATTTGTGGTTTCATTTTGTGCCTCAGGAACATTGAAAGGTAAAAAAAGGAAAGACTTTCAGCACCTGTCAAATCTTCTCAGTTATCCACCTGAAGCTGAAACAATTAAATGTGTTATCAGAGCATAACATGTCCCCCTGTACCTTTCCCTTTGCAGTTCACCAGTGTGAGAGACAAAAATGCTGTCAGCAAGTGGTTAATTAAAAAACTAACCACAGCCAAACAAAATCAGAATTTCACCTTTTCTCATCTTGCACAATAGGAAATGAGCAACATCCCAAGGCCAAGATTATGATGAGTGTGTAGGAAATATAGTAATGCAGGAAATACACTGTTAGACTCTCTGCAAAGGGAAGGTTTTTGGTTTTGCACAAGCTTTGGTTTTGCACAAGATTTTGCATTTCACTGTGCAGCAGTTTTAGCATATGAGCAAATTAAACCCATGAAGTTGGTGGGATTAGGGCTGTTCCATGGCTGGAGGGAGATCTTCCAAGGAAAGAGATAAGACACTGTGGGAAATAAGGCCAATGAACCTGTGGTCATCTCTCTGAGTGCAGGGCCAGGAGCTGGACTCCGTGATCTTTGTGGGTCCCTTTCAACCCAGGATATTCCACGATTCTCTGTGTCAGTACTGGAGGATTGCTCTGCTGATGGTAAAGGCACTATGTCAAGGGAGAAGGGCAGAGTTTTGTAGACACTAAAAGTCCAGGCACCCTGGCCAGAGTAACCAGTGACAGTTTGCTTTGCTGTATTTTAAACTCCAGTTAGAAGTGAAGGGTATGATGGATGAGTTGTCCATGCCCATATTCAGACTAGAACTGATAGGATTAAATTGAAGTAGGAGAGAATAGATTTACCAAAGCTCTCTGATGGTGAGTGATGTGCTAGACTGGACTGCCTGCAGAAATTGTACTGCCTGTGACTGGAAGCCAGTAAGAACCAGTCAGGCAAATACCTGCCAGCAGTGCAGGTACAGCTGGATGTGCCTGAGGGCAAGAGAATGGTCCAGATGATCGTCTGATGTCTCTTCCAGCTTCAGTGTTCTCTCTGTGTGATTAAAGTTCATCTGTTGCTTAAAAACCTCTTCTGGGAAATGTGATGGGCTCAACCTCTGCCTTTTCCGAGACTACGTTTCTGGGAAAGAAGGGGAGCAATCTGGGAGAGGCCAGGGAGGGTTGGGCTGGATTGCTCCCTGCTGGTCAGCCCAACAGCAGCCTTGGCCTTCCTTCAAAGGCAAGCTGTCACTCTCCATCAGGACAGAGAGAGGAACTCTGGCCAGAGGCCAAGCACAGCAAGTTAAGAGACAAGCAAAAGAGAGTTGTGTGAGTGGAGGAGAATGAGAGTGATTTCCACAGTTTGGAAAAGAAAAATAGCTTGGCTCTTCTGAAACAATAGGTGGTAATTATCCATGTGGAATTGTGTTCTGCAGCATGTCAGGGCTCATGAACACACTATGAGAACAAACTGAGGTTGGAAACAGGGCTCTGGAGGTGAGGTGATAGCTGGTAAGCAGTGGGCAGGCAGGGCCTGAGTCTGAGCTCCTGGAAGGTGCATCCCAGCTTTAGTCATCTCAGCTGAGTCACTGGTTCAGCATCCAGCTACTCCACTTTGGAATAAACACAGAGATACTCTCAGGACAGAAGTTTCTGGATACTCTCTGAACTCACCTGCTGAAGGTGACATTAGAAAGCTCTTCCCTCATTTTGCCCTCCCCGCTTGAGTCCTTTGGGTGAATCTGAACTGTCCTCGGTGCTGGATGTGCCAGTGCAGACACCTGGCTCCGGGTTGGCTCAGGGCAAGGGCAGAGCAAGGTTGTACCCACTCTGTGTATTCCTCAGGATATGAGGATTTGGATATTTCATTCCTCCAAGCAGCTCAGCTCATCTGTTGGGGTTTCTGCGGGCTGTGCTTCCCTGTGCCCACCTCCAGCACCCCATGGCTTTGGGGAGGCTGTGTCAGTCACACTTTGCAAAGGTCTCTTGGGATTTTTACCAAACTTGTGCCTGAGGAAGAGTTGTGGCCTTCACAGACCTGAGCAGGCTGTTTTGTTTGCAGTGATTATTGATTTATAAATGGAAACTTAAACACCAGGTTTATAGCCTTAGGCTCTACCTTCATATTGTGCTGTCGATCTGTAACAAACATTCCAGGAGAATACTTTGTGCCTCAAGCCAAACTGCATTTTACCCATTTAAAATTAACATTTTGAATATTTATTCACCCAGCATCTGACCAACAGTAGTATTCCTCTGAACACCATTAATCAAGGAACACTGGAGAGTTTTCCTCTCTGGAAGCACATGTTTTTTAAGGGAAGTCCAAATGAATGCTCCCTACCTGAAATACACTCTTAGAATAGCAAAAAAATAAAAACAAAGAGCATCCCAGAGAGGCCACATAACTTTAGGGAGACAGCCTGCTCTCTCAGTCTACTCATTGCACTCACTCTGTGCTCTTTTAATTGTTTTAAGGTAGATTTGATAAGTGCAATAAAAAAAATCTTTAGGCTGAAGCTGCTGTAAAAAGCACTGAAAAGTCCTTATATGAGACCTAAAAAGCATAGGAAATATCTAAGTTATAGCAGAAAGGCCTCTGTGAACTTAACTTTGGAGTCATTGGTGTGGCAGTGCTGCAAAAGGGAATGTTTTAAGGCTTTTTACTTAAACGGGATTTCATCGATTATTGTAATTTCTTTCAGTTCTAATGTTTCAGTCTTTGAAGAGGTCTTGGAAATTACTTCATGGTGGAAAAAAAATCTCCAAGGATCACTGTGGTGTTTAAACTCTGTTGGATCTCTCTTTTAATGAGCTTCCTACAGTTTTTACTCTTGAAAGATACCACCAAGATGTGTGTCAGTTGTGTCTGAGCTACAAATGCCTCAGGAACTGCTACTTTAGCAAAATATATTTTTATGACATGAAATGAGGTACAAAACTCCCTAAGTTTATGTCAATCCAGGACTTCTAGAGATTCAAATATCTGCTATGAAAATCACATTAATCCCTCTGTAGAATTGTGGGAGGTTGCTGTAAAAATAGTATCAATATGGAAATATTTAATACTAACACATTGTTCTCTTTTTTATGCATATGTTTTAGAGACATGCCTTTGTTTTTTTAAATTGTTTTGACCACAGATTGCTCCCAGTGAAAAAGAAGGATATAGGGAGTACTAGAGATTTGTGAGTCTTTATACTGAGATCAAAGTATCTGAAAACTAAGGGACAAGACTGAGCTGGTGAGGCCATTTCAGTATTCCACTTGTTTTCCAAATATCTCCCTAAAGTGTCCACTCTTAGGAGTGAAAATATTCTTCCTGACAACTAGATAAATACATTAGAGCTCTGATGCAACCCAAGACATTGGTCTAGATTTGTACCATTGCAACTATCAGCAGAATTTAGCAAAGCAGAGCAAAATGCTGCCAATTAGCAGTGCTAGTGTATTTAATAATTTTGGAAATGCACTTTTTATATGTCCTCCTTCATCAAAATTTAGCACAGGTACCTCCACGGGAGTTGAAATTAGGTGAGTTCCCCCAAAGTAGTTGAAAGCTTAAGGGTTCAGATATGCTTGATATTTTTTGCCAGCCATAAGGGAAACACAATTTTCATAGTTAGTCTTCTCCCCTCCTGTAAACCCAAGGGTTGATACTTCCCCTCACCCACATCCCTGTGTCCTTGCAACTCCTGTGCTCTACTAGTTCATACATAGATGATTCTTCAGCCAACTTGTTATCTGGGAAGCGGAACACACTGGAAACTTGTTCTTCCTTCCCCCTCACAGAAAGTTCTCCTTGACATCTTTCCATTTCTTCCTTCTTAGTTTGGGTGTTAATGAGAAACTAGGAATGCACTTCATACTGACCTGGAAGTTTCTCCTCAATAACTGTGATGGAGAAAAGATTAAATGAATTCAAAATAAGTTAAAATGACAAATTCCTAGGAAAAGAAAATACTGTAAGGACTGTTGTTTCAAGACATGAAACAAGTAGCAGATATTTAAGAAGTGCAGAACTTGATGTGTGAGAGAGGGCTTGGCCATTGCTATTTGTTTAACGGAGTTCTAAAAGAAAGAATATCTCTTAGGGAAATTTTATTATAATCTAGATCCATAGTAGACCATTTTTTCCTCTGTTCCAGGAGTTCCAAGGCATATTCTGGTTTGCATCCCAGTGATGGCACGAAGCGTTAGGGACAGAAAGCCATTCAGTGCCACACAGGAAGGGCTGGGCCAGTCACATAAACAAAGAAGCAGATTCTCTATGAGAATTTCTCAACACAGCAGCTCCCCTTTGTCATGTTTGTTTAGTGTGATGTTCTTTTTGAAAAGTCAAGAATGAATTGAGCTCCTCTACGTCTGTCTTTTTTCCCCTCTTATTCTTATCTTGGATCTTGTGTTACCATTTCCATTCTCACAGCCAGAATTTAAAGTCACTCTGTCCTTCCGATTCAGTCATATTTTAAATTGAATTTACTCAGATAAACATAACTGTGTTACAGGGAAGTGGAGCTGTGCCACTGCTGGTGGAAATACCTGTGTTTTGTGTAGTTGATGATCACAAGTGAAGGGAAAGGAGAAACGAGATCAATTCAGCCTCTCAGATATAGATCATTATTTTGGAGGATTTTTATGGAACTGTGTCTTATGGTAGAAAAGACCAGCTAATTTTGAGTAACTGCCTTTTAGGACACAATTTCCCTTTAGTTATTGAGTTTTTGGAGACCAGGTTTGGAGGAGGAGAACAATTAGGAACACAGAAAGAGTACAGAGTAGAAATCACACATAGAAAACCCCTGGTTCATTTACTGTTGTAATTTGGAGGGGACATTTTTTAATGACTCCAAAAAACCCATACTATTATCAGTAGTGGGTTTTCTTCTATTAGAATTAAAGCAGACAGCCAATGGGAAGCAACATATTTGTGAATGACAAAGAGAGCAAAATGTGATCTGTTAAGAATCAGATGAATGACAGCCCCAAATTGAACTAATTGACTCCATCTAAGAACTGCTGAGGAGAAATGGGGACAAATTAAAGATGAGAAGGACCATCAGGTGGGCTACTTCCAGATACCACTGAAAAAGAGCATTGGTATTAAGAAGATTTTGATTCCCTCCAGGAGTAATTAGATATTCTGCACTGAACACTGAGTACGTCAGTTGTAATTAAGGCTAAATAAAATATTTAAGTAGAAACAGAGCGGTTTTTTCCAGAGTAATAGTACCAGATGCATGTGAGTAGCTAAAAAGTGGCTCTAAGCAAGCTGCACAGAAGATAGCATAAATGTGAACATTCCTTTTTGCCTCATTGGTGATGAACTGATCCATGGGTTCATTGTAGAAGTGGTCCTGACATCCAAGGATTATCTTAGGAAACATTTGTTCTTTTGTTGCACATCACAGGCCAATTCCCAGCTGTTTTGGAAATGCAGTGCTGCACGATCTGGAAGAGAAACAGTTACATTTGATGCTTTCCTTTGGTGTGTTAACTTCAGTGGCCAAGGAGAGGTGCATTACACTTTATTTTGTCTTATAAATAAACATCCATTTCTGCTGGCAAAGAAACCCTGGTTTTATTGGCTCCCCTCTATTGACAGCCCCTCTGGTAGCAAGTATAGTACCAGAGACATCTAAAATAGCCACTTATTTGCTTTCTCTTCCTCTCCCATCCCCATTTCATGCTTGTTTCACGTTGTTGAAGGTCTGACTGATTCTGTCAGTGTAAATGCTCTGATCCAACTTCTGCAGTGCTGAGGGTTTGAAGAGTTCTCTGGAGTTCATGCTCAGTGTAGGGGCAGGATTGGCAGAAGGTTTAACATTGACATGCAGCTGTTATTTCAGGAGTCCAGCAGCTCTTACATTCCTTCTTTCTCAAACTGCTGGCATCTAAGGATGCATCTGGAAATGCTCCCCAGAGCCACTGAGGGGTCACAACTTGGATTGGGTCTATGTTCTCCCTATTAAAGCAAAGTTAAATGGTAGGTCACGGGTGTGTGAACTGTGGGATCTATGTACAGGCTCTCTACCCAAAAGTCATCAGATATTTCTGGCTAACAACATGAAATATGGGTTTGGGCAGAGAAACTGGCCTGTGGATCTAAACTTGGCTTGCTTCTGTGCTGCACTTTGCTCCATCTCTGCTGAGCTGGAACGGCATTTTGTGGGGCTACGTGATAATCACGATGGAAGTCATCCAAATTAACAGCAAGGCTTGTGGAGGCAGAAGAATGTATATTAATGAGGATTTCTTAGTGGTCTGTCTGGCTGTCCAGTTATCCTGGTGCAACTGGGGTAACTGAACAGCAGGGCTGGGTCAGGGTGAGGGGTTGCTCAGCAGCTTCTCTGTTACCTTCAGCCCCAAGGGCGGTGTCTGGGGGAACAGCAAAGTGTGTTACACAACTGATGTCCTTTGATGGTGCTGAAGGTCTGTTCTTCCCTCGTGTATCACCCATTACCATTAATGAGCTTTAGGACTGTACATCAAAAGAAGGCCAGTAGCAGTAATGCTGATTTTATCCTCCACAAATGTATATTTGCATGTTAGATGGGGGGGAGTGATTCCCCCTGGAGAACTGTTTTGCTCAGTAGGTTTGGTTCTCCCAGGGTTTTGTGGGGAGCCTTGTTATTTTGTCATCTGCTCTGGTGTGATTTCTGAACTACCATACAAGAAAATATTTATTTAACTACATTATAAACATGCAGTTAAATAAATAAAACATAGTTAAAATCTATTAAGGACAAGTTAGGAAAATACTAATTATTCATGGCATTTGTTGTATAAAGTATTAGTTTCAATCACTTTCTTTTGTTTGAAAAATGACCTCAAGGAAGCAGGATATAAGGTCACCATCATTTTGGTCATTCAATCCCTGAACTGGAGCCTACAGATCTGGGCTATGAAAATATACACCCTCCAGAGATTTCCAACTCGCTGTCTTCAGGAGACAGTCAGGTATGTCATGGAAAAACAGCATCTTGGCTTTGCTACCAAGTCAACTTCAAGGGAAAAACACTTATTCCAACACTTCACAAGATTTAAAAATAAATAAATATATAAAGCTTAAAAAATGCAAAAGGTCATGGTGAGAATGGGACAGAAATCAGAAACAGAGTGTGGGAAAGGACACTTTAGTTTGCTGACTCTTTTTGGAACTCTTTTTTCCTTCTAGACATCTCACAGCATCTTGTAGCTGCAGAGCTGTTAAATGTTGGATAATCAAACCATTAGTGCTTAGCTCAGAATTTCCTGACCCCTCTCAGTCAGTTCTCAGTTGTTCAGACCTCACTTTGCATTTTTCAGTCTGGCAGCTCAGAGACATTAAACTATGGAGCCAGTAGAACTATCTGGAATTACCTCTGTTACAATTTGAGGAAAATGAAATTATCTTTCAGATGTAAACAGTTTCTAATTAAACTCTGAAGCTGTTTATGTTTCCAAACCATTCTGAGCTGAGCTCGGCACAAAGACAGACTTCTTTGTTGTCTTTTTCTTTTTTTAATAAAGTTGATATACTGATGTAATAAATTACTTGTGACAGAGTTAGGTCTGTTGTGCCAGCAGTGCAACTGCTTTTTCTTAAAAAAAAACCTTAAACAACATATCCCTCTGCCCCAGTAATTCAGCACATTGCATTCTGGTCCTTCCTTTAGTAGGAAGCAGCCACGAGATTACAGGATAGATTTATGTCAGTCTTTTCCTTCACTCCAAGTAACCCCATATCTGCAGTGCATTTGGCCTTCTTTTTTGTTAATAACTTCCATACCTTACAGATATTTTTATTTTTTGTGATAAATAAGATCTGTGGTAAAGAATTAGTAGCATTGGTTGAAATAGATTTAATTTTTCCCCATCCTTTACAGGACTGGGTCACTGGTAACAATTAGCATTCAGAGCTATGGGGCAGGTCTTTTTAAAAAAATTGCTTTTTATTTAGTTTAGTCTTTCCCATTTCAGTAGATGTGCTGTTAGAAGTGAAAATATTTGGCTTTCCTGGTGTATTCTCAAGGAGAACTCGTGCAGATTGACAGCATGACTTTTCTGTAAGTGAGGCTGACAAGGACAGAGGTGACTTCTCAGATGAAAACACATTTTACTTCTGGTGGGATTATTTATAGCTGATACTTAAGGACAAGTCGTGGTTTCTACTCTGAGGTGTATCCAGAATTGGAACAGTTTTACTGGATGCTGGAATGGGGGAGCTCAGCTGCGTTTCATCTTGTTGCTGTAATATCCATAGAAAATATAGCTCTGTGAGGGACATTTTTCTCCTGCAGTGCTGTTATTGCCATGACCCATGAGAACAAATCATATAAGGACATTTCCCTTTATCTCAGCTTTCTGTTTCATCAAAAAAAAAACCCCAAAGTTTTCAACCTGCAGGGATAAATCTGTAGTGCAGTGCATGGAGAATGAAGCACACAGTGTCCAGTTTTAATTGGTGTTAATGAATTCCAAATTCCCAGCATAATGATGGAAACATACTCTAAAGGGCATATTCTTAAGGTCACATGAATGCTCCCTTTTGAAC
Organism: Corapipo altera; assembly: GCF_003945725.1. Lineage (NCBI taxonomy): Eukaryota > Metazoa > Chordata > Aves > Passeriformes > Pipridae > Corapipo > Corapipo altera. The sequence goes on from NW_020884915.1 coordinate 3,026,142, forward strand.
ATGTATTTTATGGCCAGGAGCACTTGAAGGAACTGATGTTGACTTGGAAGGCTGAATCACTGTAATTAAGTGATGCCTTCAGCTGCATTTGCCACAGTTGTCATGGGAATCACAGTGGCTTTTGTGCCTGGGATAGATGTTCAAAATGTTTCAAAGTCAGAGAGGGAAGATGTCCATTTTACCCCAACAATTCCTTCCTGCAAAGTCATTCTTTTTCTTTTCTGATGTCAAAGCCAATTACAAAGCCCCAGACACATTTACTGTGGGGTTCTGGGGGGAGAATTGCAGGGAGGCTCCATTTCAGCTTTTTGAAATGAATGACACAGCCCCAGTGGTGAATGAGGATAAGAAACCACCTATTTTAGTGTAAAGTCACTGAAAATGAAGAGTTGAAATAACTTTGGAGTCCTACAGAGCCTTTCTGGCTGCTTCTTATAGCATGGAATTGTGTCCATCTCCTGGCAGCTGACCACCACCAGGTGTGAAATCCAGGCTCCCTCAAAGTTGATAGGAAAGCTCCTAAGGACTTTATTAAGGCCAGGATTTCATCAGGATATGTGTGGGGGTGTTTTAGATTTATCAGAAGTCTTTCATTTCTGTGAGTGAAAGTTTTAATTTGCTCACCTAATGATCCCTTAAGTCCTAGACCATGGCTGGATCCATTCTTTCTCATGGCTTGAAATAATGATTACATACAGTGTGGCCACTAATTAGTGTATTTTCTTTGTCTGTAAGCTCTGTGAAAAAAGAAAAGTCAAGCTACGGGGAAAAAAGTGTTTTCTTGTTATTATATATTTATGATTTTTTTTTTTTAAATAATTCCACTTCCATTTGTCAAGGTGATTTAGGTGATATGGGAGAAACTGCATTTTTCTTTTAACAGAAGAAGGAAAGGTAGAAATGCTGGGGAAATGCAGTTTGATTTCTGGCACTGTTATGCCTCACTTATCTTTCCTCTGGATCTTCTCAAAGGAAAAAAAATTGAGCCATGCTGCTTGCAAGTCAGGCACTCCTGCCTTTAGCCCTGATTTATTAAGAGACCAGGCAGTACAGATGTTAACTGAAATCAATAGGAGCCTGTGCCCCAAGTATGTGTTATTTTCAGCTCTCTGCAGGGCTCAGATGTTTTTCTCTAGCACCCACACCTCACCAACTGGCATTTCCATGCACTCCATTTTCTCAGTGATTTTGGTCCTGCTCTTCCCAGGGGAACAGCTTCTTCATGTGCCCCGTCCAGGGGCTGATCCTTGGGGTTGGCCTGGACCAGGAGTTGGGCTTAATGATCCTTGTGAGTCTCTTCAAAGTCAGGATGTTCTATGATTGTATGAAATGTCTTCTCCCTGCCTTGGGTTCCTTCTGGTGGGGTTTGGCCCCCCTTGGAGTCCCCTTCTTAGTGACATTTCCTCTACTCACCAATGTCCAGGCTCATCTTCACCCAAAGCCATCTCCTGAGGCCAAGAACCCACAGGATGGCAGGTCTTTAAATCAAGCTTGTTCCCAAAGTCAGATTTTTTTTTTTCCTTCCTGATCTACTCCTGGCCCATTTAAAAAAAAAAATTCCGAGGTTTTTCAAGGGAGAAAATCAGAATGTAACTGCCTAAAACAAAAGCAGATTGTCAATCATGTTTGGAACTAAATGAAGTGCCTTTTCCCTAACCAAGAATCAGCAGGAAGCTGATCTTCAGCAAGGTATTTTGAGCAAGGGGATGGACAATTTGTCTTTATTTGCTGGTCACGTGCTGAGGATGTTGTGTTTTATGTGACAAATTTAAACTCAGAGCATTCTGGTTGTTCTCTTTATCTACAGTTTCCTTCTCTGCCGGCAGCTTTTCCTTAGCCTGGGACCAGACCTGACCTGGCCTTTTCATCCCTCCCTCTGCTCTCTCTTGCCTTTTCACTTTTACTGGAGTCAGCATTGGATTAGCCTCAAATTCTAAGTAGTAGATTGTGAAACCTGAACTCTCAGCAATCCAGCGAATTTTTATTAATGAGGTAGTGGTCTAAAAGGAAACAGAGCAAAAGATGAGCCAGAGGCAAATTTGAAGTGATTACAGCTACTTTCCTTGGCTGTCTGGTTTCCAACAGGAAGAACAGTTGTCTGAGTTCAATTCCCATGGAGTTTTGCAATGCAGATAACTCCAGCATAGAGTCAGAATCCTGTCAGGGTTGATAAATTGGTTTAGTATTGCTTCACCCCCAGAAAGTCACAACAGGCCTCTCAACAAGAAAAAACTTCTCTGACTGTCCATTTGTCAAAGGGAAAGTAACTGCTAATAATGTTTTATTTGGCAGTTTTGTGAGTGCCATGTCAGTCTATACTGTATAAAGCCATTAAGTGTTGTTCCTTTGCAGAATATATTTTTGGAAATCATCCAGCCATTTGTTCTGTCACTGCTTTGTGCCCTAAAGTCCCACACACAGTAATATAAATCTGCCTTTTTGAATATTTCAGGTAGTTAAATTTTCACCTTCCATGTAACAGGAGAGGTCAAGCCTCAGCTGGGGCTGTGACAATCCAACCTGGGAACCTGAAGGGAGATTACTGGAATGCACTCTGGGAATCTGCGCCATCCCCAGGGCCAAATTAACACAAACCTAAAGCATTTGTGTGTGAAATTTAAACACTTACTTGGAAAGACTTTCTCTTCAATAACCCCGGAAATTTCATTGTAGCACAACAAGCCAGCCAACTACACATCAAGTAAATTAACCAGCAGTGTGATATAATCACAGGTATTTATTGGAAGTGTAAAACCCACCATATAGTGAACGTGACAAAAGCTGTAAGAGAGATCTAGGCTTGTTTTTAAGTCACTGACCATGAACTCAGACAGCAAGAGCTTTGATATCACATGTAACTACATGGCCCAATTCCGTGCTCTACTTTATTGATGCTCTAGGGATTAAAACTATAAAGGAGGAGCAAGAGAGTGAAAAATAGGCTAGAAAAATAAGTATGAGTTGTCAGACATCTACTGCCTTTTGAAGCAAACTTCCCATTTAAATACTTTATATATATATAAACCATTCTATGTTTTTAGCTAAATCCTTCCAATGGTGCTGAAAAAGATGCACTCCATCAGTTGTGGGACTGTGTCTTGGACAAAGCTCTATCATGTGATGCTTACACATCTTCCAGGAGCCCAAAAGGTCCTCCACTTTACCCCCTCCTCCCAATTTTCCTGTGTATTTGTCATTTGAAAAACTTTGGGTGTGAGACAACCCACAGACACCTTTGAGGTCACCATTTATTGTGCTTGTGGGATCTACTTTAAAACTGCATTTGTGTCTTTCTCCCTCAAAAGTACTTAGAAATTAAGACACTGTTTAAATAATAGATTAAAAAGTCCTTCCATATTATGGCACTTGTCTAATTTTAAACAATTGCTACTAAAACGTGAGGTGTATGAAATAACCTGTGATGACAGAACTTGATACATGAAGGGACCTGTAGTATTTGAACACCTATTTCAATATCAAAGAAAAATGGATTTTATCTCTTGCTTGATACCTAATTCTGTGAAGTTCTTTATGCTTACTAATTCATTAACACACATGCTGTACAGAAGAGCTGGAGTGTCAAAAAATGTCATCTAATAGCAAATTCACTTTTATTCTGGTAGGCTCATCTCTCTTAGGAGACCATAAAAAGTTATTTTCAAAAGATGGAGAGCAGTAATAATGTCTAGAAGGTTAAAACCAAGGGGGATGCTTTTTAGTGGGAAAGAATTACATCAATTAGATCAGGAGTTAGAGGAGGCTGGAAAGTTGTCACAGTCCCTTGAAATCAACACTTCATTGGGTCTAGAAACATAAATGTTGCTTGATTTTTTTTTTTCCCTTCTAGAGGTTTATTCTTATGTTACTCCCTCTAGTGCTGCCAATTTTTCCCATGGGAAAATTACTTATATTAAAAAAACCCCTTATCTCTATTCTTTAAGTTAAAACCCCCTATTTTTGAGTACCTATGTAAAACTGGGATATGCAACAGAAAACCCACATATTTGTGTGCAAGACATTCTGTGGAGTCTGAACAAGAGGGAGCCCAAAATCACATCTTCCAACCTCCAGTAAAAGTCTCTGCATTGTTCTCCTCCTCTCCAGTTGTAAGAGAGCCACTGTGCAGCCAAAAATCAAGAATTTTGGAGACTAAGGAGGGTAAATATTTATATTTGTGACTCTCAAAGGGTACCAGGGTTGAGACAGACACAGAGTCACTGTGATGTTCAGTTCAGACAAGGTGTTGTCATGGAAGGTGTTGGAAATTCAGGTGATTGACTGGTGAAATTGTGACTCTGAGCACTGGGACTCAGCACCCCTCTTGCCTGTGAGCACCTTCATGCTCCTAAAAAGCATAGCTGATGTCTGAGTTATTTCCAAATATGGCTCCTTAGATTTGATTTTTCAAGAGTTCTGGACAAAGCCCAGTCCTGGTTTTCTGCCCCTTTGGAAATTAGCTGGCCAACAGTTCTTTCGGTAAGCATGCTCCAGAAAATCAAAATGTCCCTTTTAAAATTAATATAATCTCCAATTATCATATTACCTCAGGGAGGGAGGCCTGGTGGTACTTAATAGAGCTCTTTGGGGCTCTTGTGCATTTTAATTGAGTGAATAATTGTAAAACACTTCAGGGTCTTTTGGTAAAAGGCTCTGTATAAACATTGCCATAATGCTGAATAATCAGGTTGTGAGATGAACTGGAATAAATTAACCCTATAAATAGATATGTAAATACACATAGTGTATGTGTGCATATATACATCAACATTCTTGAGAGAACAAGGCAGTTACTTTAGAAAAATCCTACAGCTCTTGAATAAGAAACAAAATATGAGATTGGATAATCATAATAATCAAAATGTTAGTTTTCAAGGTATGGTAGACCTGTAGTTTATCCTCCTGTGCAACACACAGAGAATTACCAAAGCAGTGATGGTGTTACCTTTTCAGTGATGTTTTTTGAGAAACAGCAAAATAAGTTGTGTTTTATGGGGGAGGAACATGGAGGAGGCGGATCCAAGGTACTAAATGTTTATACACCTAAGGGTGTAGATAGATGATATTTGCAGGAACCAAGGGAGTTTCACTTCAGATGACTTTCCCGAGGTGTTGCTGCAATGCAGGGGCAGGGTTTGGAATGGAGAACACATCTGCAGTCCAAGTCAGTGTCCCTCCAGGCATTTCCCAGATGGAGCAATGGGAAGGACAGTGATGGGAACATGTCCCATCAGCCTCAGCAGTGGTGGATCTGCAGCTGATCTGCCGGGATACCTTGCATGGATCAGTAGCCCCTCCATTTCTCCTCAATGCTTTGGTTGTCTCATCTCTCCAGACTATAATTTTCTGGGGCAGCGACTCTGTTCCTGTGCTTGTACTCTCTGGTTACTCAGCTCCTTAGGAAGGGGAATTCCTCTGAAATGAAGTTGATGGAGATGAGCTTTTATACTTCATGTCAAAAAAAAGCCTGTACTGGGCAACGAGGTGCTGGTACAAAGAGTTCTCTGGTCTTAAATGGGACTTTGCACAGTGATGATGCCATTTCACTTAGTTAATGAAAGGAACCACCTACCACAGGCTAAATGCAAAACTACATAAAGGAACCTGGCATTTGGATGGTTTGAGTGCTTGAAGTATAGATGAACAGGAAAAGACCAGGCTCTGTTTCCAAAGGAATCAATTACCAGGGGTCCTCTTCCTACTGGGAAGGTCTCATTTGCAGGAGTAGACAAAGCTACTTCTGTTGGGAAATTGGATATTTGTTGCTGGGGATGACATACATCTTTTAAGCACCAAGGAGACACTGAGGAATGCTGTGGATTCAAGAGGGATGGAAAGACTGAAATGATTTTCCTTGCTGTGAAAACACTGAAGAGACTGATGGTAGTGCTGGGTACAACTGGAGTTCTGTAGAGTTGTACCCACAGCCAGAACAGTTTGACAAAATGATCCGTAGTGTGTTAAATCTACAGATTCAAACAGTGTAAAAAATGTGTAGGATACTCAGCATTTTAGAATAGGAATGAGGTTGGACTAAAATTTGCTTTCTCTTTCCAACTGCAGAAAAAAATTATGATCTGTAAAAGAAAATGTCTTGAGCGAAGAATATTAGAGTATAAAGATAGCTAATGAATTTTTTACCTCTGGAAGGTTCCCCAGTGGTGTTTATGAGCTGGTAGCTGAGGGGTTTTCCGATAAGATAAATGTCTGAGCTACCACAGAAAGCACAAACATCCCTGTTTAGCATGTTGCTGAAATCTTGGAGACATGTCAAGGACTGACTTTACTGTGGAGTCCCCATTCCCTTTTCCTGCCCAAAGGTGGTTCTTTCCAGGTGAGGTCTGAAGCCTCTTGACAGGGTAGTGTGAGGGAACTTGTTACATTTGTCCAGAAGATGAGTTTCTTTCACATCACCATTCCCTTGCCATTTTTCACAAGTCCCAGATTCACTCAAACATTGTTCCTGATGCTCCTGATGTCTATGGCTTCCCTTCCCATCTGCCAGGGATTTCACGCTTCTGATGAAACAGCTTTAAAATTGCAAAGACAGCCAAAATGTAGCCTAAAATCACAACAATCAAATGCTATGGCTGTTATATGGGATTTTTTTTTTTTATCAAAAATCCTGAAGAGTGGTTGTGTATCAGAATATCACAGAAACAAAGATCAATCGAGTTTCCAATGAAATACCAGTTGGCATCAACTGATGTGGGATCTCCTCTTACATGGCATGGTTACCCTTGCTCTGTTTCCATGTTGGGTTCATGTCTGGGTTTGTGTGCCTTTATTTTGAGCTTCCTTGATAAAGACAAAGTATTTTCAGAAAGTGTCATCACATAACATGTGCTGCACTGATGTCAGCTGAGGAAATCAGTGTCAAGAGCAGGAAAAGCCAGAAGATGAATGGGTGTCTGAGTTCAAAATAGGAAACAGCCTGAAGTTCCTTTGGGGGAAAACATAAACCTCCTTCATTACCAGTGACACTATTTCACCTCTGGTACAGAATGAAGATTCTGTCCTCCTGCTGATGGACAGACACATCTCACATCCATGCAAATGATTCTGAGCATTCATGGATGCACAGGAACAGCCCTAAAATGTTGACAGTTTTGACTGGTGAGCTGTTCTCACAATCCATGTGTAGCTGAGAGATGTCACATGGAAAACTGCATTATTTGTGTTCCTGCATGGATTTCAGCCCCTGTAAGTTGTGTATGTGTCACCTCAGTGGATATCAAAGTAACTCTGTGTCACTGAAGGGAAGCATCTTGCCTGGATGCTTCAATACTCATTTATTCATACTTTGATATGAGGATTGTGTCTGATCAAGGTCTCAGCAGGATTTATCACTCAGATCTGTCTGCGTTTCTTAATTTTTCTCTGATGTTTTAAGGACTGTGCATCCATTTACTTGTTCACACAGAATTTTGTGAGCTTTCTTTCCAATCAGACTAAGGGTAGGACAGAAGTTTGCAGTGTCCTGTTAAGAACATCCCCTATTGGTAAATATGAAATGGTCAGTAAGAGGTTTTCCAAAAGCCTTTATTTTCTGTTACATTACTCTGAGTACCTTCCCTGTTCTCCCTCAGGGCCCAGAGCTCACAGCCTGGTTCCTATGTCGTGCTCTTCTGAAATTTCTTTATTTATCTTAGACTCTGACATTTTGCTGAATCATTGATATTTTCCAGAAATCAGCTTTTTAAGTGGAGATACCTATTAACTTTCTGAAGTCATATTTCAGTGAAACTCCAAACTGTTTAGTTTAACTTGACAAGCCCTATAGTTATACAGGAAAATTATTTTCTTCTTTAGAGTCATGTTTATGTTCTTTTCCAATGAGCTGGATGTTTTATTGCAAAAGGAACTGTAAAAGAGGTAATTTTAAATAGTCGCAAAATAAATTCTGTTCTGTAAGGTACCAATAACCTTCTTGAAGATCCTAATTAACATACTTATGCCAGCATAGGAAGCTCTATTGCATTTGGAGTTGTCAAACATTTCTTTCTTTGTAATAGAAATGATCCCTTTCTGATACCTACAGGCATCATCATCCCCAAAACAAGCTTTTCATTTCAGGATATTAGAAACACCAGGAGATTAATCGAAGTCTGAAGTTCAGCGGTGCAGAATTTCCATCTGTTACCTTGCTTGTCTGTAAAGATAATAGTCCTAATAACACATGAGTGACACAAAGCATTTAGTGAGTAAAGTGAGTAAAATAAAATTACCAGGCTGGCTCCTGTGCTGTCAAAATGTTGAATTACTGCTGGACCAGGGACTGGCAATGATGAAGGTGCCAAGTCTCAGGGGAGGTGTTGTTTTACAATGTGGTTGTGATACAGATTCCATATAACCATGTGGTCATTGGATATTAGGAAGGAATTCTTGGCTGTGAGGGTGGTGAGGCCCTGGCACAGGTTGCCCAGAGAAGCTGTGGCTGCTCCATCCCTGGAAGTGTTCAAGGCCAGGTTGGACGGGGTTTGGAGCAACGTGGGCTAGTGGAAGGTGTCCCTGCCCATGGCAGGGGGTGGAATGGGATGATCTTTAATAACCCAAACCATTCTATGATTCCATGCCATGCCAGTGCAGAGAGGGCACAGCAGCCTCTAGGACACCACACTGGTGGGCAGCCCCAGGTGCACTTTGCCTCATATCTGTGAGTCAAACAGCAAACATATATCCGTAGAGATGGAATTAAGTTTTCCAAGAGAAAAAAACCAAAAACCCACAACAATTATCTAGTGTAATTTGTACCACACAGGATCATTTTGTTACCCTGGTCTGTGTGTTTTGCAAAGGAAATCAAAGCCACCGCGTACCTGCACAGCAGGGCCCAATCCTGCACCCTGCAGTGGGAATTCAAAATGTGTTTCCAGTAGTGCCTTTACAGTCATGCTGATTTAGACTGATTTGCTTTAATCATGCAGATCCCAAGCTCAACTTTTATGAATTGAAGAAGCAGGTTCTTTTTAAGTAACGGTAGTTTTTTTCCTTTCTTTCTTTCTTTTTCCTGAAAGAGCAGGAACTTTGTTATTCTGTAGAGCAAGATGAATGAATTTGCCATTTGAGGATGAATTTTCCAAGAGGGATTAGGATGTTGTGCAGTCCTGGAAATGCAGGAATACTACTTGCAAGCCCAGCATTTCTTTAGGTTCATGATCAAAATTTGCATTATAACTCCATATGCAAAAGAGGGAGAAGGAATTTCAAATGTGAAAACTTCCAGTGCTTAACAGCAGCTACAAATTGAAGTGATAAAGATGGAAATTCCCTTATTCATAGTCAGAAATCATTATAAATGAGTTTGGCTCAGTTTACAGTGAATTGCTATATCTCAATCTTGTGTTAAAGGGTGATAAAAAGTGAACACAATCTTCTGGTTAGTCCACAGATGTGCAAAAGCTCACCAGTGTGACAGGAGAGAGGGGTTTTCGCCTGATAATACCTTTTGTCTCCATGTATTTTCCTTCCAGCTACCCATTTCCCATGGTATTCAGCAGCTGCAGCAGGAAGGACCTGGAAAACAGCCTGGAAAAAGGAGTGGGAATGTGCCTCTTTAACCTGCCCGAGGTCAAGGAGTCCTTTGGTGGCCAGAAGTGTGGGAATGGCTACGTGGAAGATGGAGAGGAGTGTGACTGCGGGGAGCCTGAGGTGAGACACCACCTGAGAGCCACTGCTCACCTCCCACCTCAGGTTCTAACAGTGGAGGATTGGCCTGACATGTTTAAATCTGGTGTAAAACAGAACTCTCCCTTTTCTGCTTCTGTTTCATCAGCTTAAACTCCAGAGTCCTCAGAAGTGCAGGGAGTGTCTCTTGACTTGCATTCGAGTTGCTGAAGTTCAGGCAGGGCTTGAGTTAAGAACGTGTTTGGATCATCCTTAGACAACAAACCCTCTCATGGCTTGTCCAGCAGACTGGCCATGGCAGTCATGTTCCTAATAAGAGATATCCCTTTAGGTGTTAGCTAATCATCTAAACTCTAATTTGTGAACAGAATTCCTGCCCAAATTGTGCCCAAATTTCTCACTATACCATGTGTTAATCGAAGGTTTATTTCCATCCATGAAAAGCCACTAATGTATCTATATTAATATCAATATAACCATAGAAATTGTGGAACCATACAATAGTTTGTGTTGGAAGAGACCTTAAAGATCATCTAGTTCTAACCCCTCTGCCATGGGCAGGGACACCTTCCACTAGCCCAGGTTGCTCCAATCACCATCCAATCTGGCTTTGGACACTTCCAAGGATGGGGCAGCCACAGCTTCTCTGGGCAACCTGTGCCAGGGCCTCATTGCCCTTCTATATAATGCTATATAAATATAAACATTAATACTAGCTATTTATTTTTTCATTGAAGCTTCAGCTTTTAGGCACCAGACCTTACTCTCCTTCACTATAAGATTTTTCTTTCCCACTGGCCAATTACCTTACTAACAGAAATAGCCTTCTCTGCCTCCCAGACAGATTGCTGCTGCTTCAAAGATCATTCCATTTAGTTTAGTGAATGTGTCAGAGGCCTCCTCAGATCAGGAGGAGAGAGGTAAAACCTGGGGGTCAAATAATATCCGAGCTGACATCCTTATCCCTTTCACATCCCTTCCTCATTGGCCATATCGAACCTCCCTCCAATTATCTGAATTAAATGCATCAGCACATGAGGGACTTTTTTTCCTGTGATAAATACAGGTCTACAGACAAAAGAGATGAGGGCACTTAAAACAGCAAGATATTGCTGCATCCTGTCTATAGAGTGTATTGGATTTATACAAGCCGTAAGGATTTCCTGGCAGTTCACTCATTCTGGAGGGTAACAAGGTTGGAGGAAGCAGGCTTATCTTCTTGTTTAAAGTCAATAGAGTGCAAGCAGCTTGCAAATGTCTTTCTAACCCGGTTATCTTTCCTGTTTTCATTTTTGAATGTTAGTGATACCTTTTCAAGTCAAAGCCACTTAATGTCAGCAATCCCTGAGTTGGTTTGCCTCCTCTTTCTATCTTTTTTCCTTTTTAATTATATTGGAAAACTGCAGCTTGGGTGCAATTAAATTTATTTGGGATTTACTGCTATAATCTGAGTGGTTCCAGAAAACCTGTGTGATTAGTTAATAATTCACTGCCCAGTCATTTATATCAGCTGAGTTTTGTCAATAGTGTTGCACTATTCTATTGCATGGAAAGCTGTACAATAACACACACTGGTTGTATTTTATCAGGGATCAGAATAAAATATCATTCTGGATAGCTGATGGAACTTGTTCCTACCCATGGCAGGAAGGTTGGAACTAGATGGTTCCTTCTCTTCCAACCCAAACCATTCTATGATTTAGATTAGATATTAGGAAGAAATTGTTCCCTGTGAGGGTGGTGAGGCCCTGGCACAGGTTGCCAGAGAAGCTGTGGCTGCCCCATCCCTAGAAGTGTCCAAGGCCAGGTTGGACAGGGCTTGGAGCAACCTGAGATAGCAGAAGGTATCCCTGCCCATGGCAGAGGGGTGGAACTGGATGATTTCTTGGTCTCTTCAGACTCAAACATTCTATGATTTTATGATTCTGACTTAATTTTGGATTAGATGACCAAAAATGTCTGATCTGCTACAGTGTCTTTGGAAGGACGGTTAGTGTAGATTACAGGTGGAAAGATGAAAGAAAGAAGAGGATTAAAAATCCTTGGTCCTTGAAAAGTGAAAATGTGGCTTCTTTTATAACCAGCTGTAAAGGGGGATCAGAGAACTATGAACTGGTAACTCAGAAGTCAGACAAATTACTTCCAAATTTAATTAAGAGCTAGTGCCCAAACATGCCAGGGGTGAGTCAACGTGGCTTTTGTGCCAGGAAATCTTGTCTTAGGAAATCTTGTCTGACAAAATCTTGTCTCATAAACCTTTCACAGTACTCTGAAGGGCTTAGCAAGTGGATGGAAAGGATGGTGCTGTCACTGCGACACTGTCAGGAGTCCAGAGAGGTTTTAGACCAAAGCTTTCACCAAAGCCTCTCTAGGAGACTAAGCAGCTGTAGGATGAGAGAAAATTCCATGGGCAAAAACTGGTTTAAAAGATAGAAAATGCAGCCAGGTATAAATCATCTGTTTTATACAGTGGAAGGAGATCTGCTGCGATGTATCCACGAGATGTGCCCTGGGGACTACACAATTCAGCATTTTCATAAACAGCTTGGGAAGAAGAATAGACTGAATTTGCTGATATTAGTTAGGTTGGTGGAAGATGAAATCTGGCTGTGAAGGACTGCAGAGAAACCTTCTGAGACAGCTGGACCACGCATTAAGATGAGAAATGGGACTCGGTGAGGAGTGATACACATTCCAAAAATCATAAAGAAGATGATGGACTCAGAGCTGACTCTGACCACAGAGGAACAAGACTTCATATTGCAATAAATAGTGTCATGAAAATGTCAGCTCAGTGCTCCAGAGTGGTCTAAAAGGTAAATAGGCTGTTAGAAAGTACTAGGGGAGAAATAGGAAAACAAAACAAAGCACCAGCAGAGCTCTATAAATCTGCTGCGCTTGAAGCTGCATGAGCAGGTTTTCCCTACCCCTCCCTGATCTCAGGGAGGATAAAGCAGAATGAAAAAGATTGAAAGAAAAGCAGTAGGGTGGTTCAAAATTTCGAAGGGCTCCAACTGGAAAAGAAGAAAATTAAGGAAGATATGACAGAAACTGATAAAATCATGAGCAAAAGTGGAAAAGGTGAGCGAGGAGCAACTTCCCCCGACAAGAACTGTGGCAAAGGAAGGTAGAAAATGGCAAGTTTCAAACAAACAGAAGGAGCTGCTCCCATGACTGTGACTGTGTGCAAATTCCTTTTCACTGACTGTTACAGGTGATAAAAATGCCCATGGAGCCAAGGGAAAGCCAGGAGATTGTAATTGTGTCTCGTGTGTTTGTTCACCTTCTTGTCCTTAAGCATTTTCTGCTGGCTGCTGCCAGGGGAAAACAAGGAGAGAAGGGCTATAGGTTGTCCCAGTGGGTTCTCTCTTGTGTTCCTAGAAAAGAGAAGATGAAAACAAGGTGTCCTGTCTACAGGATAGTCACTGGCATCACATAGGTGGTGCTACAATTGCTTTGGCATTAGTCTGTTTGAGCTGCCCTGATGAGCCAGGAGACCTAGAAATCCCCTCCCATCATTGCTGGTTTTTTCCAATAAGAATAAACAATAATAACTACAGCATAACAGTCATTTCTTTAAAAAATTATTTTCCTCCAGAAGCCTTGTGAACCTTTCCTGGTTTTTTGCCTGTTTATGTTAAAACCATTCCTGACAATGTGATAGCCCAGGCACAAAAACTATTTACCAAGCTCATTCCCTCCAATGAGTAATAAGTGAGTTAGCAACTGGAAATTTCAGTGGCTGCTGTAACATCACTCAAAGAGCTGTGTCTTTATCCCAGTCTGCCTCTGGAATGCTGATTGCTTTCCATGGCTGGGGTAGGGGCAAAGGATGGGGTATTGGAGCTGACTGTTTCAGAAGGACCTAAATGAGACTGCCACTGCTTTCCTCCACTCTGCTTTTCTCAGATTGCTTTGAAGGAGAATTTATAAAATGTGCTTAAATGCAGCAGCTGCACAGCTATATTTCCACAGCCTACTGCCTTCTAGCATGAGCAAAAATAGGGGCAGGAAGTTGTCCCACTGCTTGGGAGTAGCACAGTTAGCTTTGTATGTCCAGGCAGATATTATCTAAGGAAGATATTATCTAAGGAAGATATTATCTAAGAAAACAGTGAAACTCTGAGAACCATTTTGCTCTTTACTCCTGAGTGCCCTGCCTTACCTTGGAAAGCTTTACAGAAGCCAACGAAGTGACAAGAGGTTGTGAACATCATTCTAACCCACTTGTATTCCTTGTGTTCCATGTATTGTTAGTGATCCCTTGCTAAGTCAAACTGACTTAGCAGAGCTGAAGAGCAATTTTATCTGCTGCTGTTTCTGTTAGAGAGATGAGATTCCAGCTCAGCTGATGTAACTCGCAGCTTGTGAGAATAACCTTGGAAAAACAAATCCATTATTTTCTGAAACTCCTTATTACCTTGTTTTACTGAGACTAAAGTTTGCAAAAGCCCACACATGGCACCATCTAATCCATAAGTGTGAAATTGGGATGTATCAGGCAGTGAGACTGCAATTCATACTCATTCCATTTCTGCAAGCTCTATTACTGATGTATCCTGATAAGAGATTACATGGAATAGTGTCACCATCTTTCTCTGTGGCAGCCCCAGAGAGCAGCTATCACAAAATAGAGCTGTAGTCGTGATGCTCAAGAACTGCAACACAGGCCCTGGATCCCCTCTGGAGGCAATGGAATCATTCCACTGGTTTCTGTGGAAATAAAACACCACAGTACTGAATCAGGATTGGTGTCAGAGCACTTGAGTTGTTTGTGACATGTGGGATTAGAGCCATAGCTGGAATAAACCAGCCTCCCTCAACGGCTTCTCTGGGTTTACTACACTTATTGGGCTTGTTGAATCAAAGGGCAGACAAGGCTGTTTGGATCAAGTTGTCGAATTTCATGCATAATTCATGATTTCATGCCTGGCTTTTCTTGGCAGAGCTATAGGCAGCCTCTTGATTTAGGGCTCATTGTGACTGAAGGTTGTCTGCTCTAAATTTATCCTCTAAATTTATCCAGGAATGTACAAATCGGTGCTGTAACGCAACTACCTGCACCTTGAAACCAGGAGCAGTGTGTGCACATGGACTCTGCTGTGAAGACTGCCAGGTGAACCTTGGGAAATGTTTCTTTCCTGTGGGGTGTGGGCAGAATTCCATGATTTTCCTGCTGTAGAGCAGTGAACATGGATGGAGAACAAGTAAATTGGTATCAATAAGTGTTACGACGCTTGTATAACATACAAGTAATTTAAAAAAAAAAAAGGACCAGATCACCAGACTTTTTAAATGTCTGTGCTATTTATGGCCACTTCATTTGCTCATGCAAAACCTCTCTTTTTTTAATGAACTTTTGCATGCTTTGATTTTTTTCATGCTTACGTGGCAAGAAGTCATTAAATGCTGAACCATCTTTTTGGGGAAGGCTCTTAAAATATTAATTCTATCAACAGCCTATGTATTTTTAATAGCAAATCATCAGCTCTTGTGGTCTCTTAACATACTATAAAAGCCAACTTGCCACAGGCATTTACCTGCTTGAATTCTCATACCATGCCTTGCATATGGGCTAATAAAGCATTCAGCAAGTTCCCATCATGTCTGTGGCAACCATCTGCCTCAGAGCTCAGAGCAGCAAGTGCTCACCACAGTGAGCAAATGCTTTTTAGCAAAATCAATCTTCATTTCTCTTTGCTTTTTACCAAAGGGAAAGTGATTAAAATTCAGGGCTGTTCTGAGAGCGCACCTGTCTTTTGTGGTTGGTGGTGAGAAGTGAATGTTCAGGCTTGAACATTCCACTGTTGCCTATTAGATACCTTCAGCTCCTGAAAGAATTTAGTTACTCAGGGAAATGGGGACAGGATAGGAACAGTTACATGGACTTGTTGTGTAATTAAGTTCACAGAATCCCAGAATATGCTGAGTTGGAAGGGACTCACAAGGATCATCAAGTCCAACCCTTAGCCCTGCACAGGATCATCCCCAAGAGTCACACCATGTGCCTGAGAGCATCATCCAAACACTCCTTGAGCTCTGTCAGCCTTGGTGCTGTGCCCACTGCCCTGGGGAGCCTGTTCAGTGCCCAACCACCCTCTGGGGGAAGAACCTTTCCCTGATATCCAAGCTAAATCTACCCTCACACAACTCCAGGCTCCTGTGGTCCTGTCCCTGGTCCCCACAGAGCAGAGCTCAGTGCCTGCCCCTCCTCTGCCCCTCCCAGGGAAGTTGTAACTGCAGTGAGGTCTCCCCTCAGTCTCCTCTGTTGAAGAGGGAGTCTCTGTTGAAGTTGAAGAAGACCTTCATGCCCATGATGGCAACGTTTCCTTGAGGAAACATAACTCATTAAGGTTGAAAGGATCTTCAAGATCATCCAACCCAACTTTCATCCCAGGAAACCATCAGGCATCTGAATATGTAGTCAAATGGGCTGGTGACTTCACAAGCCCTAACACAGCACAGTGTTCTGTGATCAGTTGGCTGCCCTGGTCACTGCAGTGCTGTTACAGCCACATGGATGGAGAGGGCTCTGATCTGACTTTTGATCAGTGCTATGGATCATCCCAGTGTTTCTGTGCCCGTGTGTTCAGGCATGATGGAGGAGCCACACTGAAAACACCAGGGCTGGGTTTACCTTCTACCCTGACCCATGTGAGCCAAGTTTGCAGCTGCAGCTCCAGCGTGACCCTCCTTCCTGCCAAACCCTACCCAACATGTGTCAAACAAATGCCTTTAAAGAGCTGTGTAACCCTTACACTGTCCTCTGCACTCAGCTGGTGCGGGGCCAGTGGAAAGAGCTGCTCGTGTGCTGCACGTGCAGCAGTTAAAGTTGTCATTTGTTTTGCAGTTAAAGCCAGCGGGGATTTCTTGCAGAGAGTCCAGTAATTCCTGTGACCTGCCAGAGTTTTGCACGGGAGCCAGCCCTCAGTGCCCAGCCAACGTGTACCTGCACGACGGGCACACGTGCCACGGGGTGGATGGGTACTGCTACAATGGCATCTGCCAGACCCACGAGCAGCAGTGCATCACCCTCTGGGGCCAAGGTGAGTGTGAGAACAGAGCTGAGTGTCAGACAGGCTTGGGGGGGAAAAAAAAATAAACCATGTGATTTGGAGGGATTTTATACAGCGCCAATCTGTATCTATTCTCTTCTGAAATGGAGAACTGAATAATGAGGGAATCACTTTGTGATTCATTTTAGCCTTGATTTGCTGTCGTGTTCATCTCTTGCAGCAGGAGGTAGAGAGCAACAGTAACTAGGCTCATTCTGCAACATGCTGCAAATGGATAGGTGAGCTTAGACAAATCATTTTATACTGACTTTGATATGGCCTTATGTCACCCTACAAAGTGCTGAATGCTCTTGGCAGGTTGAAATCACATCCCTTTTCAGATGGTGCGTGAGCTTCCTCCTGTGCTCTAAATAGCTCATCTGCAAAACATATGTGTCTGCCTACATCCCAAACCAGGGCTCAGGATTTGACATTAACATGAGACTCTCATATCATTGGATGCATTTTTATTAACTGGTGTTATCTGTAAACCTGCCTCCTGACAGCACTTTTTAGCAGGGTATGCACCAAGGCAGAAAGGGATTTTATTCTCCCATGGGAATTTAACTCCTTTGTGTAGAAATCTAATAACACGAGTTCTTGAATTATCCTGAACGTATATCCCAGGAAAACTGTTCACCTTTCAGTAAAGCCCTGTGGCCTTTCCACTGAAATGCAAGTATTAACTCAGTATCTTGCTATTGCCTCCTGCATTTCTGTGGACAGCTCATGTCTCCTCTGGTATCTCACTGACCTCCTCTCTCAAATTTGAAAACCACTTTTACGTCTCCTGTGGAGAAACATTATTTAGAGATAGATGTAATCACTTCTTTTAAACTAACTTTTCCACCTCCTTTAGCCTCTTTCAATTCAGGATCTCTCTGCCTTTAACTCTGTTCCAAAATTTATCAATATAATGACACACAGATGTTTTCTTAGTCAAAACCCTCCTCAGAAATCTAGTGAAGAACTTGTCTCTTAGCTTCCCAGGGACATGGACCATTCACAGTTTCTCTTTAAAAGACCATTAAAGCATCTCAAGAACTAGCACCAATGATAGAGGCAGCAGGTCAGCTGGACGATGTGGGCATAAGAACATGCTCAGGAGGAGTTCCAGCTCAAAATGAAACTCCTCACGTGGAACAAACAGTGCATCTGATCCCCTCCTCTGTATCCCACGTGCACCACAGAGTTAATATGAGCTCATACAGGCATGGGCAGTTACAGCCTCCAGCCTCAGTCAGACTGGGATATTTAATTCCCTGGATACAGAGACATTTTCTCTTGTATAAAGCAAAATCTGCTCCTGATCCAGTTTCCCAGGGCATGGAAAGTTACTCGATCAGACTGCGAATAATTTCAGCGGCTGAGAAAAACTCCTCTAAAGGTCAGAGAGCTGAGTTGCTGCAGTTGCCTTGCCAGGGCTGTTTCCTAACACAGCAAGTCCTCCAAACCCCCTGGGCTCCCCTAATTCTTTCCTGTCTTCCTTCTTGGGACTGTTCAATATGGGCAATGCTGTTCCTGGAGTCTCCAGTGGTCAAGGCTATGGGGGGCTGCTTATGAGAAAGATGTTTTGTTAAGAACAAAGTTCAAACAGACTTTTACTGGAATAACCTTTTTTTGTGCCTTGGGAATGTTCAAGGATAAGGATTTTGAACAGGGAGGATGGGACATGACCAGACCTGAAGAAAAAGTCTTAATTCTTGTCATGTTCTTGGAAATATAAATTAGAAATAATCGTAGAATCAGAGAGTGGTTTGGGTTGGAAGGGACCTTAAAGACTATCAAGTTCCAACCCCCTGCTATGGGCATGGATGCCTTCTACTAGATCAGGTTGATCCAAGCCCCATCCAAGCTGGTCTTGAAGACTTATAATAATGTCTATATTCTGGATTTAAAGCCTAGGGATGTGAATATCCATTGCTTTATCACACACTTGGTTGAAGTATGAACTGGCAGACGTGGAGTTGAGTAGGAAGAGGGATAGGTGGGTCATGCAGCTGAAAAATATCATGGTATAGATAAAAAAAAAAGTCTTTCCAGCCTTGCTTACAGCACAAAGCGAGACTTCATATTCTAAGATGTTGTGTCTGGACTTTGTATCAAAAAGATACACTGGAACCTTTTACCAGATTGTTGTATTTGATTGGAATTGTTTTTAACAACTGTGTAAGAGTGAAATAATTTTGTGCTTTTTAAAACAAAACTCTATCCCATAAAGAAAAAACAGATCACGGTTCATTTTTATTATATTCTTATTTTCTTCTTCCCAGTAGGAGAAAACCATGCAGAACAAAATGCAATAACTTTTCCTAAAATAATATTCAGTATATTGAATTCCTTGTTAATGCCTTCCTTTGTATATCTTTCTTTATTCATCAGGTTACAGATGTCCAGAAGCCCAATGATAAACGTCAATCTTAATATTTTTAGGTCTAGTTAAAGAAAAATGATGAACACTGTCAGAGCTTGTTTACATCAGGCTGGGCAATAGGAAACCTGTTTCCAGAAAGAAGTACTTGCATTTCCTTGAGGTTGTTTTTGTTGCTTTCAACAGATAAATTCAAATCAAATAGAGGAATATCTTTTGCTATTTCCTATCTGCATGGAAAGCTTGGTGGGAAAGAGAGGAGGAGTCTCCAAAAATAGCCATAAATTCCTCTTAGAGACCAAGGAGACTCCAGTCTGCTCCCAGGACACTCATATTTCTCTATTCTCTCTCTCCATAATTCATGTCATTTTTATCCTTAAAGAGCAACTTTCAGGAATTGTCTGTGACCTTTTTTGTTTCATATTCAAAAATATCAAATTGCACTGATGTGACCTGTTGATAGGAGTGTGACTGAGAAACACATCAATAGTGATGCCTCTGTGTGATATCTGATACTCCATTACCATTTTCCAGAGAAATAGATACACAGATAAAGCTACTTAAGTAAAAGAAATTATTGATTCTCAACTTTAGACCTGTGGCTTTTTTCTCCATTGACAAGAAAATGATTTTTAGGGAATGGAAGAAGTTTGTCAGTGTGTTTTCCTATATTTCCCCAAGAGGAAAAAAAGCAATGATTTTGGGGGGCCAATGGCAGGCATCAGCTTAATAATTAGAACACACTTCAGTGTTTTGCATAGACATGGCCATTTGTTTAGGCAGGAACATTCTTAATTTTGATGTCAATATTTGTTACAAAGACCTGACGCTGTTGTAAGAACTTTGTGGGGTTTGCCACAAACCAGGTACAACCCTATATAGACAAAATACATGGGCTGCCCATCTCAGTTATCTGACCAAACCATTGCTAAGTGGGTTTGGCAAAAATGTTAGTTATCCTAGCTCTGTAAAGATCTGAATTGAGTAAAATCCAGCTATTTTGGTCATCACAGTTTTATAGCCAGACCTTTTCTTTTGGAGAGGTAAACGATATTAAGATATTCTCAGAGGTGGGGACATCATACTCCTTAAATGCAAAAAAAAAGCTCAACCCCATCTTGCTCTTGCACAGGCGTAACAGGGATCACCAAGATGGAGACAGAGGCCAAGGGGAGCTTGTGGAAAGTTTGCTTTGCATCATCAGCACAGTAAAACAAGCTTAATGGCATGAAATTCAGGTCCCATGGCAGAGAACTGCATTTTTATGCTTGCATTTATTTGCACAGTAGCTCGTGGTGCTGGTTGGCACAGCCTGGGCAGCAGAATTCCAGCCTGTTACTCAGGGGTTGTATTTTTTCCCCTCCACACCCACAGACAGCTGGGAACTGAGTTAACTGTCTTTGCCGCTGTCAGCCTGAGAGTGGGCGTTTCTCGGAATCAGCACCATGGTCAGAACTTTCTCTCTTTCCTTTTGGGAGCCCCTACCGGTGTTTTCTCATCGCAGCAGGTGTGAAATGACACAGCATTTCTGTCCCACTCCCAAGATGTACAACATCTCTTTTTTTTTTCTTTGCAAGTCCGTAGGGAAAGAAGTGAACTCATCAATATACACATTTGGAGAAAAAAGAGTCTCCAGGCTGACAACTGCAGTGCTGAGCTTTGACCTTCTGCAGCTTCAAATGGCTGATTTAATGCCTTGAATAAGGCTTGGCGTGGAAAGGCTGACAGGACCTTAATTACAGGGTCATGATACTATAATTACCAGTAGCAGAGTGAAATAAACTCTGCTCATCCAGCTCAAAGCACTTAATAACCACTAGAAATCTTTCACAAATCGTTCTTCCTCTGTCTGCAGAGGCAGCAAAATAGAGAGAGACAGGACTTTCTGCTTCAGCTTCTGTGGTGCAATCGTGATAAATGAGTTTCCTCCAGAAACACAACATTACAATTCCCTTCCTTAAGCACCCTCTGAAAACCTCCTTTTAACTTGGTAGCTCCATCTGTTCAGTATCTTACACTCTGATATGTTTTCATCTATAAAAAGTCCAAATATTATGAGAAGCCAGCCGGGAGAGGGAACAACCATCTGAATCCCAAGCACCAGCACGTGTTAGTTGGAAACCAGATAAAAACTGAGGCTGGATTTTGGTTTCCAAGTCACAGATCATCATTGGATACCAGGTGTTTTCACACACGCACTGCTCTGAGCCTGGCAGGGGAGAGGTTTTTTGTACTCCATGAGATCTTTTTTCTTGTCAAGTGTTATTGGTTGGAGTTAAAACTCGCTGTCTGAGCCCTGCAAGGACGCTGCAGATGTGCTTCTATTCCTGCAGGCTGCTCTCCATCATCTGTAGAACACTTGACTTCTACATTAAAAAAAAATCAACCATGCAAAAAAGTTTAACCAGGTGAAAGAGGAAGATAAATACCTGAAACTCTCCCAATATTTCAGTGAGCCCTTTTTCCTTTTAACACCATTTTTAAAATAAGCCTTTATGTCCCTTGCAGTCAAAGCACGAAACATGAGCATTCATTTTGATTTTCATTTCATTTTGATTTTTCGGTTTTAGAAAAAGGAGTTTTACTTGGCTTCTAGCTCACAGTGTGTTTTTTCCCCTTCCCTCCCAAAGCCAGCATAGTATATGCACATGTTAATGTTTATCTCAAGCTGAATAGTTGATATTCACCCTGGAAAGATGAGGAGGAATCTACATGCTGAAAATGGAAATCTGACTTTTGCTTTTTGCACAGTGCCTTGTCTGGATACTTTTGTTGATTTTTTGATTATTGCTTGTAGTTTAATGAAAAGAATTGAAAGAATCCTGCGTGAGTCCCTTTTAATAGTTCCAGATTTGAAAAAATATTCTGAACTCAGCAAGCTTGATCATAATCTTGCAAAGAATTTCAAGCTCTTGTCCTTCTCTCCAGGGAACCAACAGCTCATATTCTGTTCCTTCTGTGCCTTTCTTTCTGAGTTTTCCACTTAAAGTTTGTAAAAAAGAGAGTGCTGTCTTAAGCCTCTCCAACTTTTAATATTTTGTTCTTAATAGCATTAAATTGCTGTTCAGCAGTATATAATATTAGTCAAGCTTCTGACTGTGAAATGCAGATAGTTAATTAAGTTTTAATCTCTGAGTTATTAGTGAAAAGATCCACACTGACTGGAAGTTTTGCAATCATATATGTATTTTCTTCTCTAGGAATATGACCCCTTTTTTAAAAAAAAAGAGGATTGGGTTTTTTTTAAGGTTTTCTAATGAAATCTTCAGGATGGCTTAAGTAAATGCCATGTTTTACCACAGTTAGAGGTATACACACTTGGAAGTGGCTCAAAACATTTGACAAAAAGTAAGATTCTACCAGATGTTCTATCTCTGTTAAAGACCAGGAGAAATGATGTATTCTCAGCCTTTAGGCCATCACATTATTTGCTGCCAAGTTCTTTTTGTTTTAGTTTGGCTGATCTGTCAGAAGTACAAAAATGCAGCTAGCAGATCTCTGGTCAGAGTTTTAGCCAGTATATCTCCTTAACACCTTGTCTCCTCAGAGCCAATCTCCCTGTTGGAGCAGTTGAAATGTTGGGAATGACCTGATTGTGCTGTTAATTGTCTTCATGGAAAGAAAATATGGAGCAGTAAAAAGCCCTAAAAAAAGGGCCTCTTAATCTTGCAAAGAGCAGCAATTATTGACTGGAAATAAAAGCCACACTTCAGAGAAGAACAAAGGGATTAAATACTCATGCATGGACTAATTAATTGTTGCAGCAGGGGAGCAGATCCTCTACCTCTTTGACATTCCAGATGAAGGCATCCATCTTCCCCTACAAGATATTCCATAGTTGCTCATAATCTGGGGGAAAATGGTCAGCAGATTGTCTGTTTAAAACATTAGAAGAGATGTTCTGTTAGTAACCTTTAACTTCTAAAATGTAGTGATGAGTAATCTGCCTGCACAGACATTTCCAGCCCTACTCCCACCAGGGAAGTTCCTTTGCCATTAGGATATGTCTCCATCATAAAAGGCCACAGTAGATAAGAACCAGATGCTGCCTGTCTTCCCAGATGCCTGCTTGTACCACCATGGTAGAAATGGCCCTTCTTTCAAGTCAGTCTTTCCTCTTAGGAGTGGATGTCCTGAGGATTAAGATGGGGATGGGTTCCCTTCCCCCCCCAGTCCATCACCCTCAGTTAGCAGCAGAGTATTTCCCTTTCTCATGTCACCAGATCTTTACAGACACACAGCACTCTAGTTTACAACTGGATTTTTTTCTGGTTTTCTTATTCTGAACTGTACTTAAACAGGCCTTTCTTGAAAAGAATTTTCTTTGGGGTCTCACCAGAACCTGTAAAAAGAAGGGAGTTAACTCACCAGCTGTCCTTTGTCTGTCTTCACCAAGCAAGATTTGGCATCTCCTAAAGGTTTTTGTGTCCTAGGAGGATTCACAACAGGGATATCACCTCAAGAAATTCTGAAAGAGTTCTGCATTGTGTGTTGCTCTCAGCATTGCCAAGAGAGACAAATAACAGTGGAAATCCCACACATCCAGGCTCTTCCATTAGCATGCTGATCCAGCACAACTGTTTTGTTGGGCTTCATCAGCATGCAGCTCACATCCCACCTTCCCCTAAAGCATCAGAGGAGCTCAGAGGAAATTATTAAGAACACCTTGTATGAGATGAAAGTTCTGATCAGGTTTTGTTTCAGGTGCGAAACCGGCTCCTGGGATCTGCTTCGAGAGAGTCAATTCTGCCGGCGATCCTTACGGCAACTGCGGGAAAGACTCCAAGAGCTCCTTTGCTAAATGTGAACCCAGGTAGGGTCTCTCCCTACAACCACAGGAACAGATGGTGCTGGGAGAGGGCCTGTGCCACTGAAAACTATCTACCTGATCTTTGGGTTTGTTTAATTCCCATCAGGGATGCCAAATGTGGAAAAATCCAGTGTCAAGGAGGAGCAAACCGACCTGTGATCGGTACCAACGCTGTTTCCATAGAAACCAATATCCCACTTCAGGAAGGTGGCAAGATCCTCTGTCGTGGTACCCACGTGTATTTGGGTGATGACATGCCTGATCCTGGTCTTGTACTGGCAGGAACCAAGTGTGAAGATGGAAAAGTAAGATTCTGAAATAATCCCAGACAAGGAGAACATCACCCTCATGCTGCCAATATTTTGTACTAAACTGACCTCTTTTTTCTTTGGGATTTGTTTTTCCCCCACCAAATAATTGTTTCTCAAACTGAATCAGATTCTTAATCTCTTCTTTTAGACACTGTTCTGGATTATAGATTTGCAGATGCAACTCTGAGCAACCTGGTCTAGTAGAAAATGTTCCTGCCCATGGCAGGAGGGTTGGAATTAGATGATCTTCAAGGTCTCTTCCAACCCAAACCATCCTGTGATTCTGTCTGAGGACATTCCCAAGCATCTGTCCATATAGACTTGAGGTTTTCTGCAAAATAAGTACAGCAAAATGCATTACAGTCTTACTAATGAGTTTCTGAGTTCAATGTATTCACCTTCTCAGTGTCCCTAGCATTGCAAAATTGTCATTAGCTTCACTTTATGTTTCAAAGTACATTTTGTGTGCTGATTATGGCTCCCCTTTACTTTTATTTTAATGCAGGAAAATTATCTCTGTCATAGAAAAACATAAAGCCATGGATGCTCAAGGCACCAAAACTGACTTTTGCAATCTTATTTTGCAAACTTTGTGAATTATCCACTATGAATATAGTCCAGATTTCATATGGCCGAGTTTTGCTTTTGTGAGAAAAGGAACTGAGAAAGATGGGAGACAGCCATGATTTTACAGTTGGGGAGGAATGGAAAAAAGTCCAAGAACTATTGAAATGAAGGAGGTTTCCATACCCTCAGTGGAATGCTTGCAAAAAGGAAAAAAAAAAAAACACAAGTGCTTTGATAATTTGTGGTAAATTCAAGTAAGCCTCTGAATTTCTGAATGCTTTTGAATTACTTTGGATTATCACCCTGCACTGGGAACTGGTTTGAAATACATCCCTCGTGAAACTACAGTTCTGTTACAGAAAACAACCCTTACAATATTTCTAAGTCAGTCTGTTACAAAATGCCTTTTTGAAGAAAATTCAGTGCTGGGAAAGCACCCCATTATGTTTTGATAATGAGTATTTAATCTTTCTAATCTATCTAATCATACACATACACACTATAGAACACACAGGCTAATACTTATGAAATTGTATGTTTTACTTTGAGGACATTAGTGCATTTGTATTATGGATTAAGAATATGAATTCAAATATTCTTGGGTTTTCTAAGCTGGGGATCCACAATTTGAAATGCAGCCATTTTAATGTGATCAGAATTCTGTGAGCTGCTGCACTGTGAATATTTGAATTGTGAATGCTGCTGTAATCAGACCATATTCTCTCTATGCGTGCATGTTGATGCCAATTCACTCTAATTTCCTTTCCATTTTTCCTTCTCCCCAGGGGATAAGTGCCCTGATTAAGCATCCCTGTTGCCTCCTTCGACACTATTCCCTGCTTAATGCTAATTATTGTGACTGACTTCTAGTACTACTGAACTGCACTGCAGTAAAACAGTACCAAAATTGTGCAGTGGCGGGGGTTTGACTTTTTTTGTTGTTGTTGTAGTTGTTGTTGACATAGAATAGGGACAGTTATTCCAGTCCTAATATCTTCCTTTTCCAGTTTTGATTAGGATAACTTCTCACTACCAGCATCCTCATCAGTTGTTTGGTTGTTTGATGGCATTATTAGATGGCACTCATCTTGCTGTACTTAAATTTTCAGCTCTATCAACAGAGTAAAGTTTACCTGTAATGTCTGGAAAACAAAAAAATATTGAGTTTTATTCCTTTGCATATGCTATTTGTTTACTTCTTTACTTTACTTTGCATATGCTGTTTGCTTCCATTTCCATTTAGGTCATTAGCCTTTGAATATGGTTGGCTCACATTTGACACCAAAAATTTGTTTAACTTGGAAAAACTTTTCGAAAGGTCTCAGTTTTGCTGAAGAACAATGATGAGCCCATATGTATGTCAATGAACTCACTGAAATATTCAGGCTGCCCTGGGTCCAGGTTCTGTACTAGCATGAAAAACATTTTGCTGTAAACAGAACTATGATAATTTACACCATGAGGAGACCTGGGGCTTTCCTTGAGGAATTACCTGCTGCTGTGAAGACACAAATTCAGACAGATCAGGTACCTGGAAGAATTCTGTTCAGTGCATTCCTAGTCCCGAAAACATGCAAATTACTGGTTTTTAAATTGGCTTTAAAACCTCCCAAACCCCAGGGGCTCAGCACTAGTTCCACTTCAGTGAAGTTATGAGGGTTTACTTGCACAAGCTCAGCATACCAACCAAATAGGAGCTGTGTGGGAAAGTCAGGCTTGGCCAGCATGCTGGTGAGAGCAGAATTCAACTTTCACAGATTTGGATTTAAAAGACACAAAAAGGGCTGAGAAGAAGAAGACACCTAATCTTGGTGTCCTTATCTTTGTGTCAGTGTAATGATATATATATATGAGTACTGGGAAATTTTTGACTGCTAAAGAAGCCCTGAAGGGTGAGCAGAGAGGGACATGAAGCCTTGGGAGCTCCAGTCCTGTTAAAATTCTTTTCCCTTATTTTTCAGATTTGCCTCAATCGCCGGTGCCAGAACACGAGTGTTTTTGGGGTCCACAAATGTGCAACAAAGTGCCATGGACGTGGAGTAAGCATTATAAAAACACTGTTTTTATAATCAGTCAATAACCATTGGACAAGAATTCACTTTATGTTATAGCTTTGGGATCTATCATTGTTTGTAATCGATAAGTCAAAGTCGGTGCAGTAATTTTTTATTATGTATTTCTGTTTTTACTGTCCCTTATCTGAAATTATTTTTATTTGACAAAGAAATATTTGTCAGGCAGCAATTATCTTGTCCTTAATTAAGAGTCTGTGGTACAAAGGAATGTTGTCATCTTCAAAGCAATTTTAAGTCTAACCTTTCATCATGAAGAATTCCCACTAATAGTTAAAAAAACCAGTTTCTCCATAGATACAAAGAAATTAAAATTTTCGAATCGAGCATTTGAAGCATTTGAATTGAGGGGCAAATGAAAAAGCATTTCCAAATGTATTAAAAGCATTCCAAAAGTATTAAAATAAAGGGAAACCTTATTGATGAGTTTCATGGCATGAAAGTGGTGCAGGATGAAAAATCTGATGATATCATTTAATAATATTAGTGTTTTGAAACCCAGTTTATATTATGATAATGTTAATTATGTCAAGCTATGCCTTATTAACCTTGGTTTGCTGATGAGCTGTTTGTTTCTGTCAAAAGCTGTGGCAACCACATTGGATGAGCCATAGAAATTCACTGTCCTCTCCTGAGAAAGAATCCAAATTTGCTTTAACCTCTGTTTTATCCCTCTGAATTTGACAAACTGAACAGTGTTGATGGTGCTGCCTGTTATCATTGAGCTCAAATGAGCAGCAGCTTGAATTGGCATCTTTAAATCTGTACAGTGGAAACTCTCTGGTGCCTCATGAGTGACAAAAAATGACCTTGTGGAATTTTAAATGAGAACTCCTGTAGTGCTTTAATTTAAAAAAAAAAAAAAAAAAGCTTAACAAAGTATAATTTTAATTATCTTCTTGTCTTTGAAAAGTAAATCATTTATTTTTTAATTTTACATGACCACAACCAGTCTGGGCTCTGTGACTGATATTTCATTACTCTGCAGACACAGCCAGAACAGTGTTTCTGAGAGCCTGCCAGCTGACCTGGCCAGAAAAGTGCATATTCAGAATAACCCAAACTCCTTTGAACTGATTTGTGTCTTACTGAGAAACCCATTTATGAATCTGTGCTGTGGGTTCTCCATGGCAGTTATAGATCAGAGATGATCAGGGTTAGCACAGAATTAAGGACCATATTAACAACAAGCCTTAATCCAAAAAACTTCATTTTAAAAACAATTTGATCATCTACAGGTGACTGTGACATCTCAGTGTTCAGTTTTAGGCCCCTCACTGCAAGAATGACTCCAAGAGGCTGGAGCGTGTCCAGAGATGGGAACAGAGCTGGAGAAGGGTCTGGAGCACCAGGAGCAGCTGAGGGAGCTGGGTGGGGCCCAACCTGGAGAAAAGGAGGCTCAGGGGGGACCTTCTGGCTCTGCAGCTCCCTGACAGGAGGGGGAAGCCGGGGGGGGGGAAGTTGGGCTTTGCTCCCAGGGAACAAGGGACAGGACAGGGGGAAACAGCTTGAAGCTGTGCCAGTGAGGTTTAGATTGGATATTGGAGAAAATCTCTTCACCAAAAGGGCTGTCCAGCCCTGGCACAGCTGCCCAGGGCAGTGGTGGAGTCCCCATCCCTGGAGGGATTTAAAAGCCGTGAGGATGTGGCACTTGGGAACAGGGGTTAGTGGTTAATGATTGGACTCAGTGATCTTAGAGGGCTTTTCCAACCTAAACAATTCCATGACTCTATGTATTCTGTCAATTCAGCACAGAACTTTACCCTCTGTACTAACTACATAGCTACTCCTTGGGTGGTAGCAAAAGGAAATAAGAAGCATTTGGACTGTGGGACCTCCTGAGGAAAAATCCATGACTCTACTGGCTCTGTCTGCTCTGTGCAGTGGGAACAGGCTGATTTTAGTGATGGGCTCCAGTCCTCTGGAGCTCTCTTATTCTGCAGGGGGCATTTGATAGATCAGGCCTTGCAAACTGTTTCTTAGCTCAGATTAAAACCACCAGAACAGGTAGGATGGTATCTTTAGAGACAGTGCAGGTGTGATATCAAAGCTCCCTGAGGGTTTCCTCAGCTCTGATCCCAGTTTCACAACTAGTTCATCTTGGAGCAGTGGAAAAATCAGTACACAGGCTAGTTGCAAGCCCTAGGATAGGATAGGAGTGGGCTGACACAGCTTTACAGCCTCAACACCATGGGGAGACTCCTGCTTCGGTGGAGGCAGAAGAAATTTAGTTTAACAGAAGTTAGAAGGTAGATAATGCTGCTGGAAGCAAAGAAAGAACAAGACTTCAGAGGTGTCTGATTATCCTGATATTATTGATGTTGTCAGCTGGGGCAACTCCAACGATTACCTGCCAAATAAATAACGTTGTTTAGGATCCCTGTTGCTCCATGCTGAGTTGCTCCATCCCACCTTAGCCATGCCAACAGCCAGACACCAGCACAGATCTTTTCTTCTGCAAGTTTTATTCCTGTTACTGTCTGATTAGAAGCCTTTTTCAGCCAGGGCTGCTCTCAGATGTTAAGGGTAATCCTTTTGATGTTCAGCCATTTGCCTTGTTTTGCAGGTCTGCAACAACAAGAAGAACTGTCACTGCGAGGCCGACTGGGCCCCCCCGTTCTGTGACAGGCCAGGCTTTGGTGGCAGCGTGGACAGTGGACCCATCAGACAGGCAGGTCAGTGCTAATCCAGGTTTTACCTGTTGTTTCCATGATAAAGAATGGAAATACAAAGTGTCACCTTGTAAGCAACGCACTTGCAAGATCAGGAAATAAGTCAGTAAATCAAATGGCTTCATCCAAACGCTTTGCCACCAGCCTGGGAATTTAGGAAGCAAAGCCAAGGCAGGCTGAGAGCATCAATTTTCTTGCATAACTAAAGACAGAATAGTCCTGGAGGGTTCTTCTCTTTGCGTTACTTTTTATTCTTTTCAAGATACATGGTCAAGTTTAGTAGCTGACTGCAGTAAGTAGGAAGTTGTATTGATTGAAGCTTAGGATGAGGAGCTGACTCCCACACTTGAGCTGATCCTGTTGCCATGGTAGATGAACATTGCAGTACTCCTGGATTCACATTGAGACATGCCAAGCTCTGGTGTTCTCCACTGAGTGTATCAGGATGGGAATCCCTTAACTATGTGCCTAATGAAGAGTGGGTATTGCAAAGACTGCAAATGCAAAATTATTATTTTCTATAATTTGTATTTCAATTTCCCCTTGTTGGGTCTGCAGAACGTTGGTTATAGTATCTTACTTCTCTTTGGCCAACTTCAGAAAGAATTATTTCTACACATTGCTAAGTTTATGAGATTTGATAATCACATGTCAGTTTTTCCCCAGAGTGCTCTAACTTTGGTGATTTCCACAGGGATGTTTCTGATTTATGACTGAGTACATGACAGGACAAGCAATCTATTCACATATACATATATAAACTAAAACTTGATGGAAAATAAGGTCTCCTTTCCTTATGAATAATACTATTCTAAACCAAAATGGATTCTCTTTTCTACATACCAGATGCTGCAGTGAGTTGTAATACTGGATTTATGACACCATGGTCATTTCCATGACAAAGCTTCACATTATGATTTCACTATTGAAACATTCTTTTCTTTAAATGATAGCAAAGAAACCATGGTCAGGCACTGAATAAATGTCATTATTTGTGTTGAATGTTTCCTTTTAAGGTATTCTTTAAAGCATAATAGTCCTTTTTCAGCTTACCTGAAAACTAAGTCACTGGAGAAGACAAATATATATCTTTGATACTTCTAACGTTTTATGCTTTGATAATTCTTGAATTTTGTGTTTTGGAAGCCAACACTTCAGTTTAACAGAAAATTGTTTTAACATTGGTTTTATACAGTGTTTTAGTTTTACCATTTTTCTCCAAAGAGAGTGCTGTACTTAATAATACAGCGAATAAAAAAAATGGAAATTTCCAGAGGAATTTTCTGCAGTTGGCACTTGGATTTTACCCAGCTGACTTGCAATAAACCAATGTGTTTGACACTGTATTTTTCTTACAAAGAAGCCTTAAATATTTAACCATTAGGTAGAGAAGGGAATTAATTTAAATTACATGCTCTTAGCTTAGTGAGGTGTATATTATTCGGGATTTATTATTTTTATCATTAGATGACTGGATTTGATGATATTAGAGGTCTTTTCCATCCTTAAAGATTCTATAATTCTGCAGTGCTGTAAGGTCCCCATCAAGCCCCACATCTTAGTCAGTGCTGACTGTTCCCCAGCATCCCAGTGAGTTCAGGCCAGTGGATGGGAGCCAGCTGGCTGGGAATCAGTTGGGATAAGCCAGAGCCAGTGATGATAGGTTACCAGAGCAAAGATTAAAGAAGTTTCCCCTACTGTGGGAGTGTGCATTTTTCAGGTCAGCAGTCCTGAAGAATCACAACATCCTCTCCTCCAGGCAATGATCATATCAGATCAGAGCTGCCGCTCACCTCTTCCTAAAAGTAAGGCTTTCCTTCCAGCTGCAAGTCATCTAGGCAGGGTTCATCTCACTGTTGTGCCTCATTTAGGTCCCAGCAAGGTACTTAAAGCAGCTTAAAGCACTCTGCAAACTGGAGCAAGTCCAGCAGGCTGCAGCCCCTCACTAGGCAGAGCATCCCTCTGAGAGCCGAAGGTTTTCCTTTGGTTCCTCACTTGCCTCCAATTTTGATTGCACAGCATCTGGGCTCAGCCCCAGCTGTGCAGATTTCAGACTATTTACCTGGTGTTAAAGCACAATGAAACCCCTAAAATCTCTTAATAAAGGAGCTGGATTGCTGCTTGTGTCTGAGGGATGGAATACATGAAAGTCTGGATGTTACCAAACCCTGATCTCGGCATTTCTGATCCTTTTGCCTCCCTCTCAGCCTCTGTCCCCCTCCCACCCTGGCAGCAGGAAGAAAATTCCAGTTGGCATTGCATATTCACAATCATCTGGTGGGGGTCAGGACCTCTAACATAGGTGCAGAGAGAGAGAATATATGGAGGTATTCATGTTTAGACCCAGAGAGAAGAGAAGAGAAGAGAAGAGAAGAGAAGAGAAGAGAAGAGAAGAGAAGAGAAGAGAAGAGAAGAGAAGAGAAGAGAAGAGAAGAGAAGAGAAGAGAAGAGAAGAGAAGAGAAGAGAAGAGAAGAGAAGAGAGAAGAGTTGGAAGGGACTTACAAAGTCATATTTTAACCCATTTTTCCCCAATATTAAAGAAATAATTTTAAAACAGACCATAATTCAAGCATCAGACTAGAAGAAATGAGTTGATTAGTCCTCAATTTACAGTTTATTCACCCCACCTGCATTGCTGGAGTGAAAAAGAAAGCCAGGACAGGTCAGACAGGGCTGTCCTGCTCCACATCCACAACATATTTTGGTAAAGATGGATCTTGAAGGAAGTTTTTTCCATGTGCTTTGTTGCAGATAATAAGAGTTTGACCATAGGAGTGTTGATAACCATCCTGTGCCTTATCTTTGCTGGATCAATCATGTACCTG
Organism: Corapipo altera; assembly: GCF_003945725.1. Lineage (NCBI taxonomy): Eukaryota > Metazoa > Chordata > Aves > Passeriformes > Pipridae > Corapipo > Corapipo altera. The sequence continues at coordinate 3,058,450 of NW_020884915.1, forward strand.
AAAAGGAAGACTTTCATGAGATGGTTGTTTACAAGTAAGAAGACAACAATAGAGAAATTAAGGTATGATCATTTTCCCTAATTATACTTTAATAGATCTTAGTGAAAAGAACCAACAAACACAGCAGTGTGAATATGTTAGAGAGAGCCAGCCTTGACAAAAACATTCAGCAAGGATTAACAGCAACATTTTCCCTGGGTTAGTTTAATTTCATTGATAGTCAGTAAATAATGTAGGTATTGGTTTGAATATATCCCTTTCCTTTTGGGATAAAAAATTCAGCAGTGATGGAAGTATTGCCTTTATTTTCATTTGCTTGAAATAGCTTCATTACATTGTGTGGCCTTTTATCTAAACTCATTGGAATGAGTTGAAACTTTTATATTTGAGGTCATTACTGTTTAAATGTTAGATTCATTAGAATAGTCTCGTGGGTGTTACAAAGCTGCATTTCCACAGATTGCAGAAGCTAATTTAACAGACTACTGGTTTCCAAAAAATCAATATTTATTTTTATTCTTGCAGGAGCACTAGACAATTCTTACTTTCCTTGTTTACTATAACAAGTCAGAAAGTCCTTGCAAAATCTCATTCTGAAAGGAAGCTACTGTTTAAAAAAATTTGGGTGCTATAAAACAGAATGTTGCGTTCAACAAATAAATGTTTGCATTGCAGGTCTGTGAGTCCAGCAAGACCTTCCAGTTCATCTGAGCCTAATCACGTACATACCACAGCTATTAGTAAAAATCTCACCACGAAGCCACAAAATACAACCATACAAAAAGTGAGTCCCTAAATAGTTTTAAAAAAAGTCGAGAAGGGAAGGGGGGGGGGGGGGCAGGAATATATATTTTGTACCTCATTTGAGTTATTTAATATAATAAAATTGTTACATGGACTTAATATCATGTAGAGCTAACACTAATAAAATGAGAGAAGATGTAGGCTTCAAAATTCATTTATGGCTTCCAAGTTTAAGACCAGTGTCAAGTGCAGGCAAGGAACAGCTTTGTGTCCAGGATAGAGCCAGTTCTTACCCTAGAACGTCTGGGTGGGGGAGAGTTAGTGGTTGAATAGGACTCTGGAAGCTGTTGATTGCTTCTCTGGTTGCAGAGATATTAAAGATGGATAAAAACAGACAGAAGAGAAAACCTAGAGAATAACATGGATTTTAAAGTAGCAATAGGCCAGGCTGGATGGGGCTTGGAGCAATCTGGTCTGGTGGAAGGTGTCCCTGTCCATGGCAGGGGGTGGAATGAGATGAGCTTTAAGGTCGCTTCCAGCCCAAACCATTCCATGATTCTATGTCAACTCTTGAAGTTTATAACTTTTGTTTGGATGTTTTTCCATAGAGAGATGGCCCCAGACGGCCTCTGCCCTATCAGATCATCGACATCAGCAACCCTGTGAAGACACACGATTTGCCACAACTAAAAACACCACAGCGAGTCCTACCACCCCTTCCCCAGCTGCCAGGCCACCAAGCTGGGCCTGAAAGACCCTTGCCAGCCAACCCTTCACTGAGGTTCTCCCAGGTATGCACTGTTTTTCTTCTATTTAGTATTTACTGTGTGAGTTATCTGCATGTGGTGAGGAGAAGTGAAGTGTTTACTCATCCTTCATGCTGCCCTTTTCCCACAGTATTTCCTTTATGCTTTGTAGGAGTTTAGAAACGAGGTGTAGATGTGTTGCTTTATGGCAGCTGGGGTTGCGAGCCTAAATTTTAGGATCCTGAACTCTCTTTTCACCACTCAAAAAACACAACAATGCAAGCAATCTCCATATTACAGAGAAATGCAGGCTCATCTCCCCAGCTGCCCAACCAGAGGGGAAGCTGTACAGTTCGTTAGCAAGGTACCAAATACAGTTGACAGACTTTAGGAAGGCAGGTTGCAGATGTGATGTGCAAGAGCAAAAGGTGTACTAGCTTGATGTACTTCTGGTCTGCCAAGGGGTGCATGAACTACATTCTGTTTTCCCAGAGCACACATCTGAAGAGCAGGCTGGTAATTACCCCCACTATTTCATGCAGGCACACCTTTCATTACAGTGCTTAAATACAGATGGGAAACCTTTTATTTTTTTTTTTTTTTATTGAGTAAGATGCATCTGAGGGCAGTAGTCAGGGGACATGAAGTTGTCTGTGCAGTTGTCTACATTAAATAGTCCCTTTTCTTGTCACTGGCTGTTCTCTTTTGGTCACATTTGTAGCGTGACTGTTTCCTAGCAAAGGAACCAGGCACCCAGCAATTTCTGTTTTGTAGATATTGTGCTATTCTGGATATGGTACAAGGTTAAAATGAAGTGAATGTTGTTAACACCAGGCTATCTCCTGTGAGCTGCTCTGAGACACTTTCCCAGTGATTGATGGGAGGATTTGGCTGTGAGACTCAGTGCTGAAGTGATTTGAAAAGCAGTTGGAAAAATAACAGAGAAACAAACAGGGGTGAGACAGGTTGCCCAGAGAAGCTGTGGCTGCCTCATCCCTGGAAGAGTTCAAGGCATGGTTGGATGGGGCTTGGAGCAACCTGGGACAGTGGAAGGTGTCCCTGCCTGTGGCAGGGAGTTGGAATCAGACGGGCTTTAAGATCCCCCCCAATCCAAACCACTCTGTGATTCTATGAGGCAGCACTGAGCTCCATGGCAGGCTGCTTACATATTGAGACAGCAAATAAAATGTATCTAGTTTTGATTTTCTCTAAATCTGGATATTTAATCACTCAAGTTAGACCAAGTTTTACAACTGTGGCCAGTTTATTAATTCCTTTCAAAGTATTTAAACTTTTCTTCTTTCACTTGTCCATCCTGCTAGCCCTTTCCCTTTTCAAGGGAATGGGAAATACTGATTCTTTCTAAAATCAATTTTATAGGAAATCTGAAATAGTATTGGTTTCTCTTACTTGTCTTTAGCTCCAATGGTTCATATTCTTACCTCTTTAACATTCTCCATAATTCACAGTGGTCAAAATCAAGATTTTAAGTGCAAGTGCTTTTCTGTTTCCTAAGCAGAATACAGATGGAGAAAAGGCTTTCCAAGAAAAGGTAACAATTTCTCATTGTGATGCTGCATCTGTCCCTGTCCTAGCATCACTGCATATCATAGCAGCCCAATGCTCCCCTACAACTCATGTTCTTAAGTGTTTTATGCTCAAAATCTCACACAAAGTGCAAGGGAGAATACCAGATCTCCAGGACTATCATTAGCAAAGACTGACAGATCTGAAACTGCCAGAAAGCTTTTGGCTCAAATTAATTGTGACAGTTACTCCATTGAGAAGAATATCACAATTTTCAGCTGCTGCACGAAACAGAAGCAGGACAAACAGGGGATCAACTCAAAGCAATTTAGAGAACAAACAAGAATGGCCTCTTTCAAAATTATGTCCATAATCTCAACATTGTCAGAAACAGCTCCTTTTTATATCAGAGGGGACTCTAGGGGGAGAAAATCTTTTTTTCTGAGGTGAACGATTTTACTCCTTCAAATCCTGGAAGAAGTAAATTAGCTTAAGAATAGCTTTGGATAATATCTATAGATATTAATTAATGTATTGCTTCAGCACTCTCTCGGAAGCACATCCACCAGGTCATCAAGAGGAAGCACTTTAAAAATCATTGCTACATTCATAATGTCCTCCAGATGCTCAGTTCTGCAGGATGGTGCTGAAGAGGAGCATCCAAAAACCCATTCACAGCTTCTATGGCTCCACAGCTGCCTCCTCCTGCTTCTCCCTTCCGAGAGGTGCATTTAAACATGAGCTGCTTCCTTGTGCCTCTGGGCTTGGACAGCTGAGGCACCAAATCCTCAGTAGACTCTGAGACAACTCTTTTCCCCTCTAATGGTTGAGACAGAAATTAACAAATTATTAAATTATTATTTTGATATAACATTTCCTTACAGATGTAAGTAAAATAGTTAAAAGACGCCACAAAATCCCCCAAACAAACAAAACCCCCAAAATTCTTTAGCAAATGAGCTGTTGCCAAGTTTCATGTTTAACAAACTTTGGACTGATAAACAGCTTTTTCTTCTTTTAGATGCTCTTGCAAGGCAGATATACTTTATTTGCAGGCCAGATTCACAGTCAATAAATCAACACAGCACCACTGAAGGTGCAGGTTTGTCCTAACCGTGGGTTCAGTCTAGGCCTTGGATTTGATCTCTTCCTCTTAGTTTTGTTACTCTTAGCATTCAGTTGCTGCCTCTGATGCTGTCATCATCTTCTTACCAAAACATATTTCATATTTTACAGCTCACCTCTAATTGCAGGAGGTACAGCTTTGTGTTTTTACTTTTCCTCCAGTAAAGCTGAGCTGGGCTCATCTTCTGCTGCTTCTGCCACAGTCACCCCTGGGAATAGCTCTCCTGTGGCACCTCAGCCTGGCTTTAGGCACTGAGGGCTTACATAAATTAAGTTCCCATCTAAACAGATTGAGGAATACCCCCCTTCTCACCCACTGCGTGTCAGGCAGGAACATTCTTCCAGTTGCTTATTTAAAAATCAGTGAAAAGAATAGAAATTTCATGCACCTGATGTCTTTGTAGCTACTCAGTATGAAAATTACCTTTCTCATGGCAATATTTAAAACAACACTTCTCCAAAAACAGAGACTGAGTGCATGACATGCCAAGTTCTCAGTATAAGACTGGACAAAGAAATCCATCCCCAAACTCTTTGTATTGAAGGGCTGAAGCTCTGTAGGGGGGAAAATGGGCTTGGAGAAAGGAGAGAGGTGGAGCAGGGAAACACAGCCATGGTCTTGAAAGGCTCCAGCAGGTTCCTACATATGTTAACATAAAAAGCTGTATGACTTTGGATTCTCCTGTGGTACACAAAGAATATAAAAGACCCTCCTGTACTCACTCAGGTACTAGTAACAGTTATGCAGAGAGTTAAAAAGAGAATGGACATTACACGAAATTTAAAATGTAGTTTGAAGCAAATTTGAAATTACTGTGTATGAGATTTATTGAGCTCACGTATTTTCTTCCTTATGAAAATGCCTATGGATAGTCAACCTGCATTTCCTTCTAGAAACAGCAAACATTTGTCAAGAAAAGTTAGGAAAAAAAAGGGGTGCTCAAAACAAATAATGAAGAGTACTTTATTCATGAGCCATTGGTGCTCTGATCGCTTGTTTTGATTACATTTTGCAGGGGATCTTTAACTAGATTATGCTTGTAAGCTCTGCCTATTTCCTTTCAGTTAATTTTACTAATGATAATTATGGCAAACTAAAAATAAAGAATAAAATTCCTTGGAAAAAGCACAGTTATGCAGCTCAAATAGTAGAAAGATCTGAAGCGAGTTTGGGGATATGTTGGAGAGTTTTTGTGTGCCCTGAGTGAGCCACTTAATCTGTCCCAGCTCTTCATAATGAAGACCACAAATAGACATGTTACCATGTTTGCAGGGCTTCAAGGACCACCCAGAAGAGTCATCTGACAGCAGATGACTTCTGTTCTTTATTAATGAAGTCTTTAATTCCACAGAATGAAAGCACAGCAACATCTCTAAAAAAAATAATTCCACAGATGCTACCAATCCAAACCAGAATGGAGTAGTTTGTTTTTCTGGTCATCTGAATTTCCATTTTAAAGTGATTTCTAATATTTCCATCTTTCTATATAACTACTTTTACAAAGTTATATATTTAATTTTCGTTGTTTTCTTTTACCACCAATTAACCATTGACCCCAGGAGAGAGGCATCCTGTATTTCTAGAGTAAAGAATCAAAAGAAACAAAATCATTAAAATATATTAATAAACATTTGTTTTAAAACATAAGTGCCCACTTATTAAAAATAAGTCATGGTTTACTCATTTAAAGATATATAGTCACAGCTGCCTCAAAATAATCTTCAATTGAGGTTCATTTGGATAGTGGGGGTTAGGCACTGTGAGGGTGGTGAGGACCTGGCACAGGTTGCCCAGAGAAGCTGTGACTGCCCCATCCCTGGAATTGTCCAAGGCCAGGTTGGACGGGGCTTGGAGCGACCTGGGCTGGTGGGAGGTGTCTTTGATGATGATCTTTAAGGTCTCTTCCAACCCAAACCAGTCTGCTACTCTATGAGTTTATCTCAGTTGTTGCTGTGCTAAGGGTGTTCTGTAGGTTCTGAGAACTAACACAACCTTGTTTTATAACAGGACCTCCCCAAGCCCAGCCCTCCTCGGAAACCTCTCCCAGCAGACCCTCTGACCAGAGCACGCAGCTCCTGCACAGCTGTGCCTGGACACACAAAGGCTCTGCCTCAAGTCACTCCTGCAAGGTCAGTCCTCCTCATGAATACCTTGATTTACAGCACTTCATTCAAAGACATGTCTAAAATGTCTTGAGTAATTATTGCTCAGAGCCACACAGCAACCATTTTCTGTTTGCTTATACAAAAGCATGTTCTTCCCACTGGGAGTGCGGCAGCACAGTTGCTCTGACCTCCATAAATATGAGAATTTATACCACCTGTGGGGGTTTAACTGTAAGCACCCAACTGTATGTTAACAAAAACTCACCAATAAATACAATAACTCCCCAAAAAAAGTCCACTTCAGACCCTTGAGAGAATTGGACTGAGAACTAAACGCTGCTAAGATCAACCACCAACAGAAGCAATTTCCTGTTCGCACATCTCCAATCTCTATCATCTAAAAATAATATCAAAAATGTTCAGAAAGCACACAAGTTGTACACTTCCAAAATATAAGTATGTTAAAAAAAAAATAAATCAGGAAGTAGAATAACTATAAGCATAGTCAATGGTGTTTTCTTCCCCAATGTTCTTCACTTTCATTTGAATAAAGTGAGCTTCAAAGAAGATAAAAGAGGTGTTTTAAGCTACAGGAATTCTACTTAATTAGAAACATTAAAAATAGAATCAATATAGTTTCCTAATATTTCTAGCAAAAAGACTGCAAGAAGGGACTTTTGATTCCAAACTCCTGGCTGTCCATTCTAGTAAGATATTCTGAAAGTAATAACATTTTAAGCTGACTACTACAACTTTTGGAAACTAACTGGTATTCTACAACATTAAGTAGCATTTTTGAACAGGTATAAAATTGACGAGCACCCAAAGAAACAAAGAGTTTAAGTAACATAATTTGCTATTTTCTTTCTTTCCAACAGACCTGCTCCCAGACATCCACCACAGGTGTCCAGGTCCAGCAGCTCTGTGGATGTGAAGTGACTGGAAAACCTGACACCTTTGTTTTAAAAAGTGAAGACAGACGTTTGCACTATCTTTCAACTCCAGCTGGAGTTCATTTCTATGACAATACTTAGAATTTTTAATGTTTAAAACAGCATTATTTTTAAGAATTCTGAGCTACTGCCTTTGGTGCTGTGCTGTGCTATGGTGCTCTGTATACTTGCTCAGGTACTTGTAAATTATTAATTTATGTTGAATATTTATTACAGTGCAGTGCACTGTAATAGATATTTTTACCATAGCTGAGTTTTCCTAAGAAGGAAGCCTTTTTTTTTTTGTAATATTTCACTGAACTTGAATAATTCTGCTCTATTGGTCCTATGTAGGTTTTTTAGTTTTGGTCTATTCTTTGAGGAGTGTTGATACTCACAGATAAATCAAACGTGTAACCAACTCAATTTCAGTAATTCAGAATAAACTTTGGAATAAATACATCAGGGTACAAAGGAAAAACCTGTCCTGGAACACAGTGAAATGCCTGATATCTGCACAAAGAGGTGTAACATGTACTTAGCCAAAGGATCACTCTGTACTGTAATTTCATGTTACTGTTTGAAATCGTGAAGAAATCTGTGCTGAAAGAGAATGTATTCACAAGTTCTCTCACTGAAAAAGTACTGTATATCAGAAAACTGTATTTCTTTTAACCTCATTTTCCTCAAACAGCACATGGTTAGTACATATTAATGCAGATATCAGGCCTCCCACTGTCATCTCCTTTCTGATGCTTTGCTAGTTGAATTCAACCATCTCTGTTGCATCACTGTCCTGATCAGACTGACAGCACATTACAGGTATGGGGGGAAGCCAAGCATTACAAAGAATTGCATTTTAAGACTCAACTATTATACTTATTTCTTTTGCCTCACCGCTCTGCTTATCAACTGTATTTTGCATATTTACTACTGTTTTGTATTTAACTTCTACAGTGTTGCTCTGGGTTTCTTAATTCTTGAATCAAAATGTGTATTTTGGTTATCCTAAGACATGGAAGAAAATAATTCATCTCTACTTTGTTGGCAGCATTACAGCTGATCTCTTCTTACCTTCTCAGTAGCACTGCTGAACACAGTTGTTTCACCTATGTTGGAACAACAATAATTTTCAAATATCAGTTGAAACAGAGGGAGAAGGAACTATTACCTTATATATGTTGGTTTCCTCATTGCTTGTAGTTTTTGTTTCTTTAAGCAAAAATAAAAGCATTGACAGAAACTTGTATCTCCACTCAGTAAGTGTAATTGTATTTCATTTTCCCCAGTTATTCCCCACTGCAGCAACATAACCCTCATGTTTATTGATAAACTAAACAAACCCAAATAAACCCCATCTTAGTTTGTTGCTGAATAACAAAGGAAATGCTTCACGAAAGTATTTCAATTCTTAAAGCAACTCTTAATAGCAACAACGAGGATTTATGCATAGAGAATCTCCAGGACAGGAGGATGCAAACATAGCAGGATCAGCAATGCAGGTGAAACCAAAAGAATGCTTTTATGTACTTTTTTTGGATTTAAAACACTAATTTCTTCTTTATATCTAAAGTGGGGGAGTGAGGGGATGTCTCCATTTGAAGCAGCCACATGATCTCAGTTTGCCCAGTTGAATACTCCCATTTTTAGAAGGACAAGTCACAGTGCTGTATCAGACAACTTTTACTACCTTCTGAAAACCATAATATGAAACTGTGAGGAGTGAAAGAAGGTAGTGAAATTAAACTAAAAGTTTGTATTATCAGCATCAGAAGTTCTAACACCTGAATTTGATGGCAGCCACTTAGGTAAGACTTAGCATGTGCACAAACTTCAACATGACTCACCTGGGCAACCTTACAAGTTTAGAAAATAAAAATATCCATGCAAGGCACCCTGTCCCTCTCATGCAAGCAGCCATCTCATCAACACCGAGTCATGTGTTAAATTTATTAACACTTGTCTAAAACAAGCAGCTGAAACACAGGTATCCAGTGAAGAGGAATTTCATCTTCCAGTTAAAAAGCACATGACTATAAGAATGTATTATCTACCAGAGTTCTTATCTAATCTTAGACATGGCTAAACCTAAAGATTTCTAGTGGTTGGGGGAAAAAAAAAATCCTAATTCCTTATCTGAAACAAGGGTAGCAAAATTCAAACATCCTGTAAAAATGAGCATTACTTGACACCAACAAAAAGAACTTACTGACCTACTGCAGGCTGATTTATTTCCTGGCAAAACAGACATGCAGATGCAATGTATGGAACAGCCAGATAACCTGGAATCCTTCCAGTTAGCACCATATGCATATATATTTACACATATTAGGATGAAAAACAATACCAGCAGAAGAGGATGTGCAGCTTGGGGTGGGGGGGACAATGAAGGATACACGACACAGGATGGCTGACACCAAACAAACCATCAAGTGCCTCTTCTGGTTTGGAGAGTTTTATGAGTAGTAGTATGAGTAGGTGATGGGTTTTGAACCAAATTATTGTCTTTATGATTAGACATGCAGATGTCATGTAGAATTCCACTGATGAATGGTTTTACGTTCTTAAGGGCAGTTTAAGCAAACAAATTAGGGTGGGATACACCAGGATGTGAAATTCTACCTGTGCTACTCATTGTGTGGACCTGTAGTGTCTGTGTCAGCACAGGCTTTCAGTCCTGTCATAATAAATTCTTCTACCTCCATGCTCAGCAAACTTCTAAAATCACTTTTAATAATTAAGATAAATCAACCTTTAAACCCTCAGTATTTTATAGTACTCAATTTATCCTCATGGGAGAGATATTTTATGCTGATTCTTCCTTTCTGTTTTCTTCCACACACATATTCCAGCCTCCTGCCTTGGGAACTGCTACAACCAAGCTCCTTTTCCAGAGGCAAGGCAGGAACAGAGTGTGCTCTCCCTAAAGCACTGCTGCCATTATGTTCGTCAATAGAACAGGAAGTACAAAACACCAAAGAAAAGGAATAAACAAGCATCAAACAAAAAGAAAATTGCATATTTACCATCTTTCTCCTCATCAAATCGCTTGGGTTTAGTATTCCTAGATTGTTTTTAAAAGCCAACAATTATCAGAGTAGCAAGATTTTTTTTTTTTTTTAATTTCATGGAATATTTTAAAAGCCTTTTCAAAAGCTCAGAGAAGAAAGAGATACAGAGCTTTTCCCCTTCATTTCAATTCTGATTTTTCTGATCGTCTGAGTACACAATATTCTCTTGTATTAACTTCCAATCAAATAACAGCCTTTTTTAATTTAACTATAAATTACCATGTAGCAGCAAGCAAGTTCATTCTTTATCTGTCTTCCAAGCATTCCACAAAATATAATTTTCTAAACTCAGCAATGCTAAAACTCACCATGCACAGAGACCATCCTTCCACGTAACGATACTACATGTTGCCAAAACTTAAAGATGCCCAATAAATTACAGGCAACTGTAATTATATTGTCATATAATATTTATAAGAGAGAGAAATTAAAAGCCTGACAGGAGGGTGCAGCCAGGTGGGGGTCAGTCTTTTCTCCCAGGGAACAAGTGACAGGACGAGGAAACGGCCTCGGGTTGGGCCAGGAGAGGTTTAGGTTGGATATTGGGAAAGAATTCTTCCCTGAAAGAAGGAATTAGAGGTGGTTTTTTTGCCAACACAGCAGGTTTTAAGTTACGTGTGCACTTCTAGTAGGATCTTCCAGCAGATAAAGTCTGATAAATCCAACACCAAATCTGCTCATTCTCAAGTTCTCTGTCTCAATAAATGTATTACTAATTGTATTTGGTGTTTAGCCTACGTTATTACCCAAATGGTTACTTACCCAAATTTCTAACTCTGCCAAAGTTACCTAACATGAAATCCAACTTGCAAAGAGGCAAGGGCATCCTTCTGCATGTACATCCTCCTTGCTCCAAGAACATGTAGCAAAACCTAAAAATTCTGTCCCACAGATTGCCTTTTTCTTTGCCTTTCATTGGTATGTCACTGATGGTTCTATCTGTAGGTATTTCCAGAATATTTTCCTTCTATTAAACAGAATTGGAAAAGGAGAAGCTTGATAAATCAAAGGAGTATAATTAAACCAGGAAAAGCATCTCACTGAGGAAAAAAAGCCATTAGCTGCACTGGCTCTCCTGCAAACTGAAAGCGTCAAAAGCTGAACACAGAGAGGGTGTAGTAAAACCAGAGTATGAAATGAGTGCCATTAAGCAGAAAGTCTCACACAGCAGCTCTGTGGGAGGGATTACAGAGCAGAAATTCAGCACTACAGAAGTCTCTTCCCTGCCTCTCCATGGGCCAGAAGTGGCTTTGGGCAAGTGCACTCCACAGGTCACTTCAAGATTTTAAGTGACTGGCACTGAATGGCCTTGCATTAGCTACAGTCCCCCATGCCAGCAAATTTATAAAGCTCCCACTTCTCTGCCCTGCAGGTTTGGGCAAATTTGCAAGAGCAGAGGAGTCATTACCTGCAGATCCTTTGCACTGCAGAAAATGTAAGCAATATATACATACTGCTACCTTTATTTTACATTCTTTATGTGTGAATGACCCTGTGGGGAGAAAATAAATGTCTGGTTATGCAGTATATTAGATTATGCTTGATTTGGAGGAGAGGACTGATTGAGGGTGTTGGTTTTTGTTTGTTTGTTTGTTTTTAAAGCAGCTTTAATTTTGCATTTCTCAATGCTTGACTTTGCAATCTTGATGTTAGTCGATATAAGACATCTAAGACTACTTTTTTAAACACCTAAACCACAGAAATTATACCTTATGGCATAGAATCACAGAATGGTTTGGGTTGGAAGGGACCTGAAAGATCACCTAGTTCCACCTCCCTGCCACTACCCCAGATTGCTCCAAGTCTCACCTAACCTGGCCTGCCATTCCAGACTCTTTTCCACCTTTTTTTTGTAATCCCCAGCAGCAATAATGGGCTTCCAGAAGCAGCAGTGGATAGAAGAGAAAGCATGTATTTGATGATCAGTGTCCCAGAGGATTGCTGCAAACAGACCACTGAATCCTGATTTTTGTCCCCATCCCAACCAGACTGATTTTTCATCTCCCTCCTGACCTCCAGGCCCCAGTCCCAGCCTCTTTGCCTGCCTTTCCCAGTTTTCAGGCAGAAGTCTCTTAGTTTCTGATTTCACTCCCATCCTCCTGACTTGTTTCCTCTCATTTCCTACCCTGATGAAGTCACCCCCCTTTGTCCACCTCCAGGTTTCTCTGAAAACTTCCTAAACTGCTCCAGTTTGAAGTCTGCATCACATAAAGAAGAATTAAAAGAAAACTGGGCTGCACAACTCACTGTGCTTCTCTGGAAGGTTTTGGTTGCTGTTTCTAAAATGCTGAGTTATCAACCTTCCTTGCAGAGGCTACCCCAAAGTAAAGGGAATGTGAGAAATATGTTCTGCTTTAAAAATTACTCAAACAAAAGGAATAGATGAAAGCATAGCCTAGAATAATGGTCCTTCTTCAGTTTGCTAAAGCCATCTATACACAAGAGGTAGATAGTAAAGTAATATCACAAGGAGATTGCAGCACATTCCCCAGTAAAGTAAAATGTGTCTGAGACAATTTTAGAGGTTTTCTTCTTGCAAAGTGTTCAAGTTGTAGAATCATAGAATGGTTTGGGTTGAAAGGGACCTTTAAAGTCCATCTCGTTCCAACCCCTGCCATGGGCAGGGACACCTCTCACTTTATATTTTGACATACAGGTGCCCCCGTAGGTCTGGTCCTTGGGTGCCACGTTTGATGGCCATTGCAGAGCAAGTACTATGGCAGCACTATAACATTTCATTTTCCAAAGTGGAAAGAATTACAATGCATTTTAAAAAAAAAATTAAAATTCAATCCCAGTCTGTACATATTTCATGCTGTAATGTGCAGGCAACCATCAAACACAAGCTGCAGTTAAGATGAGGCAACATATAATTCCTACACCCTGTTCCCAAACTTTACAGTTTTCAATTACCTTCTATATAGTCCTCCCATTGTGAAAATTTTATGCAGTTTGTGTTAAAATACAAATATTCCTCACCAGTGCATAGGAATTACCCACCGTTTCCCTCTTCCTCTGTTATCAACGTGGCCTCCTACTAAAAATGAATTGACATAAAAGCACCATTTCCAGAAACAGGTCTGAAAATATCTCAGATCATTTATATCAGATTATTTTACTATTAAAGTAGTAAATTACTTTTTAATTCTGAAACCCAAAAACTAATATACATATATATATATTTACAAAAATACATCAATTTTAGCCTAATTTTCTGTAAGACTGTTGGGTGCCCTAACACCTTGAACATATTCTTCACTTCTAGAGCTGAAACTAAATTTGCTGCACAAGCAGCCCATGATTGGAAATAAAGAAGCATCTCCTTGGAAAATTTAAAGATGAGTATTAACAAGGTTGGGTAAGAAATGCTAATTTTCTGTTTACCAAAAAGGCAGTCATGAAAGCAAAAGAGGTCTTGAAGAAAAGAGGGAAGCAGTAGAGAAGCAAAAAACTAATTCAGCGTTTAATTTCCAGCAGCTTAAAGACAGTTAGCAATATCCTCAGAGGAATGCCAAAAAGTGTGTGTGTTAATTTGAATTTTTTACATCTAACTCTGCCTGCAAGAGGGTTTTGCTATAAGAAAACAGAGTCTGTAAACCCCATAGATGCACTAAAATACAGGAGAACTCACTGAGAAGGAGGCTCAGTTCCATAATTTTGAGTGCCAAGGACCCAGAAATCTTAATAATAGAGGTAAAACAGGTAAGTTACAGAATCTGAGATCCAGTATTCATATTTTCACTCTCTTAGTAGGAAAAAACATCTGAGGCACCCACCTCTGAGCTGGGAAATAGCAGTTTTTCTCATAGTTTTTTCTTCTTGACTCCAACAAATTGACCAATCTCCAAACAAACCAAAATCATAACAAATGGAGAAGGAAATACATCCAAAAAAGTAAACCCAGAATCAAAAAATCTCTAGACAGAGATTATTCATGTGAAAGTTTCCAGTCTTCCAGGAACCCATTATGATACTGGTAAAAAGGACAGAATAATCCTTTTCTCTATAAAAAGGGAGTGATAGCTACATTTAAACTTAGCTGTCTGATTTTTAACAGCAGTATATCCTCAGTTTTTCCAGCAGCTAGAAAACAAATACCCTAGTATTATTATGCTACTACTAATAATTAATTACTTAGGAATTAATCTGATATAGATGATATTTTCAGACTTGTGTCTGAAAATTATATTTTTGTATCAGCTCATTTTTAATAGGAGGCCATGCTGATAACACAGGAAGAGAGAAATGGTGGGTATTTCCTATAGACTGGTGAGGAATATTTATATTTTAATCCAAATTGCACTACATTTTCACAGTGGGAGGACTGTGCAGAAGGCAATTGCACACTGTAAAGTTTGGGAACAGGGTGTAGGAATTATATGTTACCTCACCTTAACCACAACTTGTGTTTGATGGTTGCCTGCACATTACAGCATGAAAAATGCATAGATTAACATTTAATTAATTATTACTCTGGAATTTTTAATACCAGAGAACAAATTCTCTTGTTAGTAACACTGACACCTTTAATTTTGATGAAGAGCACTTCAGAAGAGCTTTTGATCCCCAGCATATGCCAACACAAACAGTGCACAGCCCCAGTCCTGACTACAGACTTAAAGGAAAACCATGATAGTCAAAACTGTCTCAAATCATCAACATTAGAAATAAAATCCTAAAAAATACCTGAGCAAAAATCTCTCCAGCTGGATGTTGCACCTGCAGGTCTGGGTACTTTGTCCTGGAGGAGCACATCCTGAAAAATAACCTTTAATACTGTTTGAAAGGTATAATCTCCACCCTACACCAAAGTAATCCAGGGTGCTGCTGACTGGAATTAAACTATCAACTAAGGTTTTAACAAAACCTAAAGCACCAAAGTGCTTTAATACCCCTGTTGCTACTCAGAGCCCACACAAGGATGCAAAATAGAGTCATTAGGCTGGTGCAGAAACCACTAACTTGATTCTGGCAGTAAGTAAAGCCTAGTAGCTTGGAAATTGCAACAAATAGATGGTTTAAGAGGATTCTTAGGTAGTCTGAATGAGACACATATTTTATATAAAAACACAGGTCAGGAAAAGCTGCAGAAATTAATCAAATTCCTTATTTATCACAAACATTTTGAAGTGCATTAGGAATGTATGAAAAATATATTCACTCAATTAATACATCTAGTGGTTACAATTCTTTTCCCTAAAATTGTGGTTTGGATACTCTTTGGGCTATTCCTTCCTTTCTAATTGCCTTCAACCTATTACCGTAAATTAGTAACCTAAATTAGACAAAAATCACAGTTCTGGAGGCAGAAAATACTCTGGATTTACTACAGCAGGGAATTACATAAAATTCCAATATCCTCCAGCATTCAATAAGATATAACAAACTACAGGACCATTGCTTTGATGTGATTTCTATGTTTCTAACCTTCTGAAGTTTGAATTTCCAGTGTCAAGTTGGGGTGTCCTTCCCTGTGGCCCAAGAGGGTGCCCAGAGTGCAACACCCACGTATCTGCCCCTCAGCAGCCCTAAAACAAGCAAATTCCCATTTTACTATTCAGTTCCTTGAAGAAGAAAGTCTGCACAACCTTGGCCCTTCCACATCCAGCAAACCCTTTCCTCACACATTCCCTCTTCATCACTTTTGGGCTGTTTTCCTGTCCTTCATTCTCTCATTTTGCTGCATCTGCTTTGTGCTCCCATGTCTTTTTGACAGACTTACAGCTCCCCGGGCCAATTTTATATAAATCCTCTAGATGAATGAGCTTCTTTTCCCCTTCTTATTCCAGCCAGGTCTGTCTTCTGAGCACTATCTTTGTTTTTCCAAGGCATGCAGACTCCAGACTTTCCCAGGGCAGCACCATGACTGGCTCAGAGGGGCACACTTGGCACTTCTACAGGCAAGGAGAGGCCCAGGTCCCCAGAAGCATAGTGGGTACAGCTCATTTGCTGTGCCAGGCCAGAGGAAAAAGCCAAATTCCGGATTTACTACTTCAGTAATTCCCAGTGTCAGCTTTCAACCCCAGAGTAGAGCAGCAAAAATTTTTCTGGGGCACAATTCTCTTGGCAGACCAATTTTTATATTTTTTTTTTAGCCCTTCAAGCCAACCCCAAACCTAAAGGTGTTTACAGAAGACGATTTTGTAAAACTCTCTCTAAGGAATCTTTTCTTTTCTTTCTTTATTTTCTCCCCCACTTTGTGTCTAGTGTCTGCCACAAAGCTTTGCAACCTCAGATGCACACTATAAATCTCCAGAAGCAACACCATAAATAACAGGGGAGATAGTCAAATGGGTTGATCAGAATAGATGAATTACACTCTCAATATGCTCCCAGTTCAGATTTCTCTTCTCCTACAGCTCTGACTTCTCTCCACTGTTGACGTTCCCTGAGATCTTGTTTCTTCATTCTTCATCCTGAGCACCGTCTCAAGTCTGACTGTTTACATTCCCCCCACCTGGAATGTTCTGAAGTTTCTGAGGGCTGTAACAAAGCCTGGTTTTTCCAACAAGGTTTAGTTACTCCTGGAACTTTGACTTAACCCTATTCACTTCTTTTTTCACCTCTTCAGCCAATGAAGACAATTCCTTAAAAACTACTATTGCAAAGCCAGTTCTTCTCCCAGCACCAAATTCTAATCACAGATTCTCTACATTGGTTTTTGAGTGAGTAAAGTCTCCTTGGGAGCCCAGTTTGTGCCATCAGAAACTCATCCAAGCAAAGATAATCATCATCTCACTCCATTAGAATGGGTACAGCTACAAGAACTTCACACCAAAAAATAAGGCACAACTTTTCAATAGAAGCTTATGACAGAGAATGGAAATCAAAGTCATAGAAATCTCTGTCCCGAGTGACTGTATAGACCATAGAGCCTCAGAATGCTTTAAGTACAGATAAAAAAAATCATTTGGCAATTTTTTTTCACGGTGAACAGAGCTCATCTCATCAGATACCACACAACTTCCGTCCCTTTCTTACAGAACGTGCCTATTTCAAGTACTGAGGATGTTGACATAAGAAAAATAAAAACATTATGGTTGCAAGAGAATGTGTTGGATTTGGTAGTTTTCCCACTGATATTCATCTCCAATAGCAGCCCGAGGTCAACTACAGAACAACAAGAAAATGGGCAAAAGTTTAAAGAAGAAAGGTTATTTCATAGTTCTTGGAGAGGCTCTGTGCTGCTTTGTACCCTTTCTCTTCAAAGTCTCTTGCCTTTTGAGGAACAAAAAACATCACTGCTCCTTACATTCTGGAAAGAGCATGAAAAAGGTCTAGAGAAATGTCTCTGAGCAGCAGCTGGTGAACAGGAATTTTTCCAAACTTCACCTCTCAGGACACGCTTCCCCTGGCAGAACCTGTCCAGAGGCAATGTCTCCCAGAGAACAGCAGTTCCCAGTGAATGTAAAAAAAATTAAATAATTGTAAGCACCTTAACCATGAAATTCCTAAAGAAACAAATATCCAGCAGCATTAAAGCTGCTAAGACAGAAGCTCTGGTACCTACTGATGGCTGGGACAGCAATAACTGTTAACTAATGAGGGTATTCTGCTCCATCCTGCTCTCCAGAGCTGTCATTGCTACAGGCACCAAATTCCATAGTTTACAATCTCCTTCTCTCTTCCAAAGGCACCCAAGCAACATTTCTCCCTCACCCCAAAGAAGTGCCAGAACTAAGGCACCATATGCTTAGTTAATGGTGGGAGCAAAGAGATGGGAATCAAGGGACAGAGAATTTCACCGCATCTCACAGCTCCCAAACACGGCAGCCCTGGGAAGAGAGGTGATTTGTAAGGGGAGAGAAAAACCACCCTCACACTCAGTTCCATAAAAGGAATACAAGACTAAACTCTATTCCACAATACAGAAGTTTTAATGACACCCATTATCACACATTTATTGCACACCCATTATTACACACCCTACTTATTACACATTATCCTGACCATCTTTGAGAAAAACATCAGAAAGACTTCAGCTTATCCAACATGTGCCCAGCCCTCTCTGGTCCCTCTCTCTGCCCTCCTGCAGGAGCCTCTATCAATCTGGTTGATTTTATTTTTTAATCTAAGCTTGTTTTACAGGTCACCAATTTAATTTCTCAGTGCTTTATGTTCTCCCCCAGTCTCAATTAAAATAACATTATATCCATCAATTCTTCTCTCTGAATCTTCAGCTCCTCATTTAGCCACCAGCAGGCTTGATCAGAGCTCCTCAGCACCTTATCAACTGCAACCACGTTGATTAAATTATACCATCCATTTGCTAATATTTACTGAGCCATTACTAAATATGTCCAATTTTGTTTGCTAACACACATTTGCGTCTATGTTGTGAATCCAGAACCAGGCAACCCTGCCTCTTTTTTCATAGAAACCTGCAAATAAAAGTAAATATTGTACCATCATTAAAATTAAAAATGTTCATTATAAGCAAGGAAGGCTCCCTATTTTATCCTCTATCAAATGCTAATGAGAACATTTCCTTATACCCTCCTGCCTACTAAGGAACTGCTATTTTCCCATTACTTGAATATAACTAAAGAGAATAAATCTAATTACAGAACCACAGTGGAAGCTTCACTGCCCTAAAGACTTGGAGGTTATTCTATTTATTGCCATGATATTAGCAGGGGCTTAGTCACTCTTTCATTTTTCAGTCATTTACACCATTCTTCACTTTTCTGAACCCACACAATTGCCAGCATCCATTTGGGCAAATAAGTTTCCATTAAGCAGCTGCACCCCTTTGCCCAAAGGATTCAGGAATGTATCAGTGAAGGATTAACATGAGCATAAAAATTAACCTGTTCACACCTGGGACAATGCTGCCTTTGCTGCAAAATGTAGAGATGAAACACCTCTGATGATCACAGTCATCATCAGCCATCCATCCAATAACAGATCCACGTCCTCTGCCTGCAGCCCAGTGAAAAGTGGTGTGACTTCCCTGATCTCTGCCTTCCCAGGAGGCACCTGGTGATCTCAGGTACTTAATCATGCTCAGGTGACCAGAAGAAGTAGCTAACATCACTAGGAAAAATACAGAAGAAAAGGAAATTACCCTGCTGCAAACCAGGACATCATTATCAATGTTAAAAAAAAAAAAAAATATGTTCAATACCCTGTAAATTCTGATAAATAAGAGTAAAAATGTCCCTGTTGTAACTTAACTCTAACACGTGAAGGATCTGAAAATATTTGACCTTGTGAAGACAGGAAATAACACCATAAATATATTTTTAAAGGCTGATGCACTTCTAAGAACTTTCTGAAACCCCATGAACAGCTGCCTCATTTCAGAGGAGATTAAGAGACAGACAAGCACAGCAACACACACTGAGAAATCCACATTTAAATTTCAACTCTCCTACTACCTTTACCATCCATTAGTTCAGAAAAGGGATGTCATTACGATATCTACCTTTCACACCAAATGTCTTTTTTCTTCTTACTGAATTCACAATTCCCACTCTGGTACAAGGGTGTGACCTTTATATTTCCAGACATCAGCTGGAAATTATTAAAACCTAAAGGACCTGGACTTATGTCTCCATTCCAAAAGAGACAGTGTGTGGCTCTGAAAATAGACTTCTTTCTTCTTGGGTAACTTCTTAAAACACCCCTTTCATACTTAAAAAGCAAAGGTGCTTAAGATGATTTTATTCCTCAGAGGTTTGTCACCTATTGCTGAAGGCCAGTGGCACTAAACATTAAAATAAAACCAGCAGATAGGTCTTTCTGATAATTCTTCGTGTGCTTTAACACTGTCAAGTGTGTGCTTGGAACAGCTTCCAGCAGCTGTTTAATGCCTCCATCAGCTCTCGAGTTAACCATTATCTCCAGCATAAATGTTAAGATCTTCATCTCTGCACCTTTTCTTCACTGAATGTCTACGTCTGCCTTAATCACAGGATCATAAAAGCTGGCAGGGACCTTGGGAAAGCTCTAGTCTGACTCCTGCTCAAAGCAAGGGCAGCTCTGAAGCCAGACCAAGTTGCTCAGGGATTTATCTAGTTCAGATTTGAAAATGTCTGGGGATGAAGAGGAGGCACAACCTCTCTGTGCTCCCTGTTCCACTGTTTGGCATCCCCACAGTGAGGGGCTTTTCCCTGTGCCCAGCCAGAAACCTCCCCTGCCTGAGTTCATGCCTGTTGGCAAGTTGTCAGTGGACTTTCAGCACCTATAGGACTGGACAGACTGATGTATAAAACATTAGCCTAACAAGTGTGTGTCTTGCATTCTCATCCTTTCTCCCTTTTTATTGGATATTGTGCTTCAAATGCTCCATCCCACACCCATGGTTTCATTTAGAACCTCTGGTTCTCAAAACCTTAACCTTTATGGGAAACAAAAATAAATACAAGAATTTGGTAATATATTAATAGAATAAAAATACTGGAAAAGAACCCTATAATGTTTTAGCACTCTAGCTAAAGCAATAGCTCACCAGGGATTATTCTTTTATTTATTTTCTTAAATGAATAAAATACCAGATGATTTTCAGCTGACATCCTCTGCTACTATGACTCTCCTGTCCCTCAGCATGGTACCACAGCACCTCTCATGTTATACTACATTTTTGCATATAGTAATTATATATATATATATATATATCTCACAGAATGGCATGGGTAGGAAGGGACCCTAAAATTTGTGTAGTTTCAACCCCCCTGTCACAGGCAGGGACACCTTCCACTACTATCCTAGAATTTATCAGTACAGGACTTAAAGAGATCTTTCAGGTCATCAAGTCCAGCCTCCTGCTGCCCAAGCCAACCATATTATTTTATGTCTTTCACAAATTTAGCACGTATAGTCCTCAGTGGAATGAGAATTTTACCCTTCTAGCCGGACAGCTATTTCAAAAATCTCACTGTGCTGATGTAGAAAACTTACTTGTACCGAGAATGTTATCTTTTTTTCAGCTCTTTGCATTATAGTCAGACCCAACTCTGAGAGGTGATTAATTATCTGCATTCATCTCTCAGAGATTACAATTAACAAAACTGTAAGAGTCTCTCAATTAATGAGTCGTCAATGTAATGCTTGGCCAAATAACATTCCTGTGTCAATCTCTTCAAAACCAAGTTCCAGCTACGGATAAATAAAATTTTATGGGTTTGTTGTTTTGGGGTTTTTTTCACTTCTAAATGAGAAATCATCTGTATTTACCACAGTGTTTTCCCCAGTACTAGGATGTATTTATCCCACCAGCAAGCAGACCAACCACCATGGAAAAGTGTCAGTGACACTATGGTTAAAATCCCATTAAAAGTCTTGTTGTCTTGGATATAGCAAAGTATAATGTGATTCAAAATACAATATTATACTGGCTTACCCAGTCACTGATGTAATAATTCTATACCACATTGATACATTTACTAAGTGTGTAGTAAAAATGTAAATCAAGCAAGTTAAGCAGAAAGCAGGGTTTCAAACTCTGAGTCTTTGGTTGCAGATTTGTACTTTGTCAGAGATGAAAACACAGCACAAAGCAGGTTTTTTTCAAGCAAAGACAGTAAATTGTAACATCCACTTCTTTAAGGAATGCAGAAGAAACCTCACACACTTAGGGACAATATGTGTAAGAAAATGTTTACAAAAAAGTGATTCCAACAATTCTTGAAATACTTTCAGCAGTCCAGGAATGATGGACAGGTCATGAAAGAATCCAAGAAACATCTTTCCCTCCTGCACAATTTATCAAATTTCCATGCAGAACAGCACAGCTGCCTTTGGGGCATAAAGCTGCCTAGGAGAACCAGCACTAGTTACCAAAATACTGAGAAAAATCAGCAGAAGGCAGCTGGAAAACACATGGATGCTCCAAGGGAAAGAGCTACCGAAGTTCTGTGGCTGCCCCACCAAATATGACAACACCTACTAAAATACCAATTTACAGCTGGGAAAAATAACTTCCGAGGATGACCCTGCCCAGGGAATTAAAATCCAAGACAGTTCACAAAAATCCTCTCCAGGAATACAGGTGTTGAGCACAGGATTGCTGGAGGCCAACAACACTTTTATCAGCCTCCCCACCTTCATCAGCTCGGTGATTGCCAACCCTGGGGCTGAATGGGTGTCAAACAATGCAGCAATCAGTGTGCAGGGATCTTTATGGATTTACAGCTGAAGGAAGAAATATCTGCTGAATCCCAAAAGAAGTCGTTGTGCTGAGGATCTGTCATTTCTGAGCTGCCCTGGCTGAGCCCCTTCAACCCACAGGATGAAGGCGACGTTTGGTAACAGCCTAAAAGTCATAATTACCCACTACAGAACCTTAGACCTAAAGTGACATTATTTGGATGGTCTACTGAAAATTCCTTACATTCTGTAGAGGAAAAGCAATACCTAATGCAGATTAATTTAATTCAGAGTACTCTTCCTCTTTCCTCAGTGTTCTGTTTTCAATCAATGTTGCTGCACACCCAGCACAGTGAACTCACCTGCCTGAGCTACTTCACTGTAGCTTTTCAATCCTTCAGTAAAAGGGATTTAAAAACTGACCTACAACAAACAGAATCTGGCATTTGGCTACACACTGGATTTTCAGTGAAAATCGCATTATTCTTCTTCCAGTCTACAAGGGGAGATAATCAGGACGACACACAGCACAGTGATGTAGAGTGAATCTCTGCTTTTGAATACAGAGAAATAGGTTTTCTTCATAAAATGTGCATGAAAGGGGGAGGTCTGACACAGGAAAGGTGCCTGCTGATTACCTGGAAGCGCTCCTGTGTTATGGGAAGTCTGTTAGAGACTAGCTCAGGTCTGCCGTTTTCAAATTTTTAAATAAAGAGAATAATTCTCTTTGATTTCTTTCTTTGCAAATCTACGAATACATACATGGATTAGTGAAGGGGAAAAATCACTATTGGTTAGAGCCAAGTCCCTACAGACCTTCAGAAACACATAAAGAATTAATAGTGCGGAAGTTTCCTCTCTTTGGGTCCCACCTAAAAGACCCAAACAATGCTCAGTGCTCAGAGATGAGGCAAAAGCAGGTTATTGCATTGGATTATTTTCACCTTCCAACACCTACAGAAAAATCTGGGAAATATCAGGCAACCCAAGACAAAAATTAACAAGGTGGTTTTTAACTGTGTTCTAAAATAGATTATAAATCATAATCTCCAGGTATGAAAAAGCAATGACATAAAAAGTACTACTATCTACTTTAATATAGATATTAATATGACAGAAATATATACAGAAATGTTTGTATATCACATGGTCTCCCTGTATCATATACAAAATAGATTCTCATTGTTCTCACTGAGTCTTTTAAAGTTCCATTCTTCTGCCCCTTTTTGCTTCAATATGGATGTTTGCAGAGTAAGGTTTAGATAAAATTTGCCAGTAAAATAGCTAAGCCTGATATAATAGGAGATACACTGATAATTGAATTTTGGAAGTACAATAGCATCTCATTTATGGTATTTTAACATTATAATAGCAATTATAATGTAAATAACATTCACAGAACATTGTGTAACGCCATTATTAAAACATTTAAATAACATAATAATGCTATTTAACACTTCTAAATCTGTTCTTTTAGCCCAGAACATTTTCTTACTCTCCTTGAAGAATGTCAGAAAACGCCTTTACATTGTAACAACCAATGGACTTGTTCTCCATTCATTGCTTCTCCTATAGAAAGAAAGACACAAAGCATTTTTTTCCAAAAAATAGTTGAACATATTCCTTTTAGTTATACAGGATTCCACCACTGCTGCAGACGATTAATCTTCACTTTTCATAATACAATACTCTGATATTACTTATTTTCCAGTTTATTTACTCCAACAACAGAGCTCCTTCCACACCTCTCAGTTAGGTGTGTTTCATGTGATAGATTATTCAAAGTTGAGATAAGATCTGATATCATTATTATGGCAAAATATTTCAGATATTGCCTCTTTCAGAGACTTAGAAATAGATTCAGAACCTACCTTTAAAATATCTTTTAAAGGAAACAAAATAGGATCAAGTGAAGTGTTTGTATCCTTTTAGTTGTCAATTAATTTCAGCCATTTTTTTTTTTACGAAGAAAAACCCAGAGATTATTTTTATGTTTTGCGTTTTATAACTCTTTGTTTTTATCAGCCGGGTAACCCAAAGCAAATATTTTCCAGGTAAATACCTAACACTGGAATAGTCCCGGGATCATGTGGAGAGGCCCCTATCAGCTACACCATGGATGAAGAGGGAAAACAAGGACAAGGAAGGCTCAAAGAAATAAGCTGCAAAACTAAAATACGAAGAACAAACCCAGAGGCAAGGGCAAAAGAAAAGATAAGCACAGAAAAACTGAGCACAGTGGCTGCAAAAACGACTTGAAAAGAAAAGGGGATCCAGAAGGGAACAAGACCAGAGAGAAAAGGAAGGAAAGAAGAACAAAACACTCAAACTTTTGTCAAGTTGAATTGAAGGCTTGTATTTCACTGTGATATTTCCCTGGAATAGTTTGCCAGCCTGCAAAGGAGCACTCAGAAAGAGGGAAAAGACAAAATCCCAACCCTGAAGTGGAGCTATAAGCAGAGAGGTTGTGGAAAATAAATACAAGTAAATGAAGAGCTATGGAGAAGAGGAAGAGATGATGAAGAGACTCTTCCCCCAGGTGCACAGGGGAAGGATGAGTGGTGATCACCTTGCACGATGCAAAATTCTGACTTGAAGTAAGGAAAAGAATTTATTTTACAATGAGGTGGTCAAACACTGGAACTGGAGCACAGAGGAGCTGTGGGATCCCCACCCTTGGAAAGCTTCAAAACCCAGCTGAGCAAGGCCTGGAGTGACCTGCTGGGGTTGGATCTGATCTGAGCCAAAGGCTGGACCAGGTGACCTCCGTGGGTCCTTCCAACCCACAGGAGTCTGTGGTTCTAACCCAGAACCCTTTTCCAGAGTGGGGAAATCTTCACAGTTTGGTATAATTTCTAAGAAGAAATGAATCTTGTAGCTGGAGAGATTAAATATGTTTTTCCCTTGGCTTCACACAAGAGATCTGACCTTTCACAGGAAATGTGGTGATTAGATGAAAACAATGACCCTGGAAGGGTGAAGGTCACGTATTTGTCTTGTGAAATAAATTCTCCATGTATTATCTGAGCTGTTCAGTTGCAAATGTGCAGGCAGTGCTGTTGCATGGTGAGAACACCTTTATTTTCAGGATATAAGGCAGTGAATAAATGATGAGTCCATTGGTGGAGACATTCACCAATTAACCAGCAGCAGCTGTTTGTCTTCTTTTTTAGGGTACAATTGATTAAAATTGCATGCTTCATTTAAGCAGAATTCTCTTGTACTTCACCAAAGGGGGAGAGAAGACTTCTCTTTTGATTTATAGAACATTTTTCCAGCTGAATACAAATTAGAAACTTATTCTGCTTTGTTGTATAGAATATGCAGACATGATTTGAAAAATCAGAGTTAAAATATTTGGACTGTTAATCAGAAATAAACTGGAAAAAAACCCCAGTTGGTGAAGAATTTATTTCAGATTTAAACCATCCTTCCTTTTCTATTTAGTCCACATGTGTATATGTACACATACACACATATGTATGCTATATATATGTATATGAGATACCTACAGTAAAACTATTCAAAGAGATTTCTGCTTTGAGCTGATGTAAAATATAAAAGCTAAAAAGCAGTTAGAAAATGTGTCCAAACAGGGAGCAAAAACTGCTGCTGACACCTCAGCTCCTCAGCGTGGTTTGAAAACCAGAGTAAGATGCATTGAGTGAAGACTGAAACTAATGAAGTATTCACCAGAAACAAGGTGTACCTTTTTAACAGGGGTAATTAATCTCTGGAACAATTTACCTACTACTGTAGTGGATTCTCCACGGTTGTTCCAGTTCAGCCATGAGCAAGAATTTCAAATGAAAATCCTGTTGCTCAGGTTATGGTAGAGATGAGATGCTGCCTGGAATGATCTGGGCAATGTGTCCAGTGATACTTTTCAACTAAAAAAATAATTTCAAGAAAGCTCTGATTCCTTGAAAAGCTGAAGGTTTGTAACAAATGCCCGAAGAAATAAATCTCAACTCTACAAGGTCTGCTTCAAAACAAGTGAATCTACTTAAGCTTACTTGCATCTAAGTCTCCAATATTCCACAAAATTCTTAAATACTATCAGTTTTAGGCATTTAAAGCATCTATAAAAACATGTTCACCTTTTAGAAGAGCATTCCTTCACTGTGGAAAAAACAACTGCAATGTCAACTTGGAGATTTAATGAAAAATACTTCTGGTAAAAAAACTAATTCCTGAAGTGATTTCAGGTGGCATCTAAAAAATATGCAAAACTAGAACTCCTGAAAACCTTGAAAATGAGTTGGCTGGTTCCAAGCAGATGTTATGCAAGACTGAGAATGTTTATTAGGAAAAAAAGTGTTTATTATTTCATTGTTAATGATTTTCATATTATTTTCCTCATAGCTGAGCATCTCCCACTTACAGAAGTTACTCTTGCTGTTAGAAAACCCTTCCTGTAATTGGTCTCATCCTACTGGGTACCTCCAAAAGCCATTTTTAACAACTTCAGAAGTTGTTCAGACACCTGAAAAGAAATGTAAATATATTCTCAAGAAAAAATTCTGTCTAAGTAAGAGCATGCATGTCTACATTTTCCTTGACAGAAACATTTCTGGGATCATAATCACATTCTTGCAAAATCCAGAAGGCATGAGGCAATCTACATAAAAAGTACACAGATGCTTCTCCACCTGCTTACCTTGAACAACCAGTACTTGGCTAAAGAAAAGAGAGTTTAAAAAATAGTTTAAAAAACCCAGAAGAAAATCAAGTAACATTTTGATCATAATTTTTAAAATTATGTTAGAGAGCACTCTAGAGACCCCCTGTAACATTAATTTAATGTACAGAATAACTTCAGTCCATATTAGTTAGCCTGAGGATTGAAGTAAAATTATGTGATTCCTCTTGTGCTTGCTCAGAAAACACATTTTTTAAGATTTTTTTTTTTTTTAATCTAACTAAAGAGGCCTTGAATTAGTCATTTCATTAAAATTTAAGATCTGTACTACTTTCTGTTGGTGAACACAGGGATGACTGAACTATAAGTAAAAGCTCCTTTAGGGCTGGTGACCTTTAATCTACACCTGTAGAACATTCTTGGCTCACAGTCATCCACCACGTGCTGTGTGGCACATCCCTAAAAAGACAAGGAGGTCTCATATGTTCCTTCAAATGTTCCAAACATTTCAGCACATAACCAGTGATCAGAGATGTTTCTACAGTGTTTTCAAGCATATGTTTTATCCCTCAGAAAAAATGTCCTGGGGTTGTGCATCGCTGCTCCTGCTGATGCATCTGGGCAGCAGGATATTCCAACTAGGATTTTTTTGGATATAATAAATGAAGACCAGAATACCAATGCTATAACCACTGGTTTTCCACTTAGAGCTTTTTCAGTTTGCTCATGTCCCAAAATAAAGAGAGTTAAAATTGGCCCTCAAAGGAAAAAAATTATTTCTAAGTATCCTCAACTGTGGCTGTGGATTAGTAGTTCTCATATGAAAAATTTAGAGACAAGAAAAGACATTTTCATACATAAATATCTCAATCTGCACATGTAGTTAAAGCAACATCTGAATATTAGACATCTTCGGAAAACACCAAAGGGGAACAGCAGGGTTTTATTTACATCTAAAAATTTGAATACTAAAATACTTCTAAGACTCTTCAGAAAATGAGCAGGTTTTGTGTTAAATCCAAAGCCAATATTAATCAACTATTTAAAACAATCCTGAAGTCCAGCAGACAACACCTGCTATTTCAAAAAAAAAAAAAGCCACCAAACACCAAAGTCATTCAAAACCGTTGCATTTATTAGAATTTATCATAACATTTAGGTATTTTTGAATGGTGGGTGTAATCGAAGGGGTATTTAGAGAACAGAAAGAAGCCAGCTGGACAAATCACAAGAAATGTAGGTACTAATACAGTCTAATTGTGCCACCTAGTGACAAACTTTCCTAGGTAAATTTTGGAAGGACGTTACCTAGAAAATACATTTATCTATTGGAAAACAACCGAAGTGTGGAGCCTTTATAACCAAACCAGCCAACTCTGGATTTAACCACCATCACCACTCCATATTTAGTTCCAAAGAAAGGGAAACAAATCCTCAGGACTCTTTTGGGGTAGTACCTAAAAAGTGAATTATTTAAGCACACGGAAAGTATTGGTTTGGTAAAAGTGACTCCAGAGTCTGGGAGAATAAACTGGACACAGAACTCCAGGTGGGGTCTGTAACTTGAAGAAAAGCCTGTGCTTCCTGCTCCATTAATCTTTTACACTTTGTCAACTACAATTTGTGTAGTTCCCAGAAGCACACAAGGAACAACGGCGTTTTAGCAAACACAACCCTTCAAGACTTACCACCAACCTTCAGAAATCCTAAAAACTAGAAAACTAAAAACTCATTAGTAGAGGAATCGAAGTCTCAATCCAGCTGAGTTCTTTGGCCAAAGAAACGTTCAGCAATGGTTGGGATCACATAATCCAACTGCTGTTTTAGAAAATCACACAGTGGTTTGGATTGGAAGGGATGTTAAAGGGACACCTTCCACTAGCCCAGGTTGCTCCAAGCCTCATCCAACCTGGCCTTGGACACTTCCATTTCAGCTGCCAGCCCGATAACTAAACCCTACTTAAAGGAACTTAAAAATTCAAACATTTCCTGAATGATTTTCAAATGCATATTTGCAGGACATGATCTGGTCACTGGATTCCCCACCCAAGAAACCAAAGCTTATCTGCACACAGATTTCTCTGAGTATGATTTTATTGCTTTAACAATTATTTCTTAAGAGCTTTTCCCCGATCTCCCCTTACACATTTGAGTCACATTTTTCTCCCTTCACTGATGTTTCACTGTTGCTCTTCATTAAGCAGTAAAGCATAAACAACAGAGTGCTTATTAATTGATGTATTTTACCTACGGGAGAGAGAAACAAACAAAACCTGCTTCTTTGTAACTTGCTAGAACCAAACTGTGATGTATTGTCCCATTTGTATAAGATTGTTCTTAATGATTTATTCAATAAAGGTCATGACTGAAAGTTACTGAAAGGAAAGAGTGTAGAAATAATGAGCAGGTGAATTTGAATATTCAGCTGTTCATTCAAAGCTCAAGAAAACCTGTGTAGTCCTTAAAAATAAACAATACCATTTAGTCCATCCCATAATGGTCTGATGTGTAAAATGAAATGCACCTACAAATGGCAAAGTTATTATATTTCCCTCCCCTTTCAGAGACTGTAAAATTTTTTAAATCACAGTATTTGTTATTATAAGAGATATCAATTTTCATTCCCATGTCCATATAGCCCTTCCTAACACACTCCAAAAATGTTCTAGTGCTGAAGTTTGCTTCAGCACCATCAAAGGAAAAAGTCAAAGTTATCTTTCTGGAAGCTTTCAAAGTTAAGGTGACATAAAGGTGAAATTCTCTCAGAAGAAGCAACACAATTACTGGGAATGAAGAAAAAAATAATAAAGCAGGTATTTTTCTTAATCAACATGTACAATTACATGTTCTTTCTTCTACGGAGTTGAACAGAAATTCAAGGTCAAGAGATCACTCATTATCTAACATTTACTTTTTTGAAAACTATAATAAAGTTTGACCCCACAGAAAGGGTTACTCTACCTTGAGAAAATCAGCTGCATTTTCATAATCCTTTTAATCGCACACATGTCACAGATACATTAACAACATTTTCTGGAAGACAAATTTGGCTTGATTTCTATCAGTGGAAAAATTCCCATTTAAATCAAAGGCCAAACATTTAGTTCTGCGTTTGTATTGAAGCAGACATTCATATTAAATATCATCTGCACATCCAACACCAACGAGGACCTGATTTGGTAGAGCAGAGCCATGCCAGGCACAGTGACTTCCCCAGGATTTTGGCTGGAATAATGACTGTAGGGTTAAAGCCAAAGAATGAAGAGTGACTCCATTTATGTCTTTGACAAAACTCCCACTGACCTGGTTAGGGTTGGAATATTGTGACAAGAAAATGTGTCCAAAGCCACAACGTGGGATTTTGTGGCTCTCGGTGATCAGGGTGTGACAACAGCTCTGTGACGGAACCCAGCAGCGACAGGGTGACAGTGACAGGGCCCAGTGCTCTGAGCCAGGGCAGTGTCACATGAAAACAGTCACCTAATGGCAAAACAAACCAAACTTTTATTTCAGAGCACATTGATCCTTGCCAGCTCCCAGTGACAGTGACTGTGTGACCAGAGAACAACCATGACAACGTCAGCTCAGTTCAAACAGTAATGGCAAAAAAATGTCCAACCCCAGCATACACAGTCAATCCTTCCCAAAGGCAAAGTTCTCACCCTTTTACCTCTTTTTTATGTGTGTTGGGCAGGAGTGCAGAATTTCTTCATCAGGAGACATCCATGATGTGCAACATTTTCACATCTCATGCTTCATTAAATAAGTTATTAAGTTCCTTAAAAACTAGTAAGGGTAAACAAGCACAAATAAATGAAAATCTTTGCAATGTGAGACAAATCAATAGAATTTGTACTTACAACAAAGTAGACACAAAATACTTTTTTTATACATATAATAAAAAGAAACTAAGTTAAATTTATGTATGCACTGTGTTGTGCAGGATTGAAAGCATTAGAAATCCATACCCACAGAGAAAGGAATAAACCTCAGTGCAGAGAAAGGCAAACACCTGGGACATAAAAACACTTGGGGAAGGGGGTGTAATATATTTTATTGGGCAAATATAAAAAACCAGCCACATCAATCAAATCATAAAGAGGCATTTGGAATATCTTACAATTCAGAAAACTAATTCTAGAGTGTAAAGGCTTCTCTATCATCCGTCAGAGCAGCAGTGACCACTCAAAATTTCACTGCTGCCAAAAGTTGTAAAGAAAACTGAAGCCATGAATTCCCAAAACAACTGCTGAGCCTCATGCTGCTGACACAGCAGGGTTGCTCATCTTTGCAAAACCTCTTCTGCTGCTGGAAACATCTTCTAATTCAGAGGGAGATCATCTGAATAACCCCCCTAACTGCTCCTCAAACTCTTTGGGTTGAATCATGGCTCCTTTTCACCCACTGCCACCAGGTGACTGAAGCTTTGCCTTCCACTTCATCCCTTGTCAACTGCCCATAAATCCATCAGCACCTCTGTTTACCAGTCTGTAGTAGCTTCACCTTGCTCCTTTTCCATTACATTGCACATCTTCCTCTTTCACTGCTCAACATTCCTTCCATACACTCCTCTTAACCCCTCCAAAATCCACAAATTCCTATTCCAGGCCACAAAAAAATATTTCTGCCTTTTCGTTCAAAGAGAAACATCACCACATCATGGGTATTTTCACACAATTCCTAACATGTTCCAAGAAACTTCCAGGGAATATTTTTCATCAGTTTTTGAAGCAGCATCTCTCTGACAAACAGTCTGATGTGTCTCTATTCCCTGCACTGCTACAGCACCAGTTTTTGTTGCTGCCCCATCAGACATTTTGGCCCCCACCCAAACTTCTTGTCTCTTGTTCCTGTCATCTGGAACAAACTGTACTAACACTGTCTAGCTGACTCTTCATCTCGTTGCAAATCCAAGTCCAAAATATCTTTTATTCTCTTCCCTGTGAGTTATCTCTGTTTCTTCCTCCTCCTCTGGCTCTCTAAAGCATTAACTCTACAGCACACATGAATATTATACTAATGAACTGAAAACACAATGCTGGTGTTGTTTTTTCTAAACAATAGAAAGAGAAAACAGATTAAGACATCCCATTACATTAAAAAAAACCCAAACCACTAATAAATTAGAATAAAATTCCATTTAGGTCTCCTATCATCTGTCTTCTTAAGGTATCTTAGTGTTTAAATTATGCTTAAAGCTATTCTCTAAAACAGCTCAGGAAAAAACATACTTGCAAAAGACACACAGAGCAACTGGTTTGCTTTTCATCATTCAAATGGAGAGTAAACCCAGACCTGATGCCAGGCTGGCAGTTCTGTGGACAATGTCCTAGCACAGCTATACTGCAGATAATGAGATAGCCAATGGTTTTATTAAGCAAATGGTGGGGATGAACATGGTAACACACAAAAAATCCCTTGGTTTGAGTAGTTTTTTATTTCTAAATGTGAAAATTTATTTCTAAATGTGAAAGGGCATTCAGATTGTGCTCCACTCTCATCCAGTCCATCCCTCAGCCCTTTCCTGGAGGTGACCTGGAGGTGGAGGGCAGTGACAACCCAACCTCTTTCTTCACCACCATCTCCTCTTCCAACCACCCAGCACAGAAATTAATGTGTTCAGCAGACCCAGCAAACCCCCAGCAGCTCCAAATTGGCTCAGAAGGTGTGATGACCACAATGCTAATGGGAACCAAACACCTCCTATGCCTCATGGACAAAGCACCAGGTCTTTCCAGAAGTGCTGGTTAGCTTTAAATGGTACAGAAATTAATCTTACCTATCCTTATCTACAAAAGGATACCAGATATCTATCATAAAAATCATTACAATTGCTCAAGCTACCTCTTTGGGATATTGAACACTAAAAAATTACTGAAATATATATTTAGTTTACTTTTCATTCATTTAAAAATAAAACTTACGTAAACATCGTGTCAGTCTGTGACAAACTCAGTAGAAATAATACTTGAGTATTTTACATTTACTGCTGCTACTAAACTGAGCAAAGTCACTCCCTTGTGCCCAGAACCTGCTGGAATGACAAAACAGCTTCTGACCATCAAAGTCTCCATGAGAAAAGAGAATATTTTCTTAATTTAAGTCTTGCAGGATTACACTAATCTAAAAAATCCAGTCACGTTACATTTTCCATTAGGCCGTTGGGCCACACGTCCTTTTCTTTAATAAATCTGTTTGGGATTTTTAAATATTACATTTTTAAATTTCAATATTAGTGAATATGTTAAAAAACTACACTGTAATTTTAAGTTGATATTAATTTAAATCCACAATTAGCAAACAAGACAAAGAACCTTGGAGTGTCTTACATACTTTTCCCTCACTTTCACATAAATGGGAACATGAAGAATCTCAAACACAAGCAAGTGTGCCTCATATACATGCACAATTTCAGCTCAATTCCCATACCATTCTCATCCAATGCTGGGCAACCAGTGAGTAAAAATTAGATATTTTTTAATGTCTTAATTTGAAACACTTTTTTAAAATCAGTCTGTCATTGGCTGTCAGTACTTTAAAAAGCAGTAATGAAAAGCTAGTATTTTATCAGACAACAGATCCTTAAGAGGAAATTAAAACACAATAGAAGTGTGAATGGTGTGTGCTGCTGCAGCCTCTTTCATGTGATGGAAATCCTCTATTCTACCTTTAGAGTTTGCTCAATAAACTGTAATTAAGTTACAGTATAAGCAAGGTTAAATGTTGCTGTCCATAAGCCAAGGGAGAAGTTTAACAGAGTCTTCAAATGAGATGGGTATTTTTCACATTTATTTGCTGACTCTTGGCCAGGCACCAAGCTTTCATATTCACAGCATCATAAAAAGCAACCAAAACAACAACAAAAAAAATCCTGCTGAGACTATGAAAGTGTCATTTTTAGCAGCAGGACTCCATAAATCGTGGTGATGTTCTCACTTCCAGGTTCTACTGGTGCTGGGCACTGCTCACCCCTGCAGTGGGCTCCAGCTGGTTTGTGCATAGAGGTCACAAGGTCAGCTTTGTTATACACAATGCCCTGGTCTGCTTTTTCACAGAAAACATCTTCAGTGAGGGTTTAACATGCCAAAATTCAGTTATCCCCCAACCCACCCACTTGCACCCCTCTCCTTGGCTGCCCCGGGGAACAGTGACTCCGTGGTGGATGTGGACGAGGAACTGTATGTCCAGGAAAAAACTGGGCTCCTCCTTGTCCCGGACACCTTCAAGGCCCTTGAGTCCACCAGGCTCAGGCCATGGTAAAACAGAGGTGGCTCAGCAAGGTAATCCAGTCCCGAGGAATAAACTAAGTTTTCTGGCAGGTAAAACATAGCCCTTGTTTGGCTCATTAGGACAAACAGAGTTAACAGTGGTGGCAGCTCCTGGGTTAAAGTGCAGTGGAGCCACCAGGTGTTGTACCAGGCACACAAACAAAAATATGAAATACAGAAATACCCCAGAACACGTATTTTTTACTATTATTATGTTAAAAGGGAAAATTAGCAAAGCCTTCAGGACTAACCTAATTCAAGGTTAGGAACAGCCCCTCCACTTCCAGTTGCAAAGATGCTGTTCCACATCCCAGTGGACACACGTACGAGTGCTGGAGGGATTTGGCATCAAAAGAGTTTGTGCTGCAAAACAGGATGGAAAGAGGAACTGCTCTTGACAGCATCTGCTGGTTCTCATCTAACAACAGTAAACTATAATTCTGCTTTTTAAAATACAATATGTTTCACCTTCATATTTCACAGGCTTAATTCGCTTCGTTATAAAGTAAATTAAATCTGAAATCCTCTATTTAAACAACATTCTGGGGGGAAAAAAAATAAGTGACACCCTTAAATTCCAATTGCTATTGCAAACTATTGCTGCCAAAACAGGGGAAGCAAAATGGAGCAGAAAAAGAAAGAACTCTGTATTGCCACTGATATCACAAATCTAAATTATTTTAAACTACACACAGAACATCCTCCTCCTCTGAAAGATTTAACAGCAAAGCTGCCAAGAGTGCCTATATATTAAGAAGTCTTTATTAAAAATCCAGAATATGTTATGTGGTATTTATTGCTTTCCTAGAGCACATTATCATAAGCACTTGAACAACAACATATAATTTAAATCAATAGCAAAGTTCTCATTGATATCTTTTAAAGCAGCTTATACCCTCATTTGCTAAAAGCACTCGTCTGCAGTGTTTCTGTTATTTATTAGCATTAATAAAATCCTGCTCTATTATGTTAAAATTTACATCTTGCAAGTCCTTAAGGGCCTGCTGTAATAATGACAATCAGAAGAGATGATCATGGAGCCTCATCAGAAAAGGGTGAACCACTCTAAAAGGAAGAAGAGATCTGGCTAAATAGTAAAGGCAAAGCCAAGAACAACAAGGAGACATTCAACAGGGTGGTCAAAGGCAGGTGGAGTGACAGCACAGGACAGAAGGGACAGGCAGCAAAATTAAGGACTAACAGAGGCAGGAGCAGAAGCCAATCCTCTGGAAGAGAATTCCAGAGCTCTAGTAATGAGGTTATCAATCATTTAACAACCTGGTCTGTTAAAACATCCAGTATCATAAAAGGAGTATTAGTTTCATGATATTTCAAATAATAATAAACATTTTTCTTGATTTGGTAACATTTAAATTTGCTTTTTTGTATCACCAAATCAAAAATGAGGAAAAATAAAAATATTGCTGTGATATGACTATACAAATTTGTTCAGTGAACCAGAAAATATTGCTGTCCAGTTCTTAGTGTTTTGAAGGCAAACCTGCACTGCACAGAGGATATCCTTTCCAAGCCTTTCATGACATTTTGCCTTATTGAGTAATTTTGGGCACATTTGAGAAGCAGAGATCTCAACAGTAGGGAGTCTGCAGCAACAAACAGGGAAGGATGTAACACAAAATCAGATAACCCACAGGGTAGAGTTATGCATGAAGGTCATAGGAAAAGTGGTTTGCAAGTTCAGCTGAATGACCTAATTCAGTGTCATTTGCTGTAACACCAGAGAGGGGGCAGGTAAATCACCTGGTCCTTTTGCCCCTCAGAGATGTTCTCCCAGGAAATCACACTCAGTTTTGGTCCCCAAACTGGGCAGTCTGTCAGTCCCTGGTGCCAGGCACTCCCAGTGCCAATAATCAGCCTGTTCTGTGAGCAGCACAGACACATAATTAGACTTATCTCGTTTGTACTGAGATATCCAGGCTGCTGAACAAAAGAGTTTCTCCTCCTTCTCTTTGCTGGTTTCCTGTGCTGCTGCCATCAGAAGCTGCATTTAGGGCATCAAAGCCAAGATGGTCCAAAGCTATGAAACAAGAAAAATTCGTAAGAAGAGGTAATAACTTTCATTCTATTACTTAGTGCAGAAAAAGCTTGATATAGAAAAAGCATCCAAGCATTGTGCTCCCAGTCTGTTCATCAAGACATTATCAGCATCATTGTTCAGCAGGACACTTGCCTCTGGAGCTAAAATAACAAATGTTATTTAATATTTGTCTTGCAGTACAGATCAGTCAAGATTAGGAAACACTATTTTGTTACTTTTGAGCCCCAGGAGTTGGAGTCACTTTACGTCAGTAAGTTTTTCTTCCACCATCTTTCAAGGCCACTCCTGGTGCCCTTGGAGGGTTAGAACTGGACTTGCTCTGCTTTGTTTTAACATATTAAGCGCATTTTAACAGTGGCAAAAGCTGTCAAAGCCTTGCAAGATCTCTGAGTTAATACACAGAGTATATAAAACGACTCTTTACCGCTCTGACTTGCTAAAACACTGCAAACAACACAACCCCAGAGCACTGGCTGTTCCCGACGGACTCTTTCCGTCGCCTCCCCGCTCGCTGTTGTTGCAGCACCCAGGGGTGAAGCCCATTGTGCCGGGATTAGCCTCCCACATGACATCCCTGCAATCACAATAAGTGCTCCAGAGCCTCCTATTCACGGCAGCAGGAGTGATAAAGGTCAGGCTCAGCGTGCTCTTTCCCAGTTATTCTCCAGCCTGGCCCAGCCGGAGCAGACAAGAGCAAACACACTGGGACTTCACAGGCTACTGGAGTGCAAAAGCTACTCAGCTTCTCTTTAACATCTTTAGGTTTAATCATCGTGGCTTTGAAGAGTTTGGATGATTTTTTGAATATATTTTCTCAAGGTTATTAAACCACCTGGAGTGGGACAAGCAGATCACAAAGGCAGCTGGAGCCCAAGACTGAACTTTTAAACCGAAGAGATGCAAAATACTAATCCCGGGGCAAGGAAAAATGGATTTCCTCAGGTTTAGGGAGCCAGAATGATCCATCAGTACACAAAGGACTCCTTCCACTACTAATGTGTTTTTGCTGGGAATCGTTTATGCAAGAAAAATGGAGTTTTTAACCTTTTCTCCAGAAAATCACTGCTTTTCAGAGTTACTTGACAGCAGTGATGGTGATGAAGAGGAAATACTTGTATGTGGAGAAGATTTAGAGCTTAATCCTTTTGATGGCTTGCCTTACTCCTCCCGTTATTATAAACTTCTGAAAGAGAGAGAAGAGCTTCCAATATGGAAAGAGAAATATACTTTCATGGAAAGTTTGCTTCATAATCAAATTGTGATGGTGGCAGGAGATGCTAAGACTGGCAAGAGTTCCCAGGTCAGTACAACAGACTTGGCTGGGGTCTTTTTTAATTATTTTTAGAACATTTAATGTTGTCCACTTTTCTTTTGCTATAACTATTTCACTAATACTATATATTCTTAAAAAATAATTTTGCAATAATTCAGTATACACAGCTGTTTCCCTGTATTGGGCACATCAATATCCAAATTTACATTTTCCTTGTATGTGTTATGCTGAGAACTGTCTGGTATTGCAGAATAAAAGCACCCAGTTCTGAAGAGGTGCAGCACACACAGTTGTATTGAGTTTAGCAGTTCTCAGTGCAGAAACAGATGTGAAACACAGGAGGTGAATAAACATCAATGCAGTCAAACACGGATTTAAAATATATGGAACATTTAAACAACTTTCTTTAAATGTTCACCGAAAATGGGTACTTTATGTTTGTCTGTTACAAGCAAGTTTTACTTGGCTGATGGTGTTTTTAGGGTTCAGGGTAAGCTAAGCTCAAGAGTAACACTTCTCAGATTGTCTCAGATGCTCATAAACAACTAATAAAAATCTCAAACTACAACTTTTCTGTATTAAATACTAAATTTAAAAATATCAAGTCCTTTCTGAACACTGCAGACCACGTGTATGAACTGCTACAGTATAAAATCCAGAACCAAATATACACACAGCCTTAGAAAAATTCTGTATAAAATATTATTGTACCCACCAGTATGTTCACTGTTCATTTTTGTTTTGTTTTTATATCCCAATGTAACATCTCAACATGAAAACCTACCAAATGTACACTTCTAAATGTATTACAGAATGTATCAGCTGGAATCTTTCCTTCCTGAAATTATAGGTGTATTTCCACAGTCTGCACATAGACCAAGACTAACTGTAAAATACTTTAGGACTTAGGTTTAGTATTTTAGCAGTAAATAATTCCTTCTACATTTAGCTGGCCATTCTTTTGTTAATTTTGGGAATTTTGTTGCCTTCTCCTTAATCCTGACTAAACTTGCCTTTTTTTGCTTCTTTTTGTCCATCATCACATTGAACCCCAGTGGAAATGGCAAACTCTGCAATGCCTGGTTTGGATTCAATGCATATTCTTACTTGGAAAGTGTATTTTGGTTCTGATTAGTGCTACATCAGGAAAAAAATAGAGCGGATTTGCTGTCAGGTCATAAGTAAGGTGATAAAAGTACTCAGGGAATGAAGGATTGAAATCAGTAGGGCTGTTTCTCAGGGAGAATTAATGGTGTTTCCCTCCCTTCAGCCAGGAGCCAACACTTTTTCCAAGAACACAAAATTACTTTGCAGAACTCATGCGAAGACATCGCTGAAGCCAAGATGTCAGTTGATTCTAAGCACACAAACATCAATCAGGACTATCAAATTCTGCTCTGACAATATATAACAATCTCAGTCTGTTGCCATAGTAAAGAGAGAATTTTCAAACAAGTGTTAGAAGCCACAATATTATTGTTTGTGACTGGGAACAGGAGAAAACTTTCCTGCAGGTAAAGCTGTGGGACAATTGCTGTTGAAGGGCTTCTCATACCTGCCAGAGACTTTGATACTGGATGCTGCTGGAGATCACATATTGAACTAGAGACATCACACTTCCCACTGAAAATTCCTATGTTCCTATAAAAGTGACACACACATACCCACCTGGTGCCTGGAATGACTTTTGGAGAGCAATCTTTCTTGTTATTGACTGTAATTTATACACAGCAAACTTTGTATAATAACAAACTACTTGGTAAGAAATGTTAGCTTTTAAATTGTCCTTAAACAAATTGAATAAGATGTAACACGTTGCTGGCTGGTTTTTAAACATTTTTAGAAATACATATATAACTATATCAAATAAATTATTTATGGCAGATGCACCTGATTTTATATGTTGATTAAGTAAAGGATTTGAAATCTAATACTTTCACTAAAATAATATTTATAATGCAATGACAATAACACATGAATATTTTCCAGCGTTGATTTTATGTAAATCTATAAATTAGAGCACTGCTGTGTAAGCTGCTGGAGCAGTTCAAGTTTCAGTGATCACTGTTTGCAGAGTAATTCATCTGAAATTACCTATATTTACTGTGGCATTTGTCAGTTTGAAGTCCTGTTCATTGTGGGATGTGTTTCTATGGATATGATATAACACAAGCAGGTTTATTCCTGTCAGCAGCCCGATAACAACTGCTCTAACCACGCTGGATCCACCAGCAGGTCCTTATTACGACACTGCTGGTGCCACCTCCTCCCTGGAGGCCAAATCTGTCCCTTCTGCAATATATTCAAACTAATCTGAGTCCAGTTGAGAAATTCCCAGGTAAACCTTCTCATTCCTGTTGAGCACTTACGAGATTCCAAGCGCTGACATTTATCAGGGCAGACGATTTCCGAGCGAGCGCAGCGGGTGCTCGTGTTGATTTAGTTGTTCTATGCTGTCAGCTTCTGAATTACAGCCTCTGTTAAACATGTTAAACACTAAATCATGGGGTTTTTTTTTCCCTGTTTCCCTGCAGATCCCTCAGTGGTGTGCTGAGCACTGCCTGTCTGCCCGCTACCAGCACGGCGTGGTGGTGTGTGCGCAGGCGCACGGGCAGACAGCGGTGAGGCTGGCCCTGCGTGTGGCTGATGAGATGGATGTCAACCTTGGCCATGAAGTGGGGTATCTCATCCCTTTTGAAAGCTGCTGCATACCAGAAACTATCCTGAGGTCGGTGCATTTGGGGTTTTAAGGTCTTCAGACTCACCTTGAATATTGTGTGCAGTTTCGGGCACCGCAATATAAGGAGGATATGAAGCCATGAGAGAGTGTCCGAAGTAGGACAACAAAGATGGGGAAGGGCCTTGATTTGAAGCCGTGTGAGGACACTGAGGGCACTTGGTGTGTTCAGCTGGAGAAGAGGAGACTGAGGGGAAACCTCACTACAGTTACAATTTCCTTGGGAGGGGCAGGCACTGATCTCTGCTCTGTGGGGACCAGGGACAGGACCCAGCGAATGGCCTGAAATTGTATCAGGGCAGGTTTAGGTTGGATCTCAGGAAAAGGTTCTTGCCCCAGAGGGTGGTTGGGCACTGAACAGACTCCCAAGGGCAGTGGGCACAGCCCCAAGGCAGCCAGAGCTCAAGGACTGTTTGGATGATGCTCTCAGGCACATGGTGTGACTCTTGGGGATGGTCCTGATGCTAAGGGTTGGACTCAATGATCCTTGTGGGTCCCTTCCAACTCAGCACATTCTGTGATTTTGTGATTAATGTCTAGCTCACAGCTCCTTGCAAGTGCAAAAGTTTGCAGCTGAAGCTCTGCAGTTCTTAGCTCTTGAAAACAAAGAAACCCAACGCTGCTTTATATAGCTATGTATAATACTTTAAAATGCAGATTTGTGATCAATCAAGAAGCAGTAAAGGGTTTGAAGGTGTTAAAATCTAAATAGTAGAGATTTAAGTGGGCAAAACTTCATCAAGCACCTCAGTGAATTCCTTTTTTTGTCTCTACTTTTGCCTCCTCTATTTTTCAGGACAGGAATGTTCATTATCATAAGAGAACGTGGGATAATCTGTCTCAAAGTAAAGCTGGAATTCAAAAGCTATCCAAAATCATGGCTAGATGAGGGTACATTCAGTAACAAGAGAAAAAAGTATTTAGGAGGATATTTAAGAGACAAGAAATGCACTTAGTGTATTAACTATAGGCAGATGACAGCAGCAACACAGAGATTCAGCTTTTGAGCCTCCCAGAAAGTTAGGAGAGTTATTTTCTCCGGTTCCTTAACATGGCAGGTACAAAACTGGATCACAAACCTTTTTCCCAGCCACTGATTTCCAGTGGGGAAGAGGATACTCACCCCTTCTGAAAATCAATTTCAGCCACTCTGCCTTTTGCACATCCTTTCTCTTTTCACGGAGAACGCTGTAAACCTCATCCTGCAGCACAACTTGCCGCAGCTGCTCCAGCTGGGAAAGGGAGATGAATCCTGTCCTCTCACACGTCGAAACCTGGTTCAAAATTTCAAAGTCCTGCTGAGCAACACAACAAAAAAATAACATCCTTTAAAAAGAATTTCAGGAGCAGGAATAATAGGGACAAAAGTGAGGGTATGAATTA
Source organism: Corapipo altera (assembly GCF_003945725.1). Taxonomy (NCBI): domain Eukaryota; kingdom Metazoa; phylum Chordata; class Aves; order Passeriformes; family Pipridae; genus Corapipo; species Corapipo altera. Next base: position 3,100,153 of record NW_020884915.1, read on the forward strand.
ATCTCTCATCTTGGTTCTGGCACTGCCTCAAGTGCTCCTTCTTTTCCTCATCTGAAAGTATTAGTTCCAAGCTCAGGAGTTGTTTGTGGTGTGTAATATGCTTAGATAGTTTGGAAGATAAAAGGTAATACAAGTCATGATTTTAGGGCAGAAGTATTTCTTCTTTTGCCTGGAGCATCCTTTCAACCACAGTGCCACTGAGTGCCATTGAATCTCACCGAGTGTGTGACTACTTAAAGAAGGATTTAAGCATGGAGCTGAGACTGTGTCTTATGAAATCTTTCTTGTTAGAACAGAAAGAACCAAGCTGTCCCCAAGCCCCTGACTGAATATTCCAAGCAACTTTGCAGAGTTTCCTGTTTCTGTGTTGCAGGTACTGTACAGATGATATGCTGCAGAGGGAAATGATGTCCACGCCCCTCCTGAGCTATTACGGGGTTATTATCCTGGACGATGTGCATGAAAGGACTGTTGCAACAGATGCATTGCTTGGCCTTCTCAAAGATGTGCTGACAGCAAGGCCTGAGCTGAGGCTGGTGGTCCTCACTGCCCCCCACATGTGCAGCACTCTGCAGGATTACTGTGGTGGCATTCCCGTGATCCGGGTGGAGATGAAGCACCACGCTGAGGTCGTGTATTCCTGCTCCACCCACAGGGACCTCTTTGGGGCTGCCCTGAGGCTGCTCCTCGAGATCCACCACACCAAGGAGAAGGGGGACATTGTGATCTTCCTGGCGTGTGAACAGGTAAGGGATTGACCTACTCTATTATTTCTGGGTTTAATCAAGAAATTATTTATATTTCTCTTTTTAGGTGGCCTATAAATATCTTATCGCCAGTGTACAGACCTGTACAATACTTGTATCTTCTTAAATATAATAATTAAGGTAAAGTACAGTGTACAGACCTGTACAATACTTGTATCTTCTTAAATATAATAATTAAGGTAGAGTAGGGAGGTTTGTGAATACTTTGATAATTTTATATATTGCAATTGGAGTAAGAACATAACAGTTTCATGAGGAAAAATGCATTTCTCTTGATTACAGGAAATTGAAAAAGCTTATCAAATGATCAGACAGGAGCAGCCTAATTTAAACCCTGACCTTGGCGAACTCATCCCCATCCCTTTATACCCCACAAAACAAGACCCAATTCCCAAACCAATGCCAGACCAACAGAAATGCTGCAAAAGATACAGGAGGAAAGTGCTGCTCACCACAAGCTTTGGAGAATCTTTGATTTGGATTAAAAACGTGACCTTTGTCATCGATGTCGGTGTTGAAAGAAGAAAGGTCAGTAAAGCAAATCAGAGTCTGTCACAAATGAACTGTGCAGAGGGGCCTTTTCACGGTGGGGGAAAGGGAAATGTGCAGCTCAGGTTACTGCAAATGGTTACAAAAGGATCATATATTTTTCTTTTCTGTTGTAAATCAGGTTCTGTTGTATTTTTAAGATACAAATTAATAAAATCTACATAATCTTCATGGATAGCTCATGTGAAAACCAAGCAAGAAGTCACAATTACTTCCTAAATTCAGTCAGAAACCAAAAATTTCAAGTTTCTAAAGCCAGATTAACACACCCAGATGAAACTGCCACTCATTTGAGCACCAAACCAATGTATCTCACTTTAGTTTTGGTCCTAACTATCTCTTCAGTATCTTATATTTAAAACAAAATACAATCAGTTCTTGGGTACCTACTGGCAGATTTCCTGATTTGGTAAATAAAGATAGATCAACCTCATTCTTAGTTTAATGAGTAAATAATCCATGTAGTGCCATAATCATGTAACACTACGGGATGCTCACACAGGGAAACTCTCCTTTTTAAAGCTGCTTGTGCTCCTTCTGGATATGTGTTACCATCCAAGTACCTCAAAATGCTGCAATCTATCTAATTAACCTTTGAATTTTTACAGTTTATTCTAAATATGTCCTCAGTTCTTGTTTCCCACCCTGGGAAGGGCTAGTGCAGCTGCAAAAAATATCTCATTTCTTTCATTCATACCAAACTGATGAACTAAAGAATGAGCAACTATGTAGGAACATGTCATTACACATGAGTTTGAAAGCTGCACTACTACAGACTTTGTAACTGTCCCACATGGCCTACTAGTCAAAATAAATATTCCAGTAATAGGCAAAAGAAACAATATAATAGAATTGCTTTCTATAATGCAAGGTGGAATAACCAAAATTGAAGTCAAGCATTCCTAAAATCTTGGAGCAGGGTCAATAATCCTTATTAGCTCTGAAAACAGTTCAGGGAGAAGCCTGTGAACTACCAGGACCTTTCATTTTCATTGCAAAAACATGTCATTTTTAAAGGTTCTCATATGGGGGTTATAAACTAAGTCATACTCCAGTCAAGTTAAAAAAAAAGTCCTACTTTGGTGTGCAAGGAAGAAGAGCCTAAAAGCAGTTTTCAATTAGACCATGATAAGCCAGCTTATTTCTAAAACTCCAGGTTTTTTGGGTGCCAAAAATGAATCTCATTTCCATAGTTAACATGAAGCCCGAAGTAAAATTCAGTGCTTCCAGACTTCTGTGAATCTAAAATACGAAGCAATGGGAACAAATCAGTTCCAACAGTCCTGACAGCCATCAAAACACCACTATTGGTTATGACATTTTTACCTTTAATTCAATTATTTTGTCTTAACAGCTGAAGTTTAGTCCTGTAACATTCGTCCCTCAGCAATTCAAACACATCCAACCTGTGTGGCTGAAAATTGAGAGAACAGGGAAAGTTTAGTGCAAAACAAAATCCCTCCTAAGTCTCACAGCTGGGATATTTACCTGGAGGAAAAAAAATTTGTCCCCTGCACTGAAGGATGGTTTGTTTGGTTTTTTTTAATAAGACCTTGCTTATAGGAGACAAAGATATTTCAGATGTCATGATTAAAAAGTCGCCTTATCCAAACAGCCCTTTTATGTCTTGCTGAACGCTGTGGGAGTTATGGACATCATTGGTGACCAGAACAGTGAGTGAATCAGCTCCTCAGTTTAATCAAAATAAAGCATAATCAAGGAAAAAAAAAAGAAACAGGGCATTGTACATCTTTAATACAGCTGTTGTCTCCTGTACTGAATTGTCAGATTTCAGTGTTCAGACAAAAATCTGGATTTATGGAACAAAATGTTATTAGACTGTTATTGGAAGAAATAAATAACTTTTTTAATGCTTTTCTAGATGACACCATTTTCTGCTTTAGTAAGGTGCATTTCTTCAGAACAAAGACATTTATCTAAGAGCACACTTGGAGTTACTGCAAAACTCTCATTTTGTGAGTGCTGACTGCTCTCATTTCCAAGCTGGTGATATAAAAAGAAATGAAACTGTTACAACACTTTCTGTAAAATGACCTAGAGAAGAACTCAATACAGACCATTAATATCTTTGTAGCCTTCTTGTACTTATCTGATGCTTAATATCTCTTTCATTTAAAGGTGTACAATCCTAGAATCAGAGCAGACTCTGTTCTAACCCAGCCTATCAGCAAAAGTCAAGCAGAGATGCATAAACAAATTCTGGGCATGTCTCCATCAGGTAGAATTATCAGCTCAACATTTACATCCATTAGCTCAAATTATTAATAGAATCAAACTGCAATGTGAGAAAAAAAAATTAACAAGAGGTAATTTTTCCCGAAATCTCTTCCAGGCAAACTCTTCTGTTTGTATCCTGAGGAATTTGCAGACAAAGAAATGAAACCACATGTCCCAGCCAAAGTGCAGGAATCCAACCTAATCAGCCTGGTTCTCTTCCTGAAGAGGATGGACATTGCTGGCTTTGCACACTGTGACTTCATAAGCAGCCCAGGTAAGGAGGATGCTCCAATTTTTCATCTTTTTATTATTATTTTTGAAGGTATTTAAACATTAGTTTTGCCCTGTTACTCATAGTGTTGTTTTTTATTTAAGTACTTGTAATAATATTACTCTGCTTTTACCACTTATCTCCTACAACAGTTCCCAATTCAATAGCAGCACTTAAAAAAAATACCATAAAGTATCTGAATGGAATTGGAGTGAAAAAAAAAAAATCAATATTCCAAATATCTTCTCATCTAAGTTTCATATTATTTTCCTGGGACCCATAAAGAAAATGTGTGTCCCATTGTACAGATATCCAACAAAACAGATTCCTTTAATCAAAAGTTTACAACCCAAATAAAGCACTGTTGTTACCTGGGGGATATATGTGGAGGAAATGAGCTTCCTTCTTATCCTCCAGCATCTCCCACCTCAAATTTACAATGAGCTGTTACTTAAGGACAATAGTCTTTATAAAATAAACCCAAATAAACTTGCAGTGTTAGACAGGGAATACACTGAATTTTGATGTAAGTGCATGAAGGAAGTTGCTTTTTTTTTCTCCTGACTTCATAATTTAGGACTTTTTCTATAGAAGAATATTCTCTGTTCTGGCCTATCACAACACCCAGCAAATCCTGCTGTTGATTTGAAACCCATTAAAGTGAAGGAAATAGCACTGGTTTCATTGGTTTGAGGTGGATAATGGTTTCATTCCAGACAATTTTCCAGTCCAAATAGGAAGAATTCTTATATTATTCTGCCTTTCCTCTTGGACACACCTGAATTTGAAACAACTACTTGTCTTCTACGTGTTGTGCACTGCAATTAATCGGTAATAGAGAGCTTAATTCCCACTGTTGGATGTTGCAATAGATTGGAAGTGGAATTTTTAGGAAGAAATTCTACTTTTCTCTTTAGCAGAAACATGCCTAAAAGACATATGAAAAAACATTGCCAGTCTGTGCAAAAGCTGATGAGAATCAAAGTATTTTGTCCTTGAGAGTGTCACCTCCTGTGTTGAATCTAGGAAACCTGCGTGGAAAATGCTCATGGAATACAGCTGTCTTCCACCCAAATTTAAAATGTATTTTACTACAAAAAAATATACTAAAACACGTAAGTTTTTTTACTGGATACGAAGAAAGTTGTTCTCGAACTGTGGAACGAATTAGTAAAATTATACCAGGAAAAGCATTCACATTTTGGGATTTAAAGACACAATGGAGAAGGCATTCAGAGAAAATGAAATGCTAGAGGCGTTTAAGGATTTCACAGATGTAGGGATTCTAAGTTTTGGCTGTATTTTGGATAACGCAGCTGAAGAAAAGCATTGTGTTGATGAGTACAAATCATGAAGGCATTTGGTGAATGCATCAGCTTTACTTGGATGGGCGTTAAATACGAAAAAAGTTTGTGCTAACTAGTTCAAAAGTGTGAGGTTGAGTATTGAATAGTTTTAGGAATTACTGAAACAGCGTGAGGAATGTCAGACAAACTGTTTGAACAAAGGAAAAATCCCACAAACTCTGTAGGAGTCCCCAGACAGGAGATGAGAAAGTCAGCACCATTTCCTGGTCTCCTTCCCATCTTAGGCCCCACACAATTAAACATTTGAGACAGAGCTTTAATGGTCTAATACAGCTCTTCATTTATCCTAGGATAGGTCACACATTGGCTTTCTCTCCACTTTGGAGCAGGCAATGAACTTTTCTCCTACTGGTAGTAAACTGATCCCCCACCACAATCCCCCCTGTAAACCTGACATGATCAGAACACAGTCTGAAGGACCTGCTGTGAAACACATTTGTCTGAAAGGAACAGGAACACTGAAGGAAGGAATTTGTAAGGGGAGTCAGTTATTGTATTAGACCAACTCACAGAACTCAAAACACACATCAGGCTTTCAAGCACATAAACCCCAGAATGGTTTGGGTTGGAAGAGACCTTAAAGATCATCCAATTCCAACCCTATGCCATGGGCAGGGACACCTTCCACTATCCCAGGTTGCTCCAAACCCCTTCCAACATGGTCTAGGACACTTCCCGGGATGGAATTTGGGTCCTTCATCTTCCCAAGAGCTTTGGGTCAATGATCCCAGCCTGTGAAAGCCCAAGTTTTCTCATTCTGTGCCAAGATAGACCCAACCAGCCACAGATACTCAATGCCACAGTGATCTCCAGTGGTTAAAGAAGCACAAAATCCAGCAGAATTATATAAATAGATATATAAAAATATATAAAATAGACTGACCCTAAAATCACACCATGGAGCCCCTGCTGCCCGGCTCCAAATATCACTGGTACCCAGTTACAAGGGAGCTCTGAAGGTTTTTATTGCTAGTTATAAGGTCAAATAGGTGTTACACCTTCTCTGGATTATGTGCTGCAGGACAGTGATGCAGAGCAGGCAAAGAGAAGAGCTCTCAGAGAGGGAAAGTGTCCTCTCTTGAGCAGATTTTACCTTCTCAAAAAGGCTTCATTATCTATCATAGAATCATAGAATCACAGAATGGTTTTGGGTTGGAAGGGACCTTAAACATCATCTAGTTTCAATTCCCTGCCATGAGTTTGACTATTCCATGTGTCTTCACCTCCTTGGACTGGATTTCCCTTCGAGTAAAGGGAGTAAAGACACTGCAGCATCTCCCATGTGCCACAGGTTTTCCTCTGGATCCTTTCTGCCCAACTCACATTCTCACCTTTCCTTTGCAAAGATGGAGGCTTGGGGTTTTTTTAATCCATGCTGAATTTCTCCTAAAGAAAATAATGTTTTCACTGAGATGAGTAAGGTATGGACAGGAACTGGTGAATAAACTAATCAGAAGGACACTGAAATTCACAGCAAGAATTCCAAGTACTTCACAGTCCATTTCCTGCACGTGAAGGAGAGAACATACAGCAGATAAGAGGTAAAAATTACATCAGTCAAACATTTCATTTCTGCTCAGCAACAATGTGCACGAGGGGTTTTTTTCCTCTGCTCTTTGAGGAAAAATAAAAGCTGGGATTAACTCTGACTCATTACTGCATTATGAAAGCAACAAACATGTCAGGCTTACAGCTGCTGCATTTAATTCATGCCATAATTGAGAGCAGCTAATGCAGCTTGTTACCCTTTTTAGGATTCATGAGCCATATGAAAATGTATCTGGCATTGCAGCTCTGAAGTGCATTACCGGAATTCCTGTGCCACTATAACAGGGATGTGTTTACATTTGCATCAGTTAATCAGATAGATTTTACTGTGTTTTATAATGGGACAAAAGAATTCCAGTCCCATGGATTGCAGCAATGTTATGTGTTTTTGTAAATCACTGGAAAATCCTTATTTAAACTATGCAAATCAGTATAAAGATGAAGCCGTGTAAAATTTCTGTAAGAAATCAAGGTGGAAGCAGTTTGCAGATTCTGCATTCATTCACAATTACCATAAACAATTTTCAGAATAAAGTATTTGTTGATGGTCACGGAGACCATGAAATTTGACAGCTGCGCTATTACAACCCCACCAAGAATATATTTCTAGAAAATCCATCATAACAGAAGTTGTATAAATGTGTATAATTTCAAATTGTTCCAGGAAAGAAAACTGTTTGCTTATTTTTTCAGTAGAAACAGACTGTCAAAGACAGAAACTCAATGTACCATGCAAGGTCTGCTCAACAGAGACCACTTCATGGCAGATTTAGTATCTCAAGTTTACTTGTTAATTCTTTGATGGTTTGATTTCTGAATTTCATCAGTTAAGTAGTGTTATGTCTCCTAATGAAAAGATTTCTGATAGCATAGACATGGCCACGTAGGTCATGGTCTGTGCTATACAAATCAGTGGAAAAGGATAAAAAGAACTGGGGGAGGTGAGGACCAGACAGCAGACGAAGAAATAAAGGACAACCTGTCCCTTGGCAGCAGGAATAAGGGTCAGGGCAGTTAATACAGCCTAATAACTGAGCCCACACCCCACTGAAAGTAGCCAGTTCCTTAGAGCTGGTATCACAAAGGGCATCCCAAAAGGTTGCCCAGAGAAGCTGTGGCTGCCTCTGGATCCCTGGAAGTGTCCAAGGCCAGGTTGGACAGGGCTTGGAGCAACCTGGGACAGTGGAAGGTGTCCCTGCCCATAGCAGGGGGTGGAACAAGATGGGCCTGAATGTCCCTCCCAACCCAAACCAATCTGTGAGGCTAAGATGAAAAATGAGAAAAAGGAGGACAGTAATGATACATAATATTATTTAAATGATTCTATTTCTGTATATACATGTTGCACAGTCATGTAGGTGCTCTGAGGGTCACACAGAGCAGACAGAAAACAAATGTTGCTAAGCAGTCAGTGCTATCCCTGGTGTGCAGATATTATTCAGTGTATGCTGTCAGGAAAACGCAGGTCAGGCTCTGCCCTGCCTGTCCCTGCTGGCAGAAAACACAGCAGGGACCATGACCAGCCTCACTGGAGTGATGAAGCAGCGTAAGGGGGAATGGAAAGACTGCAAATTATGAGTTTGGAAAAGTAATGTTTAATGATCAACTATAATTTCAAAATAATAGTTATAGAACTGGTGGCTTCAGAGCAAGACAGACTCTTGAAAAATCCTCCCTCAGTTACAGGGGAAAAAAGAGAATCAGGATGGAACCTGTACACAGAAGCCTGTGCTTGGAGAAGAAAAGCCTTTGCATGATTTGAGGAAAACTTGGCACTATATTTCTCCATATCTTCAGTTTGCTATCCAAGGAGCAATGTTGAAAAACAGTAGCAGCATTCCCCAGAACTGTTCTCCCTGCAGTAATTACTCTGGCAGTTCTTCCTGTTGCTCAGCCCAACAGGAGCTGGAAAACTTGCTGTTTGCCAGGCAGTGAATCAGCTCTTTAAAGACAACATCCCTTCACCTGACACTCATGTCAGCTCTAACTTTATAACAGTTATTTCCATGGAAAGAAAAGATCTACCAAGAAAAAGATATTTTACTTACTCAATGTTTGCACAGAGCAGAAGGAACGTAGGAGCTGTGGATCCTAAGTGGACTATTAAAAATTATGAAATTTAAGTTTCCTCTCTCTAATATTCACTTATTTGTGAGCTTCAACCAAACCCCTAAATCACTTGTTCCTTATGCAACAATAATAATACTTGTATTTATCTGGTCACTTGAGCACTTAATTTCAGCCATGTGGAATGTGATACTGAAAAGACTACAGGTGCAGCTATCTTTAGAGACATAGTTCACTGTTCATGTCAAAGTTACAAAAAACTGAAACAATATCATTTTAAGTAGTTTGAGTCTCTCAGAGAAATTAGTTTAGTGCTAACAATGACAATTAATTATATATTTGCTTTCCTAAGCCTGATCAAGAGCAGGGTCTGTTTTAATATAAAACTGGTCAGATTTCCTGAAACAAGCCCAGAGCAACCCAGACTTGAGCAACCAAAGAACACAGACAAGGGAAAGACAATATCAGATTAGGAAATACCTTTTAAAATTCCAAGGATGTAACAGTTTCTTGCTGAAAGCACAGGACACATCTTGAGAGCTTCTTTTAAACTCTGCTCCTGTGAAAGCAGCTGTGGAGCCACAAAGCTTTGTGGTTCAGCAGTGACTGGAGTTGGCATAAACCCCTAAAAATAATGGCATTTGCTGGCTAGAAATAATTGTAAGACAATGCAGAATTCTTCTTTAAAGAAGGGTTTTCCATATCTAAACATCTCCGCTACTTTTGGTTTGTCACAGTTCTTATTTAAATAGGATCACACCATAAAAAGCTCTCCAGTGAGCACTTGCTGTTCTTACACTGACTTTTTATTGATTTTGTGCCTCAAAATGCAGCCCCATATCTGAAAGCCCTACTCTGTATTTTTTATTTTTTACTGTTCCTTCACCTACTCTAATCCTTTACTATCTTGTCCTTTCTAGAGCAATAAAACTCCAGGAGTCTTCTTTTTCTATTTTCAGAACACTCATAGCAAGACAGGGAAGTAATTTGTGCTTATAAATCTCAAGACAACTAACTCTAGGGCATAAAAATGCAAATTACTGATGCTATCAGGAGATCGAAATTGGCTGCCATGTAACCATATATTTTGTAAGTTCTAGCACAAACTACTTTGTTGATTTCTGGAAATTAGCTTTCCATGATTTCCTAGTAATTACCATGTATCTGAATGACCATTTTACTCTCCCTGTATTTTCAGTCACTGATATTTATTTCCTGTCACTGACTCTTAGTCATCATCAGCTGTTACTTTTCATTTCTTTAAAACCCCTAAGTATTTTCTTCTCAGATGCTTCAGCTTTTGTAAGGGCTCATCTTTTATCCCATTAAACCTCATACACCTGGCAATAAAAGTTCTCTCTAGACAGAAAGCCCTCATGTTGTAAAGGCAGAAGTAGGAACTCTGAGAGTGAAGAAGGTCCACAGTTTTAACAGGAATTTACAGACACCTGAGAGTATTTGTCTGAAAACTGGGTGTTTTAGAGTGAAGCCACAACACCGGCAGATTTACACACTGGAGAAGTTGTATAAAAACTCACGCAAGGGGAAATAATAAATAATTTTTTTTTCCCCTTCAGACATTAGCAACAGAAAAAGGTTAAAAACAACAGGTGCTTGTTTGCCTCCCATCTTACATTTTTTTCCTTACTTGATTATAAGTAGTTAATTACAGAGAGATGGCAACAAACTAAAAGTTCACTGCCAGTGAAGTAAAAAACTCCTCTTAAGATCTTCTTGCAGCTGTGGTGTTATGGAGAAATGGGACCCACCAGCTAATTACAGCCTTGCTTTGCTTTTAACCTCGGTGATCAGAATTGGCCTGCCAGAGACATTCCCATTCCCAACAAATGCAAGAAATTACTTCTAGTCACCTAATGAAGACACAAGTCCAAATACACCCCCTGCCTGGGTGGGCAGCTGTGGTTGGGGCTTGGTTATTTTACTTTGAGGTTTATTTGACATTAATATGCAAACTGCCAGCAGCCCACAGAGGGCTGACAAATTGCCAGAGCACTCATTAACTTCCAGGGCTGGGGATGAGGCCAAGTCCTGCTGCAGTGGAATTTTTGCCACCAGCTTCAAGGGGACTAGAATTGAACTCGTTATCCATAAAACTGAGGATACATCAAGCAGTTCCTAAAACTGGCATAAGGAGGGAGTTGCTGCAGTGACCAGAGGGCAGTTATGGATACAAATGAACTGGCACTCATAAAACACGTTGACCATGGCAGTAAGACCTGGGGTAGAAATCTATCTTTGAAAAGAGCTGGGAGGAAAGAACCTTCACACTTCAAAAGCTCCCAAATTTCCCCCAATGTCTTTCATGCTCTAGCAACTACTTTTTGGAGTGTAGGCTTGACAACTTCTACCCAGCCTCCAGGTTCCCTCTCTCCAGCCCCAGGACTGGAGCCAGCATGCTCCATGAAGCTCTTTGCTTGTTTGGCCACAGGGACCTACTTTCATCATCATCAGATTTCCTACAGACCTGCTCAAGTTCTAATTTTAAGTACTGATTTGCTCAATCCTGTCCTTTCAGGACATTTTCCTATATTTTCATTATGTTTTCACCTCACTGTTCTCACTGCTACCTATGGAGGTTGTAAGGAAGTTATAGCCTCCAATAAGAGAAAATTGAACAGTTAATTTTGTGGAGTGAGAAAGCCCAGCCAATTGCTAGAGATACATTTTCTTTTATTACAATCCCATTTTTCTTCTGACATCATGAGAAACTACGTAAAAAAAATTAAAAATTAAACAAAAAGGCAACCAACTCCAAATACCTGTAAGAATAAGATAGTTACAATTTCTGTAACTGTTTGTCTGTTTAAAAAGCTCTTTCCTAGGGCTGTTCTGTATCTCTCAGCACCCCTCAAATGAGACCACCCCTCTTTAAAAAGACCAAACATGCACCCAAAAAAACACTTGAAGGCTGCCAATAGTGGAAGGAGTTTTGACACAGTCTGGGGGCAATAAACTATTTAGCATTGTGTCTGGGCTTTTGACAAAAACTGTTCCAACATAAAAATTACCAATCAAGTTATCTACAGCTCTCTGTTACCTCTTCTTTTATTCCTCCAGACTGTTCTCAGCCTTCCTTTCTTCTATTACTTTTTCTTCTTACTTATTATCAAATAAAAGAAGTCGACTTCTATCATTTTTACGCAAGAAATATAAAACTGAAATACTATAATGAACATTCATTCATTTTTAAGTAGCCATTCTCAAGAATTTGAATTCTCTGTCCTCTCTCTCAGCTCCTGAAAGCCTGATGCAGGCTTTGGAAGATCTGGATTACCTGGCAGCCCTGGATAACGATGGAAACCTTTCTGAATTTGGAATTATTATGTCAGAATTTCCCCTGGACCCACAACTGTCCAAGTCACTCCTGGCTTCGTGTGAATTCGAGTGTGTGGATGAAATGCTCACCATTGCAGCCATGGTAACAGGTACCAGATATCATGTCTTACTGCTTGGCTTGTGTCACCTGCCAAATCCATGGGCTTTCTTTCCAAGTCTATCCACAAAAGCAAATTTTTGTTGTTCTCATCCTGCTTATTACAAATACATTAATATCTTTGGCTGTTTTAAGTCCTGCCTTGGTGTGTAATGAAATGTAAGTAATGACTCCATAAGTAGCATTCCATTTCCATGCTTCAGCTGCCCGTGGGCTTCCAGTCTTTTGCCAGAAACATCCCTTCAATATTAACTTTCTTATCTCATATTAATCTACATTTGTTACAGACAAAGTTAGGGGAAGTTCTGATTATAAACAATATTGAACTGTTGACCTACAAAGAATTACTTTGTGAACTTGTCTCTCTACTTCAAGTATGTTATAAAACCAACATAACTTCGTAATCTCAGGTAGGAAGGACATAAACCCACAGGATATCAAGCTGCATTAATTGTTCTCCATATACTAATTGTTCTCCAACTTTATGCCCAAGCTGGGTTGATTTTTAACAGTGGCCCTAAACTTGTGATAAAATTTTTAAGTACATGTAACAAATGTAAAAGATTGAGCACAGGCATAACTTAGTTTTAAAAAAATTCAACAACCTCCAAAGACACAACAGAAGTGAAATGCACTGGGAGGCACAAATTTCAGTATATAGGGGCAAATTAAGGCATTACAGCCATAAATTTAGTTTCTTTCTATATTAAATAAACCATATGGATTCTGGCTAAATTGGATCATGCCACTATGAGGCATTTTTGGCAGCATTCTGGGAGAAAGCTGCTCACCTTCCTTTGTGTCCACAGCACACATTAACTCAACAAGAGACTGAGAGGAATCCTATTAAATAAACCCTAAGTGGGTTCAGCTCTTCAGCAGCTGGACACCAAAGGAAACTGAGGAAGGAAAAAACCAACATAACCACTGTGTTGATTTTTTTCCAAGCTCCTAATTGCTTCTTACACACTCCTCCTGGGACAGAGGAGATCGCCCTGACCTGCTGGAGAAGGTTCTCCCACCCTGCAGGAGATCACTTTACTCTTATCAACATCTTCAATGCCTTCAAGGAAGCCAGTGCCAGCTCCACAAACCAAGGTGAGTGTGCCCATACCAAAATGAAGCACACTGGGACCAATTTGGAAAAGACAAACCGAAAATCTGATCAGCTGTTGTCATAAACCCTTCCTGAATGATTCCTTCCAGAACTGCTGATTTGCAGGGAGAAACCTATGAGAGTAGCTATTGCTAATGAATATTAGTTTATTAACTAATTGAAAATGACCTAGGACAGCAGCCCACATCCAACATGGATATGCAAGTACTTTTCCAGTAGTCATTTGAAGTGACACTGTGCCAAACCAGAACGATGGTTCCCTCTGTAAAAGCCCAAATCCAGGTTTAAGATGTGAAAGGACATAAACACAGCTCAGGAGGGCCTTGATTCCCTCAGCAGCCCAACAATTCCGATGGTTTTTTGATAGCTGTCAACTCAAAGAAAAGCTAAGGGAAAAATGGAAAGTAGTAAAGGTCACATTTACAGGAAACCAACTAAAAGCCAGGGGACTGCACAGCAGCAGCAGCAGCTCTTCACAGCATTTTCCTGTGCTCAAACATCTTGCTCTGGGTCATTAAACCTGAGTTCAGTGCTTAGACCATGGAGGGATAAATCTGCACACTCTAAGTAAAACCTTTAGACGGGAAAGTAAGATTATTTCCCATTCAGTCATGCTGGATGCTGAAGGGAAGTCCAGGAGAACCAGTCCTTTTCCAGAATGCAGGGCCATCACCAGCACTACAGATGTGATTTCAGCTCCATATCCCAGCCTGAACCCAGAAAGCCAGAAAAACAGAGCTGATACTCATTCTCTTGGAAGCTGTTACTTTTAACAGACCAAATAAGGGATTTTATTCAGAAAGAAACAGTTAAAGTTCTATAAAACTAAGTGAGGATATCGGGAACTGCCCACTGACTTTACAAGGAACATCAGTGAGCCCAAGACATCTGTGTGGCTCATTACCAGAACTGTAGACAGTCCAGACACAGCTACTCCCTCCAAAATGGTTTTAATTTCTTGCTCTACTCAGAGAGCATTTCAGAGCAGGATCTCTGTGGATTGTACCTATCAACAACACTTTGCTTTGAGTCAAAATACTGGTTTTTTTCCTCCCCAGAGTCCAGCACTGAGAAGTGGTGTCGGGATTATTTCCTGAGCTGTCCTGCTCTGAGGATGGCAGGAATCATCCGAGCCGAGCTGGTGGAGATTATGAAGCGCATTGAACTCCCCATTTCACAACCAGACTTTGGATCAAAAGAAAATGCACTAAACATTAAGAAAGCTCTCTTATCGGGTTACTTCATGCATGTAAGGAAAAATACCGTGGTTTGATCTTGCTGCATTGTTAAATCATATAAAATGCTCTCAGAGAATTTAAGTTAGTGAAACCACTTGGTCACCAAAAAGGATAAAAGCCATTTTTTCCATGGTGTATCAAACACTTCCACCCATTCCAACTTTTTCTCTGGAGTTCAGCTATCACAGAATAAGAAATAACAAGAAAACTGTCAACCATTACAATGACTTTCACTTAAAGAACTCTTTTACCTCAAAAAATTCTTCTACCTTGCAATATTCTCTTAAACATTATTTCCTTTTTGAAGGTGTTTCTGTGAAAACACCCTGGAAATAGAGAAATTACTTGAATATATTTAGGTGCACATAATACACAGCTTACTTCATCTCAGCCTAGTAAGATACTCTAATTGTAAACATAAACAAGATTAATTTATTCTCACTGGAACATGTTTTCCTTCACATCACTGTGCTTCATCTCAGCACAAGAATGACTCCTCCAAACTACACTATTTCAAGTGTCCTGTCACACATAGTATTTTGAAGTCTATGAAGAGTCTATATCTTAAAGAATATATGTTTATGTTTTCACACAGACCCTTCAAAGCCAAGTTCAGACACTTATGTACTCACCTGCCCTCATCTGTTGCAGTTTCCTTTCAAATACACAAATATATTCTTTAAGCCTCATTTCATGGTATCCAGCCCCCAGCTTTCCCACACAAATTTGGGAAGAGGTTTAGCCTCTCCAGCTGAAAGTGTCTGAAGGCAAGTTTAATTTCTGGTTTTAATATATTAGGCAAACAGTGATCAATTGAGCAGTGGATGACTCCCTGCATTCTTTTTTTTCAGATTGCTCGTGATGTGGATGGCTCAGGGAACTACCTGATGCTGACACACAGACAAGTGGCCCAGCTCCATCCTTTCTCATCCTATTACAACACCAGAAGGATTCCTGAGTGGGTTTTATTCCATGAGTTCAGTCTCTCAGAAGACAATTCCATCCGAGTTGTCTCCGAGATATCACCCGATCTGTAAGTTAACAATGATGAAATTGCTTCTTCCCTCCTGCCTCTACCACATCATCACCTTGTGGGGATAAAAACCAATAAATCAGTAAAAGAGGCATAAGAGAAAAGGATAATCTTCATACCTACTCAAGCAAGAGGAGTTGGCATCACTCTAAGATGAAGAAATTGTTGCTTTTCACACTTTTTATATTCACTGGTGAATATATGTGGGATAAATTTTATTTCTTTGTTGCCAGAATTGTTCTGTCACTCTGTGTAGCTTTGCTTGATGGCTCCATTTTCCTTCATTGCATTAAGGCTCAGAGCTACTAAAAATGGGAAGATGAGTGATCTCAGCCCTTACCATTATTTTTGGGCAAAACAAAACATGATTTAAGTCAGCCTTCTGCATTTCCCAGCATGTGTTGATTTGTTCAGGTACTGAACTAAGTCTCAATAACTGCCACTGTAACTGTCATGAATTGAAAAAAATACCTCATAAGTTGCAAAAGCTTCTTACAAAGTAAAATATCCAGAAATAAAATTCAAAGAGTTAACCAACCAGTGTACTCACAGATTAATCCAGCTGGAAATGTCTTTGTTCCCTGAAAACCTATTTTCCAGCAAATCTTTTTTTCAACATGTTTTCTGTACCCAGCCAGCTGAATCATCCTGTATCAACTCTCTATGGATTCAAGAGGCTACAGTCTTCCTGCTGCAAAAATCTCTTTACACCAAGAATATACATTTCCCTGTCCTAGCTTTTCTATTTCCCATGTTTATAGGAGAGCCTTTTTCATAATGTTATTGAACCAGTATGTTCCAAACCAGGAAAATGACTGTTTAATGCCATCTGCACCACTGAGAACTGAACAACAATCACCTCAAGTGAGGACTGAGTATATTAAATGCAAGTCTACTGAAAGCACAAAATACTACCATATCTTGCAGAGAATTTTGGTTTCTTACAGACAGGTTAGATTTTGGGTTGAAATACCAACTTGGCAGCTGTTATGCATCACCTTTTGTGTATGAGTGGAAATAGTTATTCAAATATTTCAGAATTCAATTAAAAAATAATCATGTTTTGTCTCATTTCCTCCCCAGATTCGCTGAGCTGGTACCTCAGTATTATTTTAGCAATCTTCCTCCTAGTGAAAGCAAGGATATTCTGCAGGAAGTGATCAATCACTTGTCACCTGTTTCAACCACAAAGGAGGAACAGAAAACTACCAATGACAACAAAGAAAATGAGGAATTTCCCACTGAGGCTCCCACTGAACAGAGATGTGTCATTCAGTGATTTTAGACTGAACTATGACATAGTGGACAACTACAAATAAAAGCAATATATGCAAAGTACACCCCCACCTTAACACATGTAATTATTTCAAACTTTTGAGAAATGTATTTGACAGAAGAAACACAAAGAAAAAGCACTTTTCTCAACAAAAGGAGTTGCATCCATTATTTCATAACAAAAATACGTGACTTAGTTTTGGTTAAAAATACACTGAGCAGATCTTCAAGTTTTCTTTTGACATTAGGATTTTATTGACTGCTTGATGATGATACCAAAGTAAATTCAGATGAAATATTTAAAAAATATTAATTTGATGGCTGTTTTTAGGAGCACAGAGGAGGCATTTGAGTGGAACAAAACCGTTACCACCAAGTCTTGTGTGAAAATATTGCCAAGTCAGAGTTCTGCAAGGGCTGCCTTATAAAAACCTGGTGTTTGCAGGGGAGTTCAGAGTGAGAGGTAGTCTTTGAGTTTCTCCATAATGGCATTCATTCCATCAGCTGGAACTATCATAACAGTCCTCAAAGGCTTCATTGGTACATCATCAAAGGACCATCTGCCACCCAAGCAGGTGTCGCTTTCCTCTTGCACAGAGTAGTTGAACTTCAGAAGGGCTTTCTGAACAACAGAAAATAAAAGCATTCAGGTTAAAATTCTTCATTAGCATGAAGACAATACATCACCTAAACAAAGCAAAAATAATGAACCTATTATGCCATGCTTATTAAGAAGTTTTCTCCCATCTCAAAAGATACACCCAAAAAAATTCCGCTATTAAGCGTTTTAAACTATCCTGCTTTTCACAGGATTTATATGATTCATATTAAATTCTAAAATTTCTGCTATGATTAGTTTAGGATCAGAAAAATTACCTAAGACAGAGGGGAAAAAAAAAAAAATCAATGTCCCCTTTATACTCTTACTGTGCCTTATTTCAGATGGTTTTATGGCAGCACCTCATTCCATACGATCACCCTAAGAAAGGCCAATCCTTTAGAAGCTGTTGTGCAACTAACAGGGATCTTGGACAGGAAAATCAGGCTTTTAATAGACCTTCAACCCTGGAACAAGAGCAAACCACTGTGTAATTCTGAGAATTAGCCAAAACCCAGATAAAAGGGACAGCAGGAGAATGCAGGTGGGACTGAGCCTGCACTGAAGATGATGGATTGGTGTGGACAACATCTGGAAGGTCTGGGGCTGTGAGAAGGCTCTGCTCCCTTCATGGCCTACTCTTAAAACTGCTCAGAGTCCTAAAAATTAACTTATCTGTAAGGATATGAGGAACAGTAATTCCCCTCTTTCACACAGCCAGTAGAAATCAATATTAAGGGCATGGGCACCAATATGAATCCTGAGGAGAGTTTCAAAAAGCTCTTGGAAAGGCTGGAGCCCCTGGAAGACGTATTTATGCTTCTCCAAATAGGCAGGTGTCTATAATGTGTATTATTTCTTTTCAGGGATACATATACTGCATACAAAGTCCCTTTTTATTAGCTTTCCTAGACAAAGTACCTGATGGATAAGGAAAATGTATCTAACAAATGTTTCTGGTTTTCCCACAAGTCAGATTAAGGAGTATGAGCTGAACCATTTGGTAGAAAAACTTCCCTAACCACTTCCCTTTGCAGAGAAAGTTAAAATCCAGTCTCCTTTTAGGTTTGCTTCCCACTAACAGTATCTCAAGGCTGTAAATTTAATTTTTGAAGAACCACCACGTTAAATGAGGGGCTTTGCTCAAGAACAACTGAGCAATGGAAGCCCTAAATCTTTAATCAGTTCCAAGTCTGGTTATAATAGATTTCCTGGTTGTAATTTTAAGGAACAGAATAAAGCCCAGGAAACTGCCAAGTGCAAAAAGGTTTCTCTCTGTTTTATATGGCTGTGTCTTCCTCATCACATTTAATACCATTCTATGGCAATCTAATTAACCTTCTGTGTGATCAGGGAGGATATATACTCCAACACTAATTTAACACACACATATTATTAAGTGCAGAGACCCACTTCATCTAACACCCTCCACAATGTTTAAAATGATTTTTTTTTTTTTAAAGACTGTTAAAAAAAGAAAAGCACGTTCAGTTCGAGTCCAGCCACTTGAGCCAAAAATGATTGCAATTTACTTGAAAGCACACAATTAGCCTTTAGAATGCCAGCCAAAATAACAAAGCAGAGAGGAACACAGAACAGCCCTTCTGGAATGTGACACCCAGGGACACACGGGCATCACAGGCTGCTCCCTGTCAGCTTCTCAGCCACACGTTTGCAGGGAGCTCAGGTTCAGCTGCTGTGGCAGGAACACAGAAAGAAAATCCCCAGCTTGTTACTGCACTGAGGCAACAACATTTCCTATGGCTAAGAATGAATTCCTCCACTTACATGTTCCTTCTTCCCAAGAAATAAAATTACAGCCCTACCACAGCCTCTCACTGAGTCATGAATGATCACAAACAGTAACCCTGGCCATTAACCACACAGTGCATGTGCAAGGACTTCATCCTGCAGGCACTGCCAGAAATGAAAAATAATGGTCCCTTGACAAAGCAATAATATTGTAGAATAGGATTTTTTAAAGCTTGGGAAAAAAACCCCACCACGTGACAAAAAATTCCTTGCATTTCAAAGCACGTTTTTTATTTAATTTCCTGCATCTTCCCCTCACCTGATTTGGCTTGGGACCAGAACTGTGTGGACAGGTTGCCTTAGGAGATAGGAAGTAATATTTTCATCTCAGTATTTTAGCACTTTTTAATAATATACTTGCCCTGAGTAGAAGAGACAGAAAAGGGAAATGAGAGCTACTTGTTTGGATCTTCAGAAGTTTTTTATTCTGTGCATTTTTTGAAAGTAACAGAAGGTGACCAGAAGGAAACACAAAACAATACACAAAAATAGCTTGACTGCTCATCTCTCAACACTACTCTAAAAAACCCTGGATTTAATTTAAAAGGAGTTGTGATCATATCTTGTTAAAAGCTCCTCTTAAATTTAAGGTAAAACACCTTTTTCAGTGATACATAAAGAAAAATTAACATCTTAAATTAAAAGTATCATGTGTTACCTCATGAAAGAATTCTTCCTCTGCATTTGCAAACATTAATTCCTCCTTTTGCTGATTTCTCCCTTCCCTCCTCTTAGAATTATTCTTTGTGGCTTCTGTGAAGGTTTTGCTGATAAGAAGATAATAGTGGCACTTCCCACAAGGTTTATTTGTCTTCTGTGCCTCAGTCAGCTCTTTCCTAAACATAAACAAATATTTACACATTTAAAAGTGTGTTTAGATAAACAATTTAAATCCTAAACAAGCATATCATAAACCTTATATTGCATTAGCATAGAAAGGATATTCATATTGCAGCCTATTATTTTATGAGTGCCCCAGAAAATAAATTTTGCATGTTTATTCCTAGTACATAAATACACTATTTGCACTTTAAAACAATAAAATTACTGATGTCTTTCCACACCTCACAAGATAACCCTTTTTTCCCAGAATTTTGTTCATGGTAGACAGTCTGTGAAGTGATTCTAAGTGCAACTCTCCTTAAAAATACATCACATTATCACTTCCATGAGGAATTATAACTGAAAACACTGAAAATAACTCTTGCCCAACCTTATGTTAAACATGTTGTCACTGAAACACCCCAAAACCTTCAGGAGAAAGAGGCTGAAATCTGAATTTCAGCTGTCACAAGTGCTGTATTTGTGGTGACTTCAAAGTTAAGCCTTCAAGCACCTCATTTTTTTCCTCTAAAAACCTTCCTGACCAACCCTACCTTACATATCCAAGTTAAAATTCCTTAAAGGCCTCCTTAATTCCTTAAATGAGCTTGTCCCTCAATCCAAATGTTCCATTCCAGAGCCAGGCACTAACACATGAGAAGAAACATCCAAGTTGCTCCTAATCAGCACCCTATAAAAAGTTCTCATTTTTAAATTTTCCCAGATCAATATGAAAATAATCTGCAATACAAAGACAAACTAAACACAGCTAAATATAAGCTACACACAACTATTTCTGTAGTAGAAATGCACATATTCTTAATTTATATCCTCTTTTTTGTATTTTTTTTATATTCTTAAATTTTTTTATATTTTAAAGTACAAAGAGTTTCCCAAGCCTAAAGATATGAAGAAAATTTAAAAATTAACTGAAGACCTTATATGAGATTAAACCAATTTTTTCTGTTCCTGCCTTACTTACACCTGTAGTACCACCTGTCTTAACATAGCTCCACATAAGTAAGATTTCTGAAAAAAATATGAAGTACTATTCAACATTGTGTCAGAAAAAAAAACCCAACAAACTTACTGGAGCTGCTGGTGCATGGGCAGAGCAATCTGGGGTGGGACATTGATGAATCTTTCACTGAGTATGAGACCCACAGGCTTTGTACAGTCACTCAGGAGTTTACTCAGTTGTTCCACTACGTGTTGGTCACAGCTCTTCTCGCAGCGACTCAGAACCAGCTCTTTGATTTGCTCAGCACACTGTGTACCCTGCAATCAAAAGGTGTATTTTCTTTACCTTGCAGAAGGACTATTCACATGAGAAAACCTTGAATGTCACCTTCAAGGGGATTTCCTGCAAGCCTGGTGGCAATTTCCTCGAGCAGCCTCCGAAGCACTAAACAATTCCTCTGAAATCGTTCAGCAGCCCTGAAGCTGAGGGCAAAGGTTGGCAGCTGATGGGAACACAGAGCACTCCACAGCAAAACTCCAAACTGAGGAGGATGAAAGTGGAGAAACACAAGTGACTGACAGCTCAGTTACCCTGGAATTACTGGATTTAGTTTTCACTCTTTGACCTTCAGCAATTTACTACAACCAAAAAAAAAAATCTAAGTCACGTGTGATTTTATGACCCCATGTTGGAATTCAAAATCCTGATCCAGCTGTCCAGGCTTGTCACACAGGGCAGAAAGCAGGATGCAGCCTCATTTATCACTAACTAGATGTTAATGAGGAATACCAACCTTCCTTTCTGTTAAGTTCAGGCAGCTTATAAAACCAAAGACATCATCATCATCATCATCATCATCACTACTGTCCTCCTGGACTTCTGCCTGCTGTTGAAAGAAAGAAAAAGCAACAACTCAGACTGACATTCTATTTCCACTCTGCAGCAAAAGCTGTTTGTCTTCCCAGGAGATGCTCAGCAGATGACAACCATCCAGGTGATCTGTACAAACATAAACTGCAAATTCTGGTGCTGCTTCACTGAACATCTTGCTGTACTCAGAGCCAGCTTTATATAAAGCCAGGTCATGCATCTTCTGCAGCAGGGGCTTTTGAAAGGCACTAAAGTTTGATAGCTCACATTTAATAAGCAGCATCTCGGTCCAAGGTACAGCAATATCTTAAGCAAAAGCAATTTTCTGCAGTTTCTAAAGTAGGGGAAGTAAACCTGCAATGTCTTAAAAACCACAGAGCAATAAAGCCTTGATAGGGAGTGGGACAAAGAGCTCAACTAAACTCCACAATAAAAAAATCTGGGGAAAGAATTGGGGATCATGCAGCCGGAACAGAAGGATCTATTAAACCTGGACAGAAAAACTGCTGGCACAGGACAAAAAGTGGATGTATAGCAATGGTTTAACAGCACAACTGTGCCATGGGGGCAGCTTGTTTGGGTTTGAAAGCAATGTGGCCATGATATCTTGAGCACCACACAATATTAAGCAGCTTCCTGAGCCAGTAGAAGTTGTTTAGGATTCATCCCTGGATCCTTTTCTATGCCCAAAGAACTCTGCACAAAAAAAATCTGCACAGAGGATATTTCTGGTCTCTGTTTCTGTACCTCCTGAGAATGCAGGAAAGTCCCAAGCTCCTATTTCTTATGGAGATGAGAACAAACTTCTCCACAGCATTTTTGGCATTACTTCCCTACTACACCAAAATTCAGAAAGTGAAAAGACTTTCATATGTAAAAAGAAACCAATAATAAATCAAATTCATTCTTTGGTTGAAAGCAGGCACAGAAAATTTCAGCTCCCATAAAACAATTACTCCCAAAGCCAAAAAGCAAGATACAAATTAAAGCATCCCCTTCTGAAATACAGAAATTATGTCATTTCAACAACAATTACTGTACTGTACTTACAAACATAAATTCTGTCTTACCTTGATAATACTTCCAATATGGTTCTGTTGTATTAATATATCAGTTAATTCAGCAGTGTTAACAGGAGCTTTTAGAAACAACTGGAAGACAGGAAATAAGTATTAAGTTTTAGGCACTGATAATATATCATGGGCCACTTAGTAGAAAATAAAGTCAGTAATGTCTCTAAGTTGCCATGGAATTCTCTGTTCCATTTTTAATTTCTAATTAGTGAGGTTTTTTATTTAACTTCCTTCAATATAATACTGTAAAGACTAAAAATAAGCTTCGTGAAGTGCTTTCTCCTGGACCCTCCACACACAAGGCTTCCTGGGCAGCAATTAACATTATGAAGACAGAAAGATGTAATGTGAAAGAATAATCCTATATTTCATTGGGTCAAGTTATGGAAACCATGGTTTAGGAGACACATGTTCACATGCAGCTGTAACTATTTGATCTCCATGAGCTGAAGAACAGTAAAACTATAAATCAATACAGAGAATGTGAACTGATATCTCTGCTTCACTCTTTAGATATTATTTATCACAGTGGACACACCAACCAAGCTAATAAGTAGTCAAAGTACCTGTTGCAGTAACTTCTTTATCCCATTGTAGTCATTGTCTGATATGGAATGTGCTTCAAATTCAATATTCACTTCCTGTGAAGAAGTAAAACAGAGGATATCAAACACACTTGGCAAGAACCTGTATCAAAACAAATCTAAACTTGAAGACAAGTAATGGCAGATATCAGAAGTAAAACTTATTTCCATGTTTCAGCAACCTCAGCAGTTGTTAGTTATCATTTCTTCTGTGAAAGAAGCAAAGCAGCTGTGGCTGCCCCATCCCTGGAAATGTTCAAGGCCAGGTTGGATGGGACCTGGAGCAACTTGGTCTAGTGGAAGGTGCCTCTGCCCAGGGCAGGGGGAACGAGATGAGCTTTAAGGTCCATTCTAACCCAAACCATTCTGTGATTCTGATTTTCTCCTATGGTCTAGTAAGACAAGGAAGGTCTACAGAGGTAACTGAGACCACATGATTTACTTGAAAAGCTACCTGGACGTACAGCATTCACTCCTGGCACCCAGGAACTTTCTGACAGCTTTAAAATTCAAGGATCTCACTGAATGATTAAGCCAGTAAATTCAGAACAAAACACAGTTCACAGTTGTTCTGAATGCTGTGCAAATCACTGACATAAATTTGATATAAACCAAGGGAGCACTGGATGTTCTAACACCAGTCTTGCTTCATGGCTTTTCCACTATCCAAAATAACACCCTGGTAGGACAGAGATCACAAATCCTCCATATTTCATCTATTAAAAAAATAAGCAAATACAGACTCATCATATATTTTGGTGTGTCCTGTCTTGCTGCTATGGGCTTCATCTCCTCCCTCCATGTTTCTTCCAAAGCAAAGCCAGAGCCTGCAAAGCAAGCTGTTAGGAGTTGAAGGGAAAGGCTAATATGGCAGAAGTAAAAATGCCCTTAAAGTATTACTTTACAAAGTTCTGCACAGTTATAAATGCTCAGTACATTTCTTTAACATGACAGTGCACACCTTGATGTCTTATAGAAGAATTGAGGGAAACTCAACATGTCAAGAATTCCAAACTGAAACAGATGTAAGAGTGATATATCATCCTCAAAAGCTGTGCTACTAAATTAAAATAAGTGTTATACTGCAAATTTTATCCAGTTGAACTGAAAAAAAACACTGTCCTACTCACATTATGCAGGGATGTTGTGCACTTTTAAGAAAATGGAGGAAAAAGAAAGGATTATTGTCAATAGCTTTAATTTTTTAGCGTTGAAACAGTAGTGAACTATCTTCTACCAGTTTACAAACACTGAACAGGACACACAGTACCAGCAGTGCCAGTCCAGAACTTCAACATATGTTAGATCAAACCAGGGCAGTGCCCATTCAACATGGCACACGTTTCTAGCAAATGGGAAATGTGCTTTTCCATCATGTTACTACAACTGATAACACAATTAAACCTACACTTCTTATCAAGACATATTTTTTTTAAAAGATAGGGTTTGTGGTTTTTTTATTTGCTAACTTAAGTAAGGCCTCATCTAAAAAAAGGAAAATAATTAACGAAAAGTGAATTCCTACTGAACACAATCACTGCAGCAAAATACTTAATTTAAAATGTACCAACTTAGAATCCACAGATGCTTCTGTTCTTGGCCTTTTTAAGCTCTGTGAAAATAACAGATTGTCTTATCTGAAGATTTTAGTAAGAGTTCAAAGTCAGTGCACAGAAACACAGAATCATTTAGGTTGGTAAAGCCCTCTAAGACCACCGAGTCCAACCATTTCCCCAGCACTGCCAAGGCCACCCCTAACACCTGTCCCCAAGTGCCACATCCTCACAGTTTTCAAATCCCTCCAGGGATGGGGACTCCACCACTGCCCTGGGCAGCTGTGCCAGGGCTGGACAGCTGTTTTGGTGGATAAATTTTTTCCTAATATGCAATCGAAACCTCCCCTGGCACAACTTGAGGCTGTTCCCCCTTGTCCTGTCATTTGTTACCTGGGAGAAGAAACCAAACCCCACATGGCTACAACCTTTCAGGTAGTTAGTAGCCACCCCAGTTCCCATTATTCTAGCAATATTCCAGGTACAACAGGTGTAATAAGGCTAAAAAGACAGACCAAACATTTTGAAGTTTCAACATGCTAAACTAAGCATTTTCAAAGAAACAACTGGAATTAAAGCTATAGGCTCTTATGAGACTAAATCCTGGTACAACACTCTGGAAAAGGGCCTGGTGACAGAACAAGGGGGAAAGACTTTAGGCTGAAGGGAGGTAGCTTTAGATGGGATCTTGGGAAGAAATTCTTCCCTGTCAGGGTGGTGAGGCCCTGGCACAGGTTGCCCAGAGAAGCTGTGGCTGCCCCATCCCTGGAGGTGTCCAAGGCCAGGTTGGACAGGGCTCGGAGCAATCTGGGACAGTGGGAGGTGTCCTTGCCCATGGCAGGGTGTGGAATAAGATGAGCTTTAAGATCCCTTCCAACCCAAACCATTCTAGGATTCTCTGATAAAAGGAAATCAGAGCAAATCCTCTCTGCTGAGATC
The DNA here is from genome assembly GCF_003945725.1 of Corapipo altera. Classification (NCBI taxonomy): domain Eukaryota; kingdom Metazoa; phylum Chordata; class Aves; order Passeriformes; family Pipridae; genus Corapipo; species Corapipo altera. Next base: position 3,126,289 of record NW_020884915.1, read on the forward strand.
ACTATTCCCAAGCAGCTCCAGCCCCACACCTGAGCAGACACGGACACCCCACGGGCTGGGTCTGTACAACTCAGGCCTTGGGCATACCGACATTTGACAAAGAGTCTAAAAACTAAAGACTTTCAACAACAACAACAAACCGAACACGCTTTGTATCACCATTACCGACACACAGGGAGCTGCACTCGCACAGGAACGGGAGGAGCACCCACCGCCCCACCATGGGCATCACAGGGACATCACAGGGGCACAGCCCCGTCCGGAACATCCCCTAGACATCCTAAACAAACACCTTCCTAAACATCTTCACGAACATTCCCCCGAACATCCCCCCAGACATCCTCCTACACACCTTACCAAGCATCCTCCTAAACAAACTCTCCCAAACATCCTCCCGAACATCCCCCGAAACATCCTCCCGAACATCCCCCCGAACATCCTCCTACACACCTTACCAAGCATCCTCCTAAACAAACTCCCTCCCAAACAACCTCCCGAATATCCCTCCAAATAAAAACCCTCCCGAACACCCTCAGGAACATCCCCCCAAACAAAAACCCTCCCGAACACCCTCAGGAGCATCTCCCAAGCTCCCTCCCGACCCCGCTCCCGGTGCTCTCTCCCATCTCCCGCAGCTCCTTCGGGCGCCGGGAGCGGCGCGGCCGGGCCGGCTCGGCGCCGGGCCCGCTCCTTCTCACCTCATCGATCGGCTCCTCCGAGTCCGAGCCCTCCGAGCCGTCCGATCCCCCGGATCCCGACTCCGATCCCGAGTCGCTGCCGGGCCGGTCCCCGCCCTGCGGAGCGCGGCGCTTGGCCGGCGTGGCCATGGCCGGCGGGGCGCAGGCGCGGGCGGAAGGGACGTGCGGCTGCGGGGCCGGCACAGCGACAGCGCTGCCGGGGGCCACCGAATGTCACCGAATGGCACCGAGTGTCACCGAAAGGCACCGAATGTCGCGACAGGGAGTCGCGCTGATGGGGGGGGCGCGGCGGGCAGGCGGCTGGAGCGCGGTGCTGGGGAGGGCACTGGGCCTCCCCTCTCCCCAAACCCCCGGATTTCCTCTCCGCGCTGCTGCTGTCACTTCCTCCCGGCAGGAATTCCTGCATGGGAAGGGTTGTTAAGCGCTGGAAGGGGGTGCCCGGGGAGGCGGTGGAGTGCCCGTCCCTGGAGGTGCCCAAGGAACCGCTGGACGTGGCACTCGGTGCTCCGGTGACAGGTTGGGCTCGGTGATCCCGGAGGGCTTTTCCAACCTCGGTGGTTCCGGGGTTCTGCGCTTTAAAAGGAACAGGGTATCCTGAGCATCGCTGACATGATTAAAAATTAGTGTTAGTAAAAATTCGTATTAGTAGAAGTTAGTAAAAATTGCGAATTGAGACAGGGATCAAGCGCTTGCTGCTTCGTTAAAAAAAAAAAAAAAAAAAAAAAAGATAATTCCCAGATTCCCCAGAACAAGACTCCCTAGTTCCGGATAATTCCAGGCTAACAAACACAAAAGGGAGCGTGGTACAGCACAGTAAGCACAGTGTGAATGTTCTCTGTATGGAAAACACCAGTCAGGAAAATACGTGGAAAACTCCTAAGCACTGAAATTACCGAAGTGGTGACTAATGACTGAGCATCAGTTGTGTCGAACGTGCTCCATTTAAGTCTTTTTGTCTAATTAACGAAGAAAGGTGGGTGTTAATGAGGTCACTGAAGAAGGGGACTGAGTACTCCTACTGTCAGCCACAAGAGCAAGGCACAGGGCCTGGGATGCGATTCCAGCTTTATAAATACAAACCAAGTAGGTTAAAATTTTTGTTTCCTTTAAAGCATCAATCATTCCTCTGTTTCTTTTTTTCTTTTTTTTTTTTTTTTTTTTTTTGAGAGCTATACATGCTCTGGGATTTCTTAGTTCATTGCCAAAATGTGAATAATGATGCACAGGGAAAGAATTCAGTGTAGGAAGGTGAATTGTCAGATTTTTCCTGCTGCACTAAAACTGCCTTTCTGGGGATGCAGTCTATGTGTGTATAGTTCTCCATTTCATTTGTGAATTTGTGTTTGAAATTAATTACTAATGACTAACTGCTTTTGGTAAAAATGCATGATATAGTAGAAGGGTTGGAGCCTTTTGCTGCTCCTCTGAACCAGTTTTGTTGTTGAGTTTTGGGACTTAGACACCCAAATAGCAGGAATTATTCTTAAATCTTTTGCTGTTGTTGTTACTTGGTTGTATATGTCTTAGATTATCTGGGAATTTGGTAGGTTTCTGGACCATGCTCCATGGCACCCTTACAGGTGGGGTTTTATCTTCCCTGGTTATTAAACCCATCTAATTGTGGTAAAACATTTAGATCTCTATAATAATTTATTTTAAAGAAAATTTGCGTGTATATAATCAGGAAAATTGGGGTAAATGTGGATAATTAGGGTAAATGTGCAGTTAGAGAATGGATTTCTGTTTTTATGGTTGGTACATTTGTAACTGAATTCAACACCAAAGTGCAAGCTTTTAAGGAACTGAGAACTATCATCTTCCATTTTAATGGCAGAATGTGTGTTTTCAGTGTAGCATTGTTAACTAGAGATACATGAAAGAAAGCATGTGACTATTATGATTATATATATTATATTCACGTAGACACACATATGTTGTATTTAAAAAAAATGTTGAAACACTGTTTTCCTTTTAGAAAAGGGTGAGATCCCAAAATGCATCAAATCAAATCTTTACATAATTATTATGATGAGCAGAGGATGAAAAACAGCACGGAAATTAATAGAACAAATAACTTTTCCATAGATAGGAGCTGATCACATTGCAGAATGTGATGGCATTGTAGGGGTTGTTACTGCTTTTACAAAATACTCTTTAAAATGTGTTCTCCTTGATGACTTTCATTGGAGCCTGTTCCTTGAGCAGTGTTATCTCAAGGCAGCATGCTATTTTTTGGCCTTATCAGGGTGGATATTCCTGCCCAGAGAATGCCCAGTAACTGCTTACTCATTGTGTAGGGAGCTGTACAACTGGTAGCAACCCAGTTCTTTGGAGCTGAGCTGTTGAAGTCACTTTTCAAGTAGATCTAATTTAGATAAATTCCATTCTTGCATTTTAGATTTCTGGTGCACTTCCTTGGTGAACAATGAAGGTTCTGCTGCTGAAGGATCCCAAAGACAAAGATTCGGGACCAGATCCATATATTAAAGTGAGTAAACTTTTAAAAAAGTAAACAAATGGGTCACTTCACTGTTAAATAATAGTGTCAGGTGGATGTAACTGTTTCAGGTGGAAAACATGCTTTATCAAAATCAGGAGTGGATGTTTGAAATTGTGATATTTTCTGAGGAAAATAATCAAAAATAGGAGTACGTGTCTGAAATTATGCTGAGAGAAGAAGTGTCCTAGAAGATATGGTCTTACTGCAAAAAGTTATGTTAGTTATGGGGCATTTTTACTGAATTCACTTTTACAGCTCTCAGCAAAGTACTGATATTAAATCAGTTTCATTTTAGTTAATTAATAGTGATCATGTTCATATGGATAAAATTAAGATTACAAGAATTCTTACTGTTCTCACTGGGAATGTAATGTGAAATAGGGGTTAGTTGTTGGTGAGGTCCTTTCTGCTACTGCCTTTAGTTATGTGAGTGAGTCTTATTGTAAGAGCAGTTCTGTTGAAGAGTTTCTGTTTAACAGGAATTATTTCTTTAGAAGAATGCATTGTTTAGAAGAACCTTATTTACAGAATTACAGAGATGTCCAGGAATATTTTCAGGACTGGGGATTTCAGAGTTACACTGTAACTCAGGAGGCCTCCATTCCACAGCTGTTTGTTTAATACTATGTTGTAATGCTAAACAACTAACAAACCAAACTAGATTTACCAGTAAAAGGAAATCAAAGGCCTTTTAATTTTACTTCAGTAAAAAGAAATACTTATGCTGACTTAGTCAATTCTTTGAAAGACTGAAAAACTGTTTTTTGGAACCTATTTCAAGAGCTGCAAACCTTTTCTTGATAGGAATTAGGACTGTATGGCCTTGAAGCAACGTTGATCCCAGTTTTGTCATTTGAATTCCTGTCTCTTGAAAGCTTATTTGAAAAGGTAAGTTCTAAATTATTCTGGTTGTCTTATTTTCAACAAAATTTAGGCCATGGTTGCCAAGATCCCGTGTGTTATCTTGGTTTAATTGTGCCCTTTGTGGTACCTTTTTTAGCTGTGTATAATAAAATTTTGTGTACAGCACAGTCCAGTGGTTGGATAACATCAGGGATCTTGTCCATACTTGTTAAAGAATTAAGTTGGTCAGACAAAATTCACATTTCAGTTGATGGACCATAGACAGACACAAGTATTGGGGCATTTCAGACATCTCTTGAAGCTGTTCTGTTCCTCTGAAGGTTGTAAAGAATTGATCAACTTGCTTTTTAAATTAATTTACTAATTGTTTTTTGTTCACTTCTTGATTTACTGTTTATAAATAGCTTTCTCATCCAGAGTGCTATGGAGGCCTAGTTTTTACCAGTCCAAGGGCATTAGAAGCCATCAAAATATGTTTAAAAGAGATCAGTAAAAAAGAAGGTAAGTGCATATTTATATTCCTTGGTCTTTCTCTTTCAGTATCTTGTGAAATCTGTATTTTATTGCATTTTATTTCACCCACCAGTAGATGTTTTTAAGCATGACTTTTTAAAAACAGCTGTATCTCATAGTTCTTGTGGCATCCTAAAGGGCTCCTGGTGGATTGAGCTTTTAAGGGTTGGGTTTTCTGCGCTTAAAAATGAAAGGAAGGAGCCTTTGGTGCAAATTACTAATTAGTGAGAGCTTTTCCACTTGTGGTTATCTCATGAACAAGAAATATTTTGCTGCAGATTTTTGCCCTTTTGTTTGTTGTCATAGAATATTATATTTGGGGTTTTTTGCCTCAATACTCAATTTAAACCAGCAGTTTCTATGTCTAAATCTCCCTTTGTACAATGTGCCTTTTTTCCCTACGAGTTCTGGTAAGTTTTTAATGCCAAAAATGAGCATTGGAAGTTCCTTGGGATCTTGCACAGGGCAAAGTGTACATTAGAAATGCTACTTAACCAAAGCAGCCAAGAACTAGTTACTTAAATTAGGCTTTTAAAAACATGTTGTAGACTGCTGTTTACACAATGAAAAAAACACATTTAAAATCATTTTGTACATCCAGTGCTGCAATAGGTAATGGGAATATTAATTATTATTATTTTGCTGTATTTGTAGATTAAAAAGAAGTCCAAATAATCGTTTAGCATTCATATTTTGTTGCCATATGCTTTAATTTAACTTAACTCAATGTTTTTCAGCCTGGTCAAAATCTCTTAAGCAAATGTGGAATATCAAACCAACGTATGTGGTAGGAAAAGCTACAGCTTCTTTAGGTAAGCTGGTTTTAAAAAAGAAATCTTAGGTAAATCTGGCTTTTAGTACCATTTTTGGAATATTAGCTGGTGTTCAAGGGTACTCAGAAAAAAATATGAGCAAGTTTTCTAACTGAATAATTTGGAAAATAGGTAATTTTATACACATTAGAACTTTCTATGCTTCAGTCAGGATCTGCCTTCTGGATTTCTGCTCCTTTTATTGCACAGTGATGGTCACTAATTGAAAAAATTTGGTCAAAACAGGAAAAACACCCCTTTGTTCTTAATTTGCATGTGGTTTTTCCATTCTGTTTGGAAATGAAATTGGGTGAGAGGTATTATAACCTGATTGAGACTGTACACATAGTCTCCCTTTCAACCCTTATTTCTGTGACAGTAAATCTGAATTGTTCTCATTGTTTTCAATCTTTTCTCTGCTCCTTTTGGTTATAGTAGAAGAAATTGGCCTCACCCCACAAGGAGAAAAGTGTGGAAATGCTGAAAAATTGGCTGAGTATATTTGCTCAAGTAAGTAGCTAAAATTTTCTAGTCAAATTAAGGTACCTTCCATTGTTTCAGAGTTTCCTAAAGATAAAATCAAGTGCACAGTGAGACAGAAAAATACCTGCTGCAAATCTCTCTCGTTTGCAGGACCTGTGAATTCAGCCTCTGGGTCATAACTCTGACAGACAATAAAAGATATTAATTTACATGAAATCTTAGACTCTCTAATTGATTAATAATACATGAGCCAGTAGGCAAAGTTTAGTGAAAGATCAGATTGGAAATTGCTGCTTAATCATAAGGTTTAAATGCTGAATTAACACATGGTTTCAGAGGGGTCTGCTTTTGAGCACCAAAGAAGAGTGGGTTTGAAGAATTTAAAGTGATGCTTTAAGTTTTGTTTAACCATTTTATTATGATTAAAGCTGTAATGCTGATCTTTGCTGCATCAAATTATCAGATTATTGGGTAATTTTTAAAGTCTTGTTGGTCCTCTTCCTCTTTTTTTTTATTGTAATTTGTTAAAATCTCCAGTAGTAACAAGAAACATTTCTAGGCTTAGGGGCTGATTATTTTTTGATTGGATGGGTCAGTACAAACTGTGAAAAAAGAGGCTGTGTTTTTGTACAGATGCTAGAGAATTGATCAGCAAAGTCTGCACAGTAGCAGAGATTTATAGGTAAAAGGAAAATACAATTGGAGCTGGCAAATATTGCTTTTCCTGGGCACAGTGTTCTCTAATTCACTGGAAAATAAAACATTTTAACTATGTGGAGTATTTAATGGTAAAAGGCAGAGTTGCCAACACAAGATTGAATAATAAATTGTGAAAACTAAAAATTATGCTTGCAATACAAAAAGGCCATAAGGGGAAAACAACCCATCTCTGTTCTTCAGCAGATACATTAAAGCAAAGAGAGGTGTTAGCTGATTTTTTTAATGCTAGAAAATCTACTTCTGGCAATGAATTCAATGTTTGCCAGTTGGCAGGTGCAGGGATTTTTTTTTTGAGAAGGAAGACAAGAGAAATACCTCTTTGTTCTGTTGTAGCAATACGAAAAAACTCAACCAAACAGTGAATTTCAGTCGTTGGAGTCTGCTTGTTGTTGATACATATAATCATCCTCGAGGATTTATTGGATTGTGCACATTTTTGTGCTCTCAATTGGTTTATAACAACCTCAGAAGTACAGATTCAATTATATCATGTTCCCTAGTATGTATATACTCATTTTTTTAAGCATAAAAGAAGTAGATGAAAAGAACAGCTCTGAATTTTTTATAGCATTGGAATTTATTGTCAGAATAAAAGGAAAATCTGAAATAATGAGATTTTTTTGTTGTTTACCTTTTGTACTTCAAAAAATATTTCAACCTAAAGGGTTGAGAAATAAAGGAATTAACTCTGTAACTGGCCAATTGGCTTTACTGTTTTTCAAGGCAAATATTTGGTTACAGAAGTAGAGGATACCAATACTTGTTGTTGTTCAGGCTTAGTAAGAAACTTTTCTGTCCTTTGTAAACACAAGTCCAAAAGGATTTGTGTTTCTTTGCAGGTGTCATATTCATATTTCAATTAACTGACAGGAGTTGCAGGAGAATTGATGCTGAAATATCTTATTTTAAAACCTTTTTTGCATTCTGAGCCAAGTTTATTCTTCCTTCCTATAATTTATGATAAGGATATCTATGTTTTCTAGTAAATATTCAGTGTACAGGCAGGACAGGTGTATCTGTGGTGACTCCTATGAGGGTCTTTCCATGTGGTGTTTCCTATACTGCCCTTTATTTTTTATCCCAAGGAATCTCTGCTGCTACATGAACCAAGAATCTCCTTCCAGCACTTAAAAGCATTTCTCTTAGTAGGAATGGTATCTTAAACATGTATTAACAAATCTAAATAAGTACTAAAATAATTTATTGAGGGACTCCCATTTCTTTTGAAAGCTGAGTGCAAAGCTGGAGCAGCTGTGTAGAATTTCAGCTTGAAATTTTCTCTTATTTCGTTATTTATAGAAAAGGCAAACTGGGTAAAAGTCTGCTGTTAAATTGCTAATTTGACAAAAGCCAGTGAGGATATTCCCTTCCATCCCAGCAGTGGAACCAGAATCCTTTTTTCCTTGAGGAAGTAAGGTAGAATTGCAGATAGATTGAAACTTTTCAGCAGAAAAAAATGTTCTGTCCTCTTCTTTGTCTGCCTGAATATTCTTTTATAGAGAGAGATCTGTCATATATTGAGTGGGACTGAGATTTTAAATATAAAATTGAGGCAGATTGTATTGAGGAGGAGGAGGAGGAGGAGATAAATTCCTTTGTAGAAGGGCAAGGGGAATAGAAATGGAGTTTATCTTTGGGGAGATCTTTTTAGGCAAAGTATTCATATTCCAGCTATGGAATATTTTTAATGTACATGCTAAGTAGCCTCTGTCCTCTGAATTGGGGATGCAGCTGCACTGCAGATGTTTTGAGCTACCTTAGGGCTGTGTCTGTGGTGAAGCATTTGATAAATCAGCACTTGATACCTTTAAAATGTATCAAATGTATCATGTTTATTCTTTATTAAAGACCTGAGCTAATTAAAGTTCTTGTTTTGTGTGTTTACAGGAGAGAAACCAAATTCCTCAGCTCTTCTTTTTCCTTGTGGAGCCCTGAAAAGAGAAGTTCTTCCTACAGTGCTTAGAGAGAAAGGTTGAGCTTCCCCCGGGGACTCCTTTTAATTAGTCAGTGATGAGAAAAGTTGCCTCTAAAGCTTGTGTACCAAATTTGAATAAGTACAAATGGAACTTGCTGTTAAGTTGGCTGCAGGTTGGAGGATGGGAGTAAACACTGGGAGGGTGGATGGCTGCCCACAGCTCTGGGACATACAAATCCTTCACAGAATTTCTATCTTATCTTTTTAGCCTAAAATAATACGCTTAAGGGCAATTAGTATGTTGTGAGTGTTTAACTGAGGGAATAGAAATTAAAGACACCCTGTTTAATTATGACTGTGTGTCCTGATTCCAGGCATACCTCTGGAAAGCCTGACTGTTTATCAAACAACCCAGCACCCTGATCTGCAGGAATCCTTGAGCACTTACTTCTCACAGCAGGTACTGGGCACTGATGTAGTTTGAGGTTTTTTTGAGTACTCTTCTTTAAGTAGTGTAAGTGAAATATCACTGGACACCTTTGCTCTATAGCACAAACCAGAATCCAGTAGTAACCTGCCCTACTTAGTTTGTGTTCCTTCTCTGATTATCCAGTCTACGAATGCTTTACTGATCTCATTATAAGTGTTAGAATTCCCACTGACATGCTGTTGAAAAGTGTATTGAGATATGTTTGCTAGAATTATTAGTGTTTTTCTAAAAGCATCTAGTAAAGGTCATTCAGGAGCAGTGAGTGCATTGTAAAAATAGTAATGGCTTTAGATTGTTTCAATATTGAATTTCTGAATTTTCCATTTGTAGGAGCCTCATAGAATTATAGAATCATGGAATGCTTTGGGTTGAATGGAGCCTTAGAGACCATCCCATTCTACCCTCTGCCATGGGCAGGGACACCTTCCACTAGCCCAGGTTGCTCCAAGCCCCGTCCAACCTGGCCTTGGACACTTCCAGGGATGGGGCAGCCACAGCTTCTCTGGGCAACCTGTGCCAGGGCCTCACCAGGGGAAGAATTCCTTCCCAATATCCCATTCAACCCTGTCCTCTGGCAGTGGGAAGCCATTCCCCCTTGTCCAGTCCCTCCAGGCCCTTGTCCAAAGTCCCTCTCCAGCTCTCTTGATGCCCCTTTAGGCACTGAAAGTGACTCCAAGGTCTCCCTGGAGCCTTCCAGGCTGAACACCCCCAGCTCTCCCAGCCTGTCAGCTGAGCTTGGGACTCACCTTCACTCCAGGCAGAATTTGGCAGTTTTATTTGGCTACAGCCTATTCCTGCTGCAATCCTAATTCAGTTTATTCTGGGAGTGGCAGCCCTTCCATGTGTTCTAAGGCATCACCTTGTCTTTGCCAGAGGATCTCAGGGCAGGGAGAACTTGGGCAACTTGTGACAAAGTATTTGGTTACAGTCACTCCTGAACTTCAGCATTCCGTGGCAGGATGGGGTTTGGCAAGGCTGGCTGTGCCACAGGAATCCCATTCTGCTGCCTTCACTGCAGTTTCTCATCCATAAAAACCCTTCCCATCCATATGGAGACAGCTGAAGGGATTTCTGTGACAAGGCACTGCTGGAACAGGGAGGGATCTGTGCCAACCTCTGCGTCCTTTCACTCAGGGAATCCCTGCAAGCGTCGTGTTCTTCAGCCCATCTGGTGTCAAATTCTGCCTCCAGCACATTCAGCAGCTTTCAGGGGATGTGATCAACCATGTCAAGGTATCTTCTGTTAAAAACAGTGAAACACAAGAGGGAGTAAGTTTGGGGTGGGCAGGTGAGAGATAGGAAAGTTGTTACAGCTATTACAAACTTTGATTTTTCTCTTTTATTTCTCTGAAGGAAACCCCAGATCACAGCAAATACAAATGTTATTATGTAGAGTCATAGAATCACAGAATGGTTTGGGTTGGAAGGGACCTTAAACACCATCCAGATCCACCCCCAGCCATGGGCGGGGACACCTTCCACTAGACCAGGTTGCTCCAAACCCCATCCCACCTGGCCTTGGTTGGAGTCAGCTGAAAGTCTCTTTTTTTAAAAAAAAAAAAAGAAGTAATTGTTTTCATCTAGAATGTATTCCCCAACCAACTTATCCCATCTCCTTTAGGATAGACTTCATTTTCTCTTACTGAAGGTGTGAGGAGCTCCTTGCTTGAACTGGGCTGAAGCTGATTAAAATTCCTCTCACTTTTGCTGTTCCGAGGGACTAAGAGCTTTAAATGTTTGTAATGATGGGATAAATATTAATCTTCCCTAAGTAATTTCTCAGTAGCTCAATTGATGGGTTCTTTTTAATACTGAAAATCCTCCACCTGAAATGGTCAGTGGTGTTGAGGAAGCTCAGCTGTGTGAGCGGGTAACTGGGAGGGCACACACCCGAGTTGTGATGCTTTACCTGACCATTTCAACTGGAAATTTTGTCATTCCAGTTTGCTGCCATCGGGCCAACAACTGCAGAGGCCCTGGAAGCTGCAGGGATCCCTGTGAGCTGCACTGCAGGGAGCCCCACTCCCCAGGATCTCGCCGCTGGGATCCACAAAGCCCTCCACACCCAGAACTGCTCCTTGCCCAAGTGAGAGCCCAGGGTGCCTGGGAAGGTGAACATGCTGCTGTAGGACGGGTTTCCACTTTCAGGTCTGTTTTCGTGCAAAAAAAGTGTTTTTCAAGAATATACAACACTCTTGTCAGGGACTGGTGTGAGAAGGTTGCACCTAAACGTCTAAGAATTGTGGAATCTGTCCAGCATCTCTTAAAACATCCAACTATTTCCCTTTCCTCATGTGAATGTGAATATTTTATCCTTGAAAACTAGCTGTGAACACCTGTACCCTGAAATCAGTTCCTCACATCACCTCAGGTATCTCCCAGCAGGTCAGGTTTTAATTTCTCTGTATAATCAGTTTTACAGACACGTCTTTTGTACAAAAAACCCACGTTTCAATGAAGTTCTTTTGTAAACTTGTTTATTGTTCTGCTTTTCAGATATTTGTGTAAAAATGATCACTGTACATTCTCAGTGGAATGGGAGAGTTCTTGCAGTGAAGTTGCACTGTGTGGGGCTAATTCAGGTCTGCTCTTGCCCCTCAATGTCCTTACAGGATGGGGTCTTAAAAATTAGGTTTGGGTTTCTGTTCCTGTAAAGGAGGGTTTATTAACAGGGAAATAAACTGGCTTATCAGAGTTTATAAGGGTGTTAGAGTTGTGTTTTGGATGTAGTTTAATTATTTATCTGTGAAAGGGGAAAAATAATCCGATTTAGCACTAATGCCAAGGGATTCATAGATTTAAATCATAATATACTCAATTATAATCCTCCTGAAAAAAATGATCATTTGTGTTGTTAGCAAAAGTGCTGAGGTTCCTGGAATAACAGAGAAGCCCTTATTTGCTGTACAGTCCTGTTACCTTAATTCTGAGGATGCAACCAGAATTTCCAGCCAGGTGAGATGCTCTGGACTTGGAACAAGAGTTAATCTGAGCCCAGTTGTGCTCCTGCAAACTGAACTCATTTCAGATTGTGGGTGTGGGTTCATCAAACTGGAGACAAGTATTTGGCTGGATAAAGCAGTTCCATTTCTTGAGACGAAATGGAATCTCAGGAGGAGAATCACGGAATAGTTTGGGTTGGAAGGGACTTCAAAGAAAGCTCTTCTACTTCCATGTGCATACATGTAAAAACTGTCTCTACCTTTAAATAAAGTGTTTTATACTGTTATTTTTCAATAGTGAACCACATTTATTTGTAGAAGAACATTAGAACATCAGATGCTGTATTTTTAAAAACTTTGTATCTCAATAATGTGTATTTCAAAAAACCCAGTCCTCACATGCTGACATAAGCCCCCAAACAGATTTTTTTTCTGCCTTTCAAGTAGTTTTAATTCTCTTTTAATTTGCTGCTCTGATGAGGGTCATAACCAAGAAAAGACAGACCTGTGAGTTTATATTTAATAAATAAATTTTTATTGAAAAATATCCTCTCATTTATTCACAGTTTCAAGTCTGAAAAAGATAATACTATTCTTGATCAACTCCAACACAGCTGAAACCATTCACTTTCCAAAACAAAATCCCAGAGATGGCCGATAAATTTGCAAGAGTCACATCAAAGCTTCAAAGGCACAAGGTTTTTGTGCAGGATCCTCACTGGAATAAAGTAGTGCATCCACATATCCCACAGAAATTTCCCTGGGCTGACATCAGCAGTTAAACTGTTCCAGTGCAGCCTTGCTTACAAAATATATTTCATTAAATACCAAACCAGAGCAGCTGTGAGGTTACATTTTTAGGCAAAACATGGATATCACTGCAAAGCCCATTCCTGTAAGAGAAAAATCATTAATTTCTCCATTAAGAAACTGTAAGAACAGTTACATTTACATCCACAACTCCAACTTGGCATTTCAAACAAAGAAACGCTGGGAGCCGAACGAGTTTTGTTGGGATAAAAAGGAATCTGTGCTTTCCCAGGTGTCCAATGTAACAACGTGGTGATAACATCACCACAATAAATACAGATATCCCATGGGAACACAGCCCAGTGATCCCATGCAGCAAGGCACTGGTTCTGCTGCTCTGCAGGGTTGCAGTCACTGGATCCCCCCGTTGCTGCCCTCAGAATTTGGAGCCAGCTGCTCCAGTAAATTCAGGATGAGATCCGTGCGTTCCAGCAGGGTCAGGCCCTTGTTGGCAGTTGCCCGCAGGAGCAGGGAATAAACCTGCTTGTTTGTCTTCAGAACCACTTCTTCTTCATTAATGCCCCTACAAAGAAAAGAAATCATACAAGTTATTACCCAGCCACGATATTTTATTCTGCAAATTATGAAGACTGTTATTAAATAACAACATTGATGAGTATCCCTGTGGAACCACATGGCTGGGGTTGTGGAATCTCCTATTTCCTCAGCCCCCCCCAAATTCCTGCTGTTTCACAGAACTGCACTCCGAGCCTGCTCTTTATACTGCAGGAAAGAGCATAAAATATAAATAAATATTATAAATAAAATGTCCAGGCAGCAGTCAGGTTAATTGCAAGAACTTCAGGAATGACTGAGAAACGTTGAAGCAAATTAAATTCCTCACCCACTTGGCAGAAATCAGACAGGTTCATTTATTATACAGAGCAGGTAGTCAATAAAAAGCCACTGAAATGCAAAGTATTTCTGGGATAAGTTACAAGAATTCCCAGAACAAAGTATTACTTTCAATTACTTTTCCCCTCCGATTTGCACAGCCAAGTTCTGTTCTGCTCACGCATTTCACTTTGAGAGGATAGAACTGGTTTCATCCAGTTCTACTGCCAGTCTGCAAGTTTTGCTATCAAACATTAATTTTCCCACATGTTCTCCTGTCCTCTGCACTTGAGACCCTGAAGCAGCACCTGTGAGCTCCAATCTGCTCCCTTTTCAGCCCATTATTAAGGCATAAAACAGACCTTACCTTCTGCAAAGCAGAAGGGAGGAAAAGCACACAGGATGTACAGAAGGCACTAGAAAGGTTAAATGAAAGGTACCTTTAAGCTTGGCCTCAAAGTTTCAAGAAGTTGAACACATTTTAACAGCCCCATTTCACAGCATTCAAACGTGTTCCCTGTGTGGAACCTTCACTACAAAACCCCACTCAAGAGACAACGACAACCAAGTAAATATGGGGGGAAAAAACCCTACAAACCAAAGAATGAGGTTTCTGTTTTACCACCCTTGCCCATGTTATGAGACCAGAGAACTAAACCACTGTACTCAGTGAGCTGGGACATCTGCTCAGTGATGTTTAAATTACCCTTCAATCCTGTTTCACATATTCAGATTGCCACCTTGTGGGAGCTTTTTTAGGAGGTGAAAGCACCTGACACTGCCTAAACAAAGCTAAGAACACACACAGGCTGTGTTCCCCTCATGTTTTCTGTTCACCACTCTCCCACTAGCAGCAGAATTAATTCACTTCACAGTTTACTTTTAGCAAAACACCTCCTGCATCAGCAGCACTTCAATTCCAAAAACTATGAACTTCCAAGCCTAAAAGAATCCCCTAAAACTAATGCCCCTTTTTCATAACTTAACTTTTATACAACATTAGAAACAGCTCCTGCTCCCTCTCTCTGTTTCCAACATGACTGATGTGCCCACATTTCTTCTCAAGTATTCTGCTTGCCAAACTACACTGACATTTTATCATCAAGACACATCCAGAGATCAGCAGCACACAGCAGGTGCTCTGTCCCACATGAAGCCCAGTCTCAGGATAAAGGACACCACATAATGCACCTCATTCCCTGGACAAAGTTTGATTAAACAAAAGACGAGAAGTGTGCCAGTAAAATCACATCAGTTAAACTGCTTTGTCTATGAATTTATACCCAGGAGAGGATTTATATCCTCTAAAGGGTAAGTTAGATATGAATCACTGATGCTTTACCACGTTCTGTGATACCTGCTTTGTGCATTTCAGATCACATTTACAAGTTAGTGTTGTCCTATTTGAATACAGCCATTCAAGTCTGACTTTTTTGTCCTCACTCCTGGACTGATATGAGGAAAGAGGAGAGAAAAAGCTTCCTAGACACACTCAATAAAGATATTTCTTGGTCATTCCCTCAACTACACACAAACCCACAGAAAATATTCAATATTTAGATAATCAAGGCATATCTCATCTCCTTCTCCATGCAGAAAGGTCATCCCCATAAAAGAATATATATTACACTTCCTTAAACTTTAAGAGTACACAGTTTGTAGGGATTTGTGGATGACAATCACACTGACACACATGTGCCAAGGTTCAACTTACCCAATCTTCTTTTTGGTTGAAGTTAACAATTTGATGGACTGGAGGAGAAGGAAGGACATTCTGGACTCAAAGATACTGAGCAGCTTCAAGACTTCTTCTTTGTTCAGGCCCACAGAGGAATCACTTGGTGACAAACCTTCAGCAGGACTTTTGTCCTTGCTGATCTACAGGGAGAGAAACAACCAAAAACCATTTCACTGAACTCCACCATTTAGACACAGGTAATGATTCAGAAAACCCCACCTGCAGGTGAGCCGAGTGGTAAAAGGTGGAAAATAGGGACTTAAATACTCCATGTTTTGTCCAAAATTGCCAGGAAGGGATAAACACACATCAGCAATTACTGCAAGTAATTATTGATTCAGGCATCAGGAACCTATTCACACTGGCTACAGACAGCCCTCCACATTTTAATAATCAAATATTAAACACACCACAGAGAAAGAACTCCCTTTTTTATTGGACATACATTTGGAAGTTTAGGTAAGGCTTTTAAGGGATAACATGGGCCCTTTAAGGGATAATAAGAGTTGCAAAGAACCCCATGAACAGTTTTAATCCATCTCTGGATTACGTTCTAGAAGAATGTTGTTATCCACTTCCAGGCTAGGAGAGAACTGCAACAGGTTCTAACTCTGTCCACACTATTTGAGCAACCAGCTCTATGGAAAAGTCACCCAGGAATATTTTAACTGCCAAGTGACCAGTTTTTTGTGAATGCAAGAGCCAGAAGGGAACACATATCACACCACTTGAGGTTCCTTTACCTGTTCACTTTCTGCCACAAGCTCCTTCCTGATGAGCTGGAAAGCACCCTTGGTTTTGGTCATTATATCCAGGGCCCCAAACAAAGTCTTTAATTTCCCAGCACTGCTGTTCTGACCTAAAAAAAGTAAAAATGAAGGACAAATAGCTTGTTACAGACTGTACTTTTTCTTCCATCTTCAGGAGTTCAGGAAGCAAAGCACATACTGTCCTAGTCAGCTGAAAACCAACAAGATAAAAAATGCCTTGTTTCCTCTCTTGAGGAAAATTCTATTCTGAGCAGCAGATTACCCCTGCACTCATACACAACATAGGTATTTAAAAATGAAACCAAGTAGGCAGTGGGAGTATGGAAAGCTGTTGTAAGGCAGAGCTACACTTACTGGCCATCTGGAATTCTGCAAAGGCCACTCTTTCCAGCTGCACACGCAGGAACTCACAGGGTGCATCCTTCAGGAGCTGGAAGAGTCGCACTGCTTTGCTGTAGTGAAGATCAGCAAGGACACGGTGCTGCTTCCTCAGGTGTTCATCTCCAACCTGCACTCAGAGTAGGGCACAGAGTGAATCCCAGACAGTGAATCCCAGTTCATGATGCAGCCACTAAAAAGCTCTATTTGCAAACTGTTGTGAAATACCACACATTTCTTTGGTTAAATAATTCAGATAAATATACCCAGCTAGAGGTAGAAGGATAAATATCAATCTCCACACACACTGGGTGTGTTAAGGATGGAACTGATGCAGAAAACCAACCCAGTGTGTAGCAATACCTGGTTCCTCAGGCAGCTGTGGTACATGGAAGCCAGCCTGTGGTGGATGGTGGCAGCCCTGTACTGGCACAGGGGCTGTCGTTCAGACACTGTATCAACATCACAGTACTTCAAGGACTTCATCATGGCTTCACTCACTTCCTTCTCTATCTACAAAGTAAATAAATAAGAAAGCCCAAATTTAAAAACAAACCTGGGAGAGGGACTTTTCATCAGGCCATGTAGTGATAGGACAAGGGGGAAAAGCCTTAAGCTGAAAAAAAGATAGATTTAGATGAGATACTGGGAAGAAATCGTTCCCTGTGAGAGGGGTGAGGCCCTGGCACAGGTTGCCCAAAGAAACTGTGGCTGCCCCATCTCTGGGAAGTGTCCAAGGCCAGGTTGGACAGGGCTTGAAGCAACCTGGGATAGTGGAAGGGGTCCCTGCCTGTGGCAGGAGACTGGATTAAAATGCGCTTTAAGATCCCTTCCAACCTAAATCATTCTGTAATTCCACAATTCCAATACCAATTTTGCTCCCTGTTCAGTTTTTCAGGAAGACAATTATACATTTTTCCCAGATGTGATGAATGCTCTCTGTTACCTGCTCCTGAGCCTTCCTCGACAATGGAGCATAGTCCTGCTGCAGAGTTGCCATAGTGAAGTAGGTGGTGGAGAGCTCCCAGTTCACAGAATCCCAAACAGCTGGATGCACATCTCTCTTACCCAGCGACCTTAATGCCTTCAGATAGTAGTCAATAGCCTACAGATGACAAAATCATGCACATACAGAGTTACTGCCTGTATTTCTAACAATCAGAAATTTATTTCCCTTTACTCATCATCAAAGGATTCTCAAAATACCTATCTGGGCCTTCTTCAGTATTTTCTTTACACCCATTTGGTAATAACTTTAATCCTGATTGTGCAATTCTCTCTCTCTCTCTCGTGTGTGGCACTACAGTACATTAAACATCTGAATGGCACAGTCCCAGAGCAGTGACATCAAACCTCAGCAACAATATTGAAGCCTGCACAGCAAGGACTGGGATAGTATGAAAGCAGGATAGGTATTTCATCCAGACTTACACATGTTTACTAAGGTCTTTGCAAGTAAAAGGCACATTAGGGTCTGGGCCATGCTAAAACCAGGGTGATGTTACCTTATTGTAATAAAGAGCCTCTTCTGGGGAGAACTCCCTTTTGAAGTCCCCTTCAGCTGCACAGTGGGCCTGGGCACAGATCCTCATCAGCCTTCCTGTGTTGCACAGCAGCAGGGCAGCATTGGTGGCATCATCAATGGACTCAAAATTCTGAATTCCTTCTTCAAAGCAAGAGAAGCTTTTCTTCCAGAGCTGCTGCTCCGTCGTCGAGACGTTTTTACTCACTGGGGTGAAGGCACAAGGCTTAGAGACTCATTCTTGAGAGATAACTGAACAAACATTCCCATCACGTTCTCTTTCTCATAAATGACCTTTTAGAATTTAAGGGTGGGAAACGATTCTGAAGACCCAATTCATGGAAAATACTCCTAAGATTTCCATATGCTCGAGGGTTTAATACCTGAAGTGCACCACTACACATACTGTACTTCCCAAAGAATTCCAATAACATTACACACAAAACACCAGGAAATCTACAGGATAAAGCAGATTTTGTTTTTGCAGTAACACTCAGGGTATTGGAGTTACTACTAAAAACTTAAAGCATGAAACAAATAAAATGTGACTTCTACACACAAGTAAAATTCAGTATTTTAAGCTTTGACTTTGGCTAAATAACAGTTCTGCAAAGACCCAGAGATGATGACAAATTACAAGATTGAAAGTCTAAACCCTAAATCCTTCAAATATTACTTGGACAAAGGTCACAGGAAACAGCTGGTATTTGGGAAGCTTCAGCTCTTTACACTGAACCACCAGCACCTAATTTGTCCTAGTTTATACAACTCTTACTTGTGGACAAGATATTGCTGGGTTTGCATTCAGAAACAAAACCCCACTGAACACCTGACCCTACAAAGCAGCTTATGCAACTGCATTTCCTCAAAAAAGCCCACCAAAAAATAAACCAGAAGGAAAGCTTCAAGGATTAACTTACCAAAAAGTTCACAGGCTGACTTTACTGAAGTTATTCTTATGCTTAATTTAAACTTCTGCTTGTTCATGCTGAGCTGAACCAAACATATCAAGAAGGTAACATGCCTTCCCTTTCATAACAGAGTTTAAAGTTTCCCTCATGCATTTTTGAGGGCATTCTAGGAATTTTTTAAAAGGAATTTCTCCAAAGCTGTCTATTCCCTTACTCGGTTTAGGCTCAATTAAGTACAGTGTACAAGCCTCAGTAATGTATTGTAGACGAATAATTAAAATGGATATTAAAAAACTACTAAGTTATTTAAATGTCATCTTTATAATCAGAAACAGATGAGATTTTTCATATTATTTGTGAACTTGATCACTGCTGCAGCTCCATGAAATAGTCAGAAATGGAAAAAAAGGACACTTGCCCACTCTCTCTGTCTGCACTGCAGCAGCCTGGTTCATGTAGAACACTCCAATCTCATTCCTGATATTGCCCATCCTCTTTAGCACCTGGATGTGCTGCTCTGGGTTTTCCTTTTTTAAATTACTGAACAGTAAGATTTCATAAGCTGCTTCATAGCATTTGCAGCTGACAGAAAGCTGGTATTCCAAGTCTGTGGACAAATCCGTAGCCCAGGCAAACACTGGAAAACAAAATGCAAAGCCTGCATGTCAAACATTTCCCAACATACTGAAATCTGGTAAATTTTACTTATTACTTAAAATAATTACTGTCTCTAGTAATTTTACAGCTTCAGGCTTGTCATCCAATATCTAGACAAGTATGACAGGCTTGAAAAGCTTTCTCTGGAGAAAACAGAAGTGAAGTGCAATAAACCCTCTGCCAGAAATGTTCCTAGTGCATGGTTTTGAACAAACACAACAGAATTACTGATGTTTGTCACATACCCAAATTCTGGCACTTGTGTCAGGTTCATACCTTGGCACCTGGATTCTCTGTGAAGACTGTGCAATATCTCCTGATCTTCTTTAGTCTGGTAATTATATTCTTCAAGATAAGCTGCTCTGTTGTTTGCATTCTGAGCCAGCATTAGCTGGATGTCTCCACAAAGGGTTAAACACTGGCACAGGAACATCAACACCTCTGGAAGCATGCTGCCACAGAGACAGCAGTAGGTATCTATTGGGAAAAAAATCCAGGGATGAGGGAGGGGGAAGAAAAAAATTACACATCCCAAGGCTTGACACAGACTGACAGTATAACTGGGTTTTATGTGACCTGTCTGCACACAGAGACTAACTGTGACAACACAGGCTCTTCTTAGTACTAACCTATTTTAAATTCATAGTTGCTGATGGTTTAACAAGAGCACTCTGGTAATTATAAATGCTAATGTCAGATTTGACTAAAGGAAAACTGACTTTCTACAGATTAACTCAAATGAGATACAGCTTGAAAAGTTACTTTCCAAAAGGTAGAGCTAAAAAGTTGATTCTCAAATCTTTAAGAGACTGAAAGCTGGAGAGTGGTCTGAGTTATCAATCAGCATGCTTGATTTATAAGGCTTTGCTTTATAAGGCTCCTCCTGCCCCAAGCCCTACAAAAATGGAAGCCAAATAGCAGCACTATAGAACTACTGGCATTTCCTAATTGCTACTCTCATTATGGCACTGTTAGCCTGAACAGTCTGATTTAACTTCTTTCCTTTTCCTCAAAATTCAAGTAATACTTGAAGATGTATTTCATTTTAGAGGAGCATCCAATTCTGCTGATGAACAAGTCTGGTATTTCTCAGAGTCAAGAACGTATTTAAATGACATGGAAACCACCAGGCATTTCCAGGAAAAACACACCAGCTTGCAGGGATAGCACTTAGAGCACAGAATACTGTCTTGGCCCTGGCACCACGGCTGAATCCCCCAAACTCAAATGCTCTGAAGCTCCAAATCCACACTAGAGTTTCCCAGCCTGTCAAAATGGAATCATCTTTCTATCAATCAGTGACTAAAGTTATCCTCACTACAGACTTCTGTCCTGAATAATGAGCCAGACACTTAGTTTAACAAAACACAAGGTTGTCAGACCTGTCACTGCACACCAGTGGGATAAATCATGCACAGCAATATATGACATTCTGAGAGGTGTCTACAGGCAGTGGCACAGGAGACAAATCCCTTCCAACAACTTACCATGGCACTGCAAAGCCAGCTTGATGTACCGGAGTGCTCTCCCATATTTCTGCAGAATCATGGCAGCATCAGACAGGACATAATAAGCTTTTGATGATTTCAGAATGAGCTGGAGTTTCATTTTGTACTGCCACGATCCAGGAATCATTCCTGACTGACTGGAATGCTTACCCTTCTGAAACGAGCCCACTGCAACAGGAACAGAACCTGATCAGTAAATCTCTCTGTAACACATGCCAGACACTGGACACAACTTCATCAGCTCAGACAGAATGGAAATTGCCTTATTACAGCCCTGCACAAGCAGAGTTATGGCAGCCTGTCTGCCACTACATTTATCATCTGCAAAATGGACCCAATGCTTGGCACTCTTCCACGTACTCCTCCTGCTATCAGGATGCTGGAACACAGTGAGACAGTGACAGGTCAGCTCACCTCTGCCCTCAAACAGCTTGTGAAACACGGGTGCAGAGGCCGAGACTATTCCCTTAGGTAGCAGAAGAACAGAACAAGAAAGCCACAGGCAGAATTTGTCATGTCATCCAGCAAATCCTTAAGATAAATGTTCTGTTTCAGTTTTGGTGACAAAGCCTCCATTTGTGGGTTTAGCCTCCAGTACAGAAGGAACTGGATAACCTGGTCTTTCCCATAAGGAAAACCAATGACTTTCTCATACTCATTTCAAGATATCCTCTGTGTAAGATTATGATGTTTTTCTTTGATGCTGCAGCAGTTATGGAACCAGAAAGAACAGGTCACTGATTTAAGGCCTGTACCTACCAAAGGACAGAGTTTTGCCCTGACAATATTTGCACATAGAAATGAGTCTCTTGCTTGCAGGTGGACCTACAAAGCCTGACTTGTAAAGCCATTATCTTATAATAATATATAAGAAGTAAATACAGTAAGTAAAATTTTAAGCACTATTATGACAAAAATAAATCTAACACAGTGACACCTCACACACACACACTGCACATACACTGTATACATACATTATTCTGAATTAGAAATTCCAGAATTCAGAGCACTTATCCTTCCTTTATGTATGTAAATATATACATGTGGTAGAGAAACTACATAACTGGCCTCACAGAAAACAAACCCATGTACTGGAAAAGCAAAAGTCAACAAGTAGCAGTGCTTCTACTTCAGGGATGAACTCGAGTACAGATCCAGGAATCAAACCAAGTATTTTTTTGTGCAATATTTGCCTCCCACATCCCCCAGGAAGCACTTGTTTCTAAACTGAACAAGTGAATATGTGGGCACTCTCCCTGCCAGCTGGCAGGGAGCTGCAGTGTGTCATCAGTTCCAAGCTGTGAAGGCAGAAGACAGAGCCTGGCTGCAGGAGAGCTGCCATCAGCACACTGCTCTTGCTGAGCTGACCTTGGTAAAGCTTCTCAGGAAATCTTGGTACAAAACCACAACTTTCTGATAGAGGTCTTAAATTCTGTGGTCATGCATCTGATAATAACTAAGAAAATGTGTGTATATCTCCAGGACATTGTCATCCCAGAGACAATCAAAAAATTGGAAGAGAAACACGAGGACACTGAAAGTCGTATCTCAAAACTGAACTGGCTTATTATTTAGAGATTTTCAAAGGTAAGAATAAAGAATTGTAAAAATAGGCAAGACAAATTTCTTTCTGAGCTATGCTTACAGGGCTCCTTGGCCTGCAGAGAACTCTGCTACTTTCAGAAGAAAAGTCTTTCCTAGAACCTTTTATGTCAAGCCAGAGAAAAATAAAATAGACTATAGTCTGAAACTTCTGGAGTTTGGGTATTTAAGATAACAAAACATCTTTTATTTGCTGCTTCCTTTCACAACTGTAGAGGTAAAAGAAAGAAAACAAAATCCTAGTTAACATTTTATATGCAATTCAGCAGCAAGCATAATGTAGGAGCAAATCCTGCCAGAAGGCAGAAGTTCTTCCAGGAAACATCCAAGTCACACACTCAAAGAAATTAAGACTATTTTAAGAACAACCCACAGAACTTAAGGTTCTCCACACACCAAAGCCCAAAATACCAAGCCCTTATGGAAGTCATCTGAAAGCCACATCTTAATAGGGTCCAGTAAAATTATGTGTTTACTCATAAAAGACTCTTTGATATGCAAAATATCCCAAATGAGCTTCTCTTTTCATATTTAAAAAGGAACAGACTGTTCTCCAATTTTAGGTGTTTGCTTTTCCTTAGGCAGTGGTGTAATTAGTGACTTAAGCACACTGCTTTGACAATCAAAATAAAGCAGCAGCAGTTTGTGTTGGCACTGGAAAGGTCTTATTTGCACAACAATACAACTTACTTTTGTCTAAAAATAAGGCCATCTGCTTTTCCAGACACTCGGGACCACCACTGGTGGACTCATCTTCATATTTCAAGGGGATTGGAGTGCTGGGGTCGGCTGCTGGAAGGTCACCCTCCTTCTTAACACTGCTGTCCACAGACTTCAAGCCCTGCAAAAGGAAGAAACAGTTTCACTCACCTTGAGAGCAATATTTAGCAAACATGGAGTAGATCAAGAGTTGGGTGGTGGGTGAGGGAGCACTGGGAAGCTGGCAGTGAACTCACCTCCAGGACGTGGTTGAGCACGAGCCGGCAGCGCTCCTCGGTGCCGTGGCAGACTGGGAACGCACAGCTGGGCTTCAGGGGAGCAGCAGGGAAGGAAGGAAGAGAATGAGTGTTCACCATGGGAAACATGAAAATGACTGGCCAGAAGATGCAAATGAGAGGCAGCATTAAGAAAAAGTGTTAATGGGACACCTGAATTCTGTGCTAAGAAGCGTCACAGTATTTTTCTCTCCTTTGCTCTGTAAGCAGTTCATGTACCTGGGCACCTTGGTCCCTCCTGGTAATTCCAAGGACAGTGGAAAGCAGGGATGACTCTATTCCATAACATCATTAAAAAAGCATCCAGAGAGGGTCTGCAATGCAGACCCTGGAAGATAAGCAGGTTCAATACCACACAGAAATTATTTCTTCAGCCTACATGAAGCTGCACTTTTGTCACCTTTGAACAACTCGATGCCCTGGAGTTTTTTGGGGAAGTTTGTATTTTTGTTTTCTTCTGGGGTAAAGTAGAAAGGGAAACTCAAATGTTTCTGCACCTGCCCAAGGTCCACCTGCACTGATGGACCTTGGAGTGTTCATAATTAAGACAGCAATAGCAGTTACAAATATTCTTAGGAAATCATCATCTTTGCTCCTCAGTACAGATGTTGGAAAAAAGGTTTCACTTTTGACCATTTAGAGCAACTTCATAATCACATCCCTACCTAGGGAAGGCAAGTAAAACATCAGAGGTAAAATGTTATGAACAGTTTCTTTACTGATCTTCCCAGATCCTTTGTGTTCCTCTGTTTTGTTACAAAAACATCCAGTATGTGCAATGAAGGCAGCACTGTTACAATTCTGATTATTAGTTTATGAAGCACATATATCCCAAGGAAGTTTCAGGAATACTTTGGACATGCATCCAGCTGTTTCCTTAGACACCACATGTAAACATGTGCAGAGTAAAGTGTCAGCTCTATTTTAAAATTAACTATAACCAAAATTTCAAGGAAATCAAAATTGCTGTCTTCTGACCAGTTACCTTGGAAAGACAAATAAAAAAGGGAATTCAAGGACTAACTCTTTGAAAATGAAGTAGCTGATGCTCCTGGAGAAAAGATCAAACATTAAATGTGGGTCCAGAAAAAATTACAAAGATACCCAAGGTATCCACACAAACTCATGGTCATCTCAAACATGGCCGGGGTGACAATTCTTTCTCTACTGCCAAAACAGGAATATGCAATATCTTGCCCTAAAGAACATAGGGAAGATAGTAGGGAAAAATCTACATTAAACTGTAAAATTCAAACACCTCAAATTTTATGAGCAGCTCATGGAAAGTTTCTTTTCCCCCCTTCAGTCACCCTGAAGACAAAACTAACAGGTAACTGAATTTCACTGCCCAAGTTTGTCACAGGGACTGAATCTTCCCAGAAAACCCCTAAAGCCCCCCCAGTGTCACTCACACGTATTCGATGCACAGACTTGTACTTTTCTGGCACTGACAACTCTCCAACAGATTTGATTATTGCCACTGCTTTATTGTCATCTGGGGGGTCAGAACTGTTGCTGTAGGAACCATTTTCATCACTGTCTGGCATTTCCTCCTCTTCCTCGCTGTAACTCTCATCAGAATTTCCATTTATAGGGAAGTCTGTACTGTCTTCTTTTTTAGGTTCATCCAACTGAAAAAGCTCTGATAGCATGTAGTTTGCTGAAGCAATAATCTTTTTAAAGAGGAGAAAAAACAATAAGTCATTTTCAAGGTATACTTTTCTTCTGAGAGACAAGAACAATATAAATTATCTTAGAATAAGGAGGACAGAGTACAGGTGTTTAATAACCTGTAAATAGAGCCTGATCAAGTTCCCTGAGAGGGAGAAGGATCCAAGTCTAATCAAGTTTAGAAGAGAATAAAAAAAAAATCAACACTGATAGAGTATTGCCTGTTCTAAGAGCTTGTAGACAACAGGAGACAGCACAAGGATCTTATGCAAGTAAAAAAAATTGAAGATTCTACTGGGATTTTGAGGACTTTTCACAGCTTTAGAAGGAATCTACGAAATTCTTAATAGTTTACAAGAGAAGGTGTAGCACATATTATCAAATCAATTTTAAATACAAGTCAGGTTTTTCACATCACATTTTTGGGATTAATTTTCAATTGAAAATAGCTTAAATCTAAATCATTTATAGACTGTCTAACCCAACACACTTGCTCCAAGCAGGTTGTCCAGTTGGGATGGAGACTACAACCTCTCTGGTTGACCTGCCCCGATTTTCAGCCACTTTCAGAGTAAAAATGTTCTTATATTCATATTTTACACTGTCTGTCCAAGATCTGCTCCCAAAAGGCTCCTTGGGAACAAGAGTAAAAGAGCAAATGTAATGAGAAGTTCCTTTTTAGAGAAGGACAGGAGACTCGTGCAGCAATGAGGGTCACCAAAGGCAACTAATTAAAAAAAAGTAGCGTGGGAATTCTTTAAAAACAAAATCAATTTTTAAGGATTATAAATAAATTTAAATTCTCTCCCTTGAAAGGAGGAAGAAGCACACACCAGGTGTATTACAATGGCAGCATTTCTATTTATTTACACAAAAGTACAAGAAAACACAGAATTCTTACTTGAGGGTGCCTGCCATTGTCCAACAACTTCAGACAATTCAGGAGCAATGTTCTGATAGTGCCATAGTGTTTCTTGTTCTGGTTTTTCTTCAGCATCATATTGCAAGCAACTCTAAAAGAATGTTGAACAAAACAGTAAAATCCCTGGATAATTTCTTTGTGCTTAGAAGAAAAAGAAGCTTCAAACAATTCTACTGCCAAACTTTAGGATGAGTCTACAACTTTCTTACAGGGAGCAATGGTGAAAAGGAGAAAGTCTGTTTTGATTTAGTAGGACCGAAGTTTACCAAGTTTATGTGTGTGATTGTCATTTGATCATGATTTTTGGTCTGTATTCTTAATACAACTGCACCAAGAACTAAGTAATAGGACAAAAATGATGAAAAACTCACTTGTACAGAAGAATTGCCACTGGCATTGTAAAAGGGTTTTGGTATTTGTCTTCTGTCTCTTCACAAAGTGTGGTGAGGTCATAGAGCTTTACTATATCACTCCCACTTGCTGCAAAATAAAATCTTTCATTAATCAATGTGACTTTACCATAAATCTTTTCAAATTAATCTAAACCTACTTACCTTTAAACAACCAATAAGTATGTCCTTCTTTGGTGCAATTTGATTTCAGAAAAGACAAGATATTTTGAGCAATATCTTTTATCACTTTGGTAGAAAAATTTGAGTTTTCCAAATTGGGAATATCTTCAGTCTTGATCATTTCATATTTCTGCAAAGAATGTATGTTAAAACTCGAGATTAGGAGGGTTTTCTGCCACCTACACCCCTAAAATTCATATATCAGTGTCTCCATCAACAGCTAAAAGAAACAAAGGCTACAATTATGGTAAATTGAGTTAATTTCTATGATTTTAAGCAAAACCACCTTGACTAAACTACTCAGTAAAAGCTTTCAGAAGGATCCACTTTGTGACAAACATGGTAAATGGAGAAAAAAAGATGCCTTGGCAAGATTTTAAGATGTAAGATGATTTCTGCTGTTGTATTTTTTATTTTTGCCTTCTCTCATATATCAGGGGAAGAAGTAATCTTGCATGCATCAAAGGCAGGGGAAAAAAAGAACACTATTTTTAGATGACTGCTGCAAGCTGTCTAGAGGCTTCTCATTCTGCAGCACAGGATTTCTGTAATCCTTTTTGTCAGAACAGTAGAGAGAGATCTGCTACAACTGAAGTCACTTTAAAAACTAGAGAACAGATTATTCTATTGCCCCCTAATGCAAAGGGCCAGACTTACCTGAACAATTCCATTCACATGAAAGCACATCACAAGCTCTGGGACGTTGCATATTAAGTTGTCCAACCAATAGTCAATTCCTGTTAGCACATTTATTGGCTTGTTGTTATCCCTGAAACCAAATATTTCTAGTGTTATTTAAGTATTTATTTACTGCTCAGAATACATTAGGGATGTTTACTAATGGGATTTAGATTTAAGTTACCTGAGAGTGGATGGATACTAAAACAATTATTTGTAAATTGTTTTAACAATGAGCTATATCAAAACAGATTTACTGATCTCTCCAATGGAATATGCTCACATTCCATCAGCAGTTTGCAATTTTTGCCCACACTGAAACTTGAACAAGTTTCAGATGTCACATTATTACCAACATATGTACTTAACAAGGTCTAAAGGAATAGCAGTATTAGCTGCAACTAATTATAGCCCAAATCATCTCCCAGACCTTCCTTGAAGAGCAAGGTGCTATTAATTCTTAGATGTGTCTTAAAAAGATGACAAATACACCAAGTGAGTTTCAAGTTTTTGCTCATTCTTTGCCTGTGTAGAGGCAGGAACAGAAAGACTGGTAATTAAGTGATCAACATCAAAGTGTGACTGGAATACCTCTGTCTTACTGTTTAAAAAACACAGATAGATAAATAGGAAGCAAAGCAACAAATCAGTCAGGGCTATTTCCTGAAGTTCCAAGCTCACCTGAGACGCAGGCTCACAGCAGGGTATCTCCCACCTCCAAATATTGGCATGTTTGATCCCACCAACATGTGGATATCTTCAAAGGTCCACAAGATATTACGGACAAAGTCATTTTTAAGTCCCTTCATTAAGAGAAAAAAGATTTGGTCTATAAATCACTGGCATCAGACTTGGTCTCTGTGACATTCTGTGGAATTATGAGACAGCAAAAAGCCAAAGCAGCAACTAAAAGACAGCACGTGATGAACTAGGCTACGCATTCACGGGAACTGAAAAGACTCGGGGTGCAGATGCCACAAAAGCTACTTCTACAGGGGACTGAGGTTCTCTCTGGGTTCCAATTTAGACCAGATTTGAAGTGTGTGATGTTCAGACTGGGGGTTCAGATCTCACAGATATCATACCTGACTGTTTTCCCCGTCATTGAACAAAGGAGTCAGGTTTTGTTCTTTGGGGGCTGAGGCCACGTGCCCCACTATATATGAGGGTTCAAGAGGCACATTTCCCTGTGGAAAGCACAAGGATAAGGAGTGATTCTGCTGCTGAGGTCAAGTTAGGCCATTCAAAGAGAATATGAACAACAAAAGCACATAAGGGAAAAACCTTTACCTCTAACATCTTTAAATAAGTATGTATTAAACTACCACAAGACTCTAGTCAGTGACTAGAATGCTTCTTTTCTACAGACAGTACCAAAGTTTTGTACTTGATTTATATACTCAGAGGCTCTGGAAAGAAATCAGGAAGTGTTTCTAGGAACTCCTGATTAACCCAGGGGCAGCACCAGATCATCAGTCTCCAGAAGCAAAACCTCTTTCCTGCTGTTTTATTAATTTATTTATAAATTAAAGAAAATCACAGTGTGCTGCTCCACAGCTTCTTTATGATAAACAGTCTGCTGATTGGGCAATAGCTCCTCAAGAGGGTGGAAGAGAGAAGTAGTCCTTTCTCTAGAAGCTTTTAAGTACTGAAATATTACTCCACTTTGGAATATTGCTACAGCACAACACATGCAGTTACATTTTTATGGATAATGAAGGTTAGAAACTCCCTAAGCTGGCTGACCAGGACACTGAGTTGGTAACACTGTGCAAGCACAACTAGAGCATCATTATTCTCTTAATGCAGAATGAATACAACAGATATTTCAACCTTTCCAAAACTGAATCAATTCCTGGTTTATATTACTCAAAACTCCACAGGAATTAACAGTTTTCATAAATAAGTCTGGTCACAGATAGAAACTCTGACTTAGGGCCTGATAATAATCAGTTTGTTGCATAATTACTATAAACATCTCCCTTTTCACTTGTGTAATCTCACAGTAAGTATTCGTAAATGTTGCTTAACTGTTTTGCAAACATTTTCAGAGATGTTCATTTTCCTCTTCCCTTAGTAAATTAAAGGCCACAAAAGACTGATTTTAATGGTAGATTTAAAAAGAAAGGCCAGAACCTTAAGCTTCCACCCACACCTTTTGAACATCTTTTTAGATAAGGTCATTGATGACTCCTCCTAGCCAAATGCTTTGTTTCTCAGCAATGCTGGAATAAATAACAACTTAACATTACAGTGACAGTACAAAGTAATTTCTGAAATCTGGAGCTCTGAAACACTAGCATAAACTAAACTGCACCTCGTGCCAAGTTCTCCTCATGCCTTAGCTCAGCTCTTTCAGCATTTCAACACCTGTGTCTCTACAAACACTGAGGTGCCACATAAAACATTCTACACACCAACCTGGTTGGAGGCACCTGGATCTTCAGATAACGAAGAAGGCATTTCAAAAGGAGCTGGCCAGGAGGCCCTTCCTGCTTCATCACTCTCACCTGCAACAGGACCCTCCTGGTGCTGTTTGGAAGTGGAAGGAACAGGCTGAGCAGCTCCATCACCATTAATGCTGACAAAGAAACATTGGAAACTTCAGTTGACAATGTGCAAACAGATCCATTTTAGAATTTTGTGTGATGCACTGTTCTCAACAAATGACTTGGCTAATATGCAGTTAATTAAGTCAGGCTGCTTATTTTATGTTTTAATATTTCGATTTTAAAGTAAAATACTTCAATTTCTGGTAAAACATTCACATGTTATTTCCTGATCTCACCCCTCAATTTCCTCTGTGTAAGGCTAAGACAGTAAATAAGACAGACCATAATGGAATTTTAATATTTACTTCAGGACCAGAAACGAGGTAAAAGTAAGTGGTGCAGAATTCAAGATTCATGCAGACAGAAGGTTACCTGTAATACAAAAATTTAGAAAGTATAGCCTTCTGGTACCAATGTTCTTTACTCTTCTTTTTTCTTTGCCACTTCTGATCAATCAGCCTTTGATAAAACTCTTTCAGCCACGTCCAGTCCCCTGTCTAAGCAGTATCAGAAATATGAAATTAAGATCAAAAAGCAAAAGTAAACAAAGGGTCTTATAAACTTGCAAATACTCATCCAAAACAAGAAAAGAAATCCAGAAAATAACTTCACAGCTGAAGTCCTGAATTGGTCATTATTGAAAATTTATCTTCTAGAAGTTAAGTTCTTACTGAAAATTTGACTTCATTAGAAAAGTCAGAAACATAAGAGGTGGCACAGTAACAAATATTTACTAAAAATTAAATTAATCAAATAGTTTAGCAATACTGAAGTAATTACAGTAAAGTGGGATGTGGAATTTTAGTCCTACAATACCCTAAATACAGGACATCAGATGTGGTCCATGGCTAAACTGATTGCTGCAGAACAAAGCACCTTTGGCACTCACATATGATCCTCAGGAACTTCCATACATATTTTCTTGCTGGCTACTCTATTCCTGAAATAATGCATTTTGATGCCATACTTAACAAAAGCCAACAGGTTCACCTGAGAGGATCTCATGAAGAGCTCCTGAATATCCAGCTCATCCAAGAGAAGTGTCCTCCCGATGCGATGCACGGCCATGCTCACGTGGGACTTGCTGTAAGGGATCTTCAGGAGCTTTTTAATGTTCTGGCAGGAGAAAAGTGAAAAGAGACAATATTCAGTGTAATTGTACTGCACTGTAAGACAATTCTTAGCAAACTAAGGCTCCATCAACACTGACTTGGGAAGACAAACACCATCACTCCAAACATCCTCCCTTTACTGTTCTTTCCCCCCCAGCCCCTTTTGGTCATTTGGGGTCACCTGTCCTGGCCATGATTCCTCCCAATTTTCCAGCACCCCCATCCCCTCACTAGTGTGGCAGTAGAAGCAGGAAAGGCCTTGGCTCTGTGTAAGCCCTGCTCAGCAGTAACAAAAATATCTCTGTATTATCAGCCCTGTGTTCAGCACAAATCCAAAGCAATCCCAGACCAGGCACCAGGAAGAAAATTCCCCTCAGCCAAAACCAGCACACACGCTCAGGAAAGTAAAACCTTACAGTGCCAGTGATTTTAAACCATTCCTCAAGAAAATACATTTGTTGAGGTCAGAGAACACAAATGACAGTGAGAGAGAGACCAAGCAGTCAGTAAACACTACACATTTAAACATTTAAACATGTTCTGTATTTTGATAATCATGATGAGCTATCAACAAAACATTACAAAACAAATGCAAGTGGATGGTTTGGATTTTAAAGCTTTATCTTCACCACAGGAATAGCAACACTTTGTCAGGTGTCCAGAGGAATCTGGAGAGAGATGTAAGTCTGAATACAAATCTGCCAAATCTTAACACAGTAAATGAGTGTGTATGTTCCTTCTGAACAGCCTCATCTGAATTCTACAGGTATTTCCACCACCAAAAAGCTGACACAAATCAGAGGAAAGAAGCAGCAAGTTGGAGGGCAGCTCTCTCTTCTAGATAAGAATAGAAAAAATCATCTTTAGAGTAATAATTTACATCTGAATAAGTAATTTCAAACACTCAAGACAACTGCCTTGCAAGACTGATGTGCTGCATTCACTAAACTGCATATTTTAGCTGGAGATTATTTGTAGAAACCCACAGAAAATATGATTTTCTCTCTGCATCTCTTACTCAGTGATCACAACTCCCTTACATGGCAGGGCAAAAGTTCAGGAATCTGTGTTTCACTGGGGGATCTTTGTTTTTCCTCAAAGGACACAAAGATGCCAGAGAGCCATGACAGTATCTTAAAATAAAGTCTGTGCAATACCAAAGTTTGAATGACAGAACTTAAAAAGTTGTACATACCTCTGAATCAGACACCACATCTACATCATTTCCAACTGAGTCAATGAAGTCATAAGCCATCCCAAAGCTATTTAAAAAAATATTACAAGTTAACACAGGTGCAGCATGACATTATAGACCTGGGTTTAAGTCTTATTAAATCTTTGAAAGGTTTTTTCATCAAAAAAATAGTCCAGCTAAACATCACCAAGTGTAATGAGACTTAAAATTAATGAACAAAACAATTTCATTTTCATACTCTTCAAGTTTTTCAAAGATATCTTTGAAAGTGCTTAGATCTGATTTCAAGACATTCTAGAATACTTCAAGTTTTGTTGAATTCAAGAAAAAATTGAAGCTATGGGAAATCAGCAAAACTGAGTTGTTTCTTTAACACTAAAAACAAGAACAGTTTTTCAAAGAGTTTCTCCCTAAGGCATTAAGCCTGTTAAATACTTTAATTTTAGTAACTGTCATCTAATTTCACCTCTTATTTTTCAAAACTGCCCTGCATGTTGTAACAGACACATCCCTGTATATTCCTCCACCCTCATTAAGGCCTCTCTAAATTACAAGCTACTTAAGTTAGAATATTTCAATGTACAGATCATTCTTTAAAAATAAACCAGATATTACTATAACCCCCAAAATACATGATGTGCAAGTGTCCAAAGTTACAATTGTGCTATCAGCTTTTTAATACTGACACCAGAGAGATTCAAGTGCCAGCCTCTATTTGATAAATAAACATAATATCGAAAATAAACAGGAAAAAAATCATAAAACCCTGAAATACATGTCATTCTGCTCAAAAAAGTACAGCTCCTAAAAGAGATTATGAGGATTTAAACACAGACCTTCCACAAACTGTTTAATTTCACTGACTGGTTGACTTGGTGTGAATTTGCTTGTTCAGCACAGGAGTTGAGCCTCCTGTTTTTAAACACTCTGAACTCAAGTCATTCAACTATTTAACAAACATTCACACTGAAAGGTAACACTGCTTTTTGGGTTTGCCCCTTATTTCACCTCCTGTGTTCACTCCTGATACAAGCAGGAAATTCCATTTGCCATTAGTTTGTCAGATCCAGTTTGTAAAGATCCAGAAGAGCTATAAATTGGCTCCTGCCTTCCAAGGGGAAGCACATTTGTTCCATTTTCACCTGTTATCACAGGCAGGCTGGCTGACCGAACCAACGCAGTTTAATTTTGGCCAACCAGTGAAGAATATAAAATCAGCTTGACTGTCTCAGGCAAGGTGTCAACATGCACTTGAACAAAATAATCATCCACAGCATTACCAGCATCATTAATCATTTACAAAGAAGACAAGATTAGAGCATAAAGGTAAGAACTCAAGATGAAAAAGTAGAGGGAGAATGGTTAAGACAAAGCAATAGCTCGTTGCTACGGTGAAGTCTGTACTTCACCCTTTAGATGACACAGACTCCAAGTTCACTATTAGAATTCTTCATAAAGGCCTGGAAGAAAATAATTACCTTGAGAAGGGTTTACTTTTTTTGCTGTTGCCCAGAATGGTTGTCCCTGCTGGCCCCAGCTTGGCACTCTCACGTAACCAGTTGGCCGGGGGGAGCTTCAAGTCTGTTTTCTCCTGGAGCCGAGCAAAGGCTGCCTGTGGTGGGGCAGAGGAGTATTTCACCACTGCACTGCTCTTCACTTCATTGCCTCCAAGGAACAGCACCGACCCCTGGTTTGCAAAGAGAAATTAGCCTTTTATTTTTAAAATGTTGGGAATTAAAACTATCAGGCTTGCTCTCTAATCAGGTACTTTTAATGGTAAGTGACCAAACCCCAGTCCTGTATTCACTTACCTCTTTCTCCTGCATGTGTTCATGAGTATTGCAGTTATCCTGATCCCAACACTTGTGTCAAACACAAGCTCCACTTCATGACTTATCACAGAATCATTAAGGTTGGAAAAGACCTCCAGGGTCATCAAGTCTAATTTATGCCCAATTCCCACCTTGTTCTCCAGCCCAAAGCAATGAGTGCCATGGCCAGTCCTTCCTTGGACACCTCCAGGGATGGGCACTCCACCACCTCCCTGGGCAGCCCTTTCCAACACCTGAACACCCTTTCCAGGAAGAAATTCCTCCTGATGTCCAACCTGACTCTCCCCTGGCCCAGCTTGAGGCTGTTTCCTCTCCTCTTGTCCCTTGTTCCCTGGGAGCAGAGCCTGAATTCCACCCCCCCAGCTCCCCCCTCCTGTCAGGGGGTTGCAGAGCCAGAAGGTCCCCCCTGAGCCTCCTTTTCTCCAGGCTGAGTCCCCCCAGCTCCCTCAGCTGCTCCTGCTGCTCCAGCCCCTTCCCCAGTTCCGTTCCCCTCCCTGCACACAGTCCAGCCCCTCAATGTCCTTCTTGACATGAGGGGCCCAAAACTGACCCCAGGATGTGAGGTGTGACCTCAGCAGTGCCCAGCACAGGAGGAATATTCACTGTCCTGGTCCTGCTGCACACACCATGGCTGATCCAAGCCAGGTGCCACTGGCCTTCTGGGCCACCTGGGAACAGTCATGGGGCTGAAGTGCCATTAAGGTCAGCTCCCCACGGAACGTGAAATCACTCAGAAAGGCCAAAATCAAAACATAACTCCCACTAAAGTCTGAGAAAGTAAGTGCTGACTAACACCAAGTGTTCACTAACACCAACACTAAAGCTAAACACTTCAAGTAATAACAAACAACCCTCATGGCTGCCTGTTTCTTGCTAAATACGGCAAAACACGCGGCTGTCACACACGTGTGAGAAGCTCTGGAGTGACACACGTTAAGGGAAAGGCAGCTCCACAGGACACCACTTACGTAAATGCGATGCACTCAAGCACAACAACAGCAACACCGCTCGCAATTAGCGCTTAATCATAATTAGCGAGCTGCCTACCGCACTCCGGCCCTGACAGCGGCATTCCAGACTGGAAAGAGGATCAAAGCCACCACTTAAATTAGAGCACCACTAGGGGATGTGTTTGCAACCACGGCTCGTAACCCCCCCCCAGCGCCGCTCCCTCCCGGCCCCCCCCCCTCTACCGCCCGTACCTGCTTGGGTTCCTCGGCGTCCCCCCTGAGCGGGGCAGCGGCGCCCGCGCCGCAGGGCTCCTCCATCGCCCGGGGCTGGAGCGGGAATGGAGCCGGGAACAGGGAACAGGGAGCGGGAGCTGAGGCGCTTCCCGGAGGCGGCCGGCCGGGAACAGCCACCTCTCGCGAGACTCCGCGAGAAGCCGCGGGGAAGGCGGGCTGTGGGGCGGCGCCGTGAGGGGCGGGGGCCACAGCGCGGTTACGACAGTCACAGAACCAGTTCGGGTTGAAAAGACCTCCGAGATCGTCCAGTCCAACCTGTGACCGATCACCACCCTGTCAACCAGGGCAGAGACCTGAGTGACACGTCCAGGTGTTCCTTGAACATCGCCGTGATCGTGACTGCACCACCTCCCTGGGCAGCCCCTTCCAACGCCTGAGAGCCCTTTCCGTGAAGAAATTCCTCCTGATATCCAACCTGAACCTCGCCTGGCGCATCTTGAGGCCGCTGTCAAGAGGAAATGGCCTCAAGTTGTGCCTGGGGAGGTTTAGATTGCATATGAGGAAAGAAATTCTTCACAGAAAGGATGATTTGACATTGGAAGGGGCTGCTCAGGGAGGTGGTGGAGTCACCGTCCCTGGAAGTGGTTTAAGGATTAAAGGAACTTAATCCTGGATGTAGCAGTTGGTGCTCTGGTCTGGTTGACAAGGTGGTGGTGGGGCATAGGTTGAACTCAATGATCTCCGAGATCTTTTCCAACTGAATTGATTCTGGGATTCTGTGCTAGGACAGTGGTGCCTCTCAGCATCGTCTGCATGTCCCTAGTGCTCCCGGCTGTCCTAGCCCCATCCTGGGAAAGGACTGGTATATATATACATATATATATATATGTGTGTGTGTGTAAAAAAAAAATAGAATCCTAGAATGGTTTGGGTTGGAAGAGACCTTAAAGCTCATCTCATTCCAACCCCTGCCATGGGCAGAGACACCTTCCACTAGCTCAGGTTGCTCTAAGCCCCATCCAAGCTGGCCTTGGACACTTCCAGGGATGGGGCAGCCACAGCCTCTCTGGGCAACCTGTGCCAGGGCCTCACCACCCTCACAGGGAAGGATTCCTTCCCAATATCTCATCTAACCCTGCCCTCTGGCAGTT
The DNA here is from genome assembly GCF_003945725.1 of Corapipo altera. Taxonomy (NCBI): domain Eukaryota; kingdom Metazoa; phylum Chordata; class Aves; order Passeriformes; family Pipridae; genus Corapipo; species Corapipo altera. Next base: position 3,162,820 of record NW_020884915.1, read on the forward strand.
TGAAGCCAGAAGGGATGAGTGTCATATTCTTTACAGTCTGTAAAGACCAAGGAGGCAAAGTCTTAGTTTGTATTACATTGGCCAAGTGTGCTGACAGTTAAATAGTCAGGATGTTTCCAAGACAGCACTCAGATTCAAAAACAAAACAAAAAAAACCCCTTAAGGTGTTGCCATTCAGGTTGTAAAGTGTCCTGGAAGTGCTTGTGCAAAACTGACTTGTTTTTAAACAGAACTCCACTTCTCTCGCATTTTAAGACAACATTCAATCCTTTTACCAACTTTAATTTCCCCTCCCTGCAGCCGATGGGCAAGAGCAGCGCTACTTTTGCTTGCCTGGATCTCACTGGAACACCAGGGAGGGTCTGAGGTCACAAGTGGGAGGTTCCAGCCGTGTCCCCCGCTGTGAGCAGGACAAGGAGCCGCGGTGATCCGGGGGGGATATCCAGGGTGGAGGCGGCTCTGAGCCATGTCCCAGGACAGGTGGACCAATCCCAGGGAGCGGCGCCCTGGCGACTGGGTGAGGGCTGGGCAGGAGCCCCCCCGTGTCCCCCACGGGGCTTCTTTATCCTTATGCACTCAAAACCCCACCATGCTAAGGGTGACTTTATCTCTTAGCCAGACACTAGTTTCCCCATTCCTGATGTTTATGAGGAAAAAGAGCTCTAGGTATTCACAGGCAGTGTGCTGGGGCAAACTCCAGCTGGATTTCTTTTCCGGTGTTTCATCAATGCGAGAGGTCTATTAATTGACATTTTTAGTCCTAGCTAATTTTCTTTCACTTGTGGAAAACTCCAGCCAACGTTTCCCTCGGTTCTCACCCTCAGGAGAACACTGTCTCCCCTTTGGAAGTGCTGGGTTGGGATATCTTGGCACCCCAGGTCACTGTGACACCCACCTGGCACAAGCTGTTCCTCAGGCTCTGAACCCACTGGTCTGACATTTGCTTGAGCTGTTCCCAAAAGTTTTGTCCTGTGGCCGTGCAGCAGCAAGAGCAGGGGGCTGGGGGGGGAGAGGTTGTTAAGTGGATTTCCTGCGTGGTTATTGCTGTATAAATAGTCTTCAGAAAGTTGCTGGATATTCTTCTCTTGAAAGTTCCTAATATTCTTGTCTCCATGGGAGGCGTTGTGTTGTGTGTATGTGAGGCTCCTGCTTTTTCCAGCGGCCACTAGGTGATGCTGCAATCCAAATAATAAAAAATAAATGGCAAAACACTACTTCGGCCACATTTCTGATCAGATTTATTTTTGGCAGGTTTTTTTTTTGTTTTTGTTTGTTTGTTTGTTTTAATGGGTCATAATATTCGTTATTTTCTAGTTTGCTCATGTTGGAGAGTGCCAGGATGAGTTCGAGACAACAACAAGCGCCGCACTAAGACATGTCCTGGACTCAACAGCAGCTCAGGGCATTGATCACAGACTGCCTCTGGAATACAAAGCTCGGGACCCGGTGAGTTCCTGTGGCAATACAGTCGATTTCCAGAGCTCTTCTGCAAGTTGTCACTTGCTAAGTTGTAAGTAAGAACAGCTCTTGGGGTCGTTAGCAGAGCAGTCACAGCGGGCTTGGCAGACTTTGTGCCTCGGGGGATAAAGTGATTGCTGCCTGGGCTGAGGGAGAAACATATTTCCCTGTTACTCACTTGTAATTTTGGATACTCTAAGGCCTGCTGTATTATTGCTGATTTCAAGCATCAGTCACTTTTCCTTTCTATTCTTGAGACACAGAATACATTAGGATCAATCTCAGTCCAAAAGCTGTGTGTAAAACCCTGTAAGAACGTTTAATTGAAATCTGAAGGTCTGTTTTGTATTGAATGTCAGCAATTCTGTATATTCAGGCAAAGGATTATTCTTTTGATCATTAAAAAGGTGGAAGCTTCCCATTGGAAATGCTTTTAAGGCTTGCTTAAAAATGAGGAGATCCAGGACGATTTTAGGCTCAAACAAAATACAGTATTTTAAAATCACAAGAATTCAAAATGTTGCAATTTCAAAAGCATGTTTTTATGTCCTTATTCCATTACCACACTGAGCTTTGCTTTACCCACCCACTTTGTGCAGAGAACATTTTCTATTTTCATTTTCTATAAGCATAGCAATTACATTGAGTTCATTTCACAGATTTTGCTATAATGAAGAGCAGAAATGGGCTTGGAAGGAGTATTTAAAAGGGAAGCTTGGGGCTAGTGAAAAAGAGATTAGACTGTAACCTGAGTGTTCACTGTGTTGGTATTACATTGGCCTTTCTGTGGAACATCTGGCCTTAGCCACTGTCTGAAAAGGAGAACCAGCTTAGAGGCTCCTTTTATCAACACCAGTGTAACTGTTCACCTGGTCTTTCATGTCCTGTCTTTACCAGCCCTTCACTGTTAAACAGAATTAGGGGAACTCCTGTCTGCCATAAATCAAGAATTAAAATGAGATCAGTGGTGAGAGCACGAAGGGGCACGAAAGGCTAAAATGTGATGTCACAGGGACAAGCTGAGGAAGTTTGTTTATGTGACATTTAAAAAGTTGGAAGCTCACTGCATGTTTAGCTGGATGGCTCTGGTCTCTTTGCATGAGGGAACTCCCTGGCTGTGAGGTTAATGAATTTTCTCAGAAATACTGTTTAAGCCTTATTTCTTACTTCATGATAGTCCCATAATTATTCTAAAATAGATTTTTTTTTTTTTTAGTCCTTAGTTAATATGGGGAATCCTTCCAAGAGATGATATTCAGTATTTACCATCCTGGTTTTCAATGTTCCTGCAGCACACAGGCATTAGTAATAAACACTATTCCTGAAATGTTGAGCTTGACAAGTAATTGCAGTAGGATATTTTAATAAGTCTTACATTTTACTGACTTAGAAGGTGCTTATTTTTAAACACATATATTAGAAAATCTGCCTAGTAGACCAAATGTCCTGACATATGACCATGCAGGAAGATTTTCTACTTGAGGTCTTTTCTTCTGGATCAGGCCTCCAGTTACATTTCTTTTTAGAACTGATTCAGATTCCCCTACTCTTGAAACACCTCTTTTAGATTGTGTTACATTCAAACTTGTTCTCCTGTTTGGAGGGGAATATCATAGCTGGAATATTGCAATGATACATAACAAACATTAAAAAATTTAAATATGTTCAGTTCTTTTTAAAATAGATCTTTTGCAGTTGGCCTTTTTTTTCTTCTGAAGAGACTGGATGAACATCATGTTAAAGAATGAGATTATAAATTAGTTAAGCAATTAATACCTCCTCCACTTCCCCTGCAACAAGCAATATCAATGACATTCAGTTCATAAATCACAGACTAATTCAGTTTTGAGGTCCCTTTTGTAGTTTATTTTAATTAGCTTTAGGCCTGCTGCTAAATCAAACAAGGCAATCCTGACATATCCAGCATTTTGCTGCCTGCAGACAGAGTGTAGCATTTCTTATTTGAAAAGTCACACTTTTATATTAATCATGTATATAAACATAAGCAAATCCTCCTGATTATTAAAAAAAAAAAAGTCCACATTACCCCTATAAAATCATGTGCAGCTGAATATTTAACATATGAATATGACTTCTGTGCTAGAACACAGCTGTAATTTCAGAATATAAGGACTAAGACTGGTAGACTGCAAACAGGGTATATGAAAATTCATATTTTTTTGCTATAATTTCTTTTCTTTCAGAAAGCAGGAAACAAGAATTTCCCATTTTCTTCTCATGACAACAAACACAGTCTATGTAATGCAGCAGAGTATTTTGATCTTGTAAGTACCCAGCACTGAGACAAATCAAACTCATATCTATTAGTCTGCCAGAGACTGAACACAGTATCTTTTCTGTCCCCTGCAAAAAAAGTAATAGATGCTAAAACTTCTGAGAAGAGAAAGATGTAAAAAAAAAAGAAAAAGACGTTTTTTATTAGTGTAGGGGTGGGACTTCTCTGGGACTGTCACAGATGTACAGCAGCACACACTGAGAGTGGTAGAATTCAACAGGAACAAAAAAACCCCATTATTTGGGTCTTTTCTTGCATTCCTGTTTTGGTTTTCTACCCAGTTATAGGCCCTGTTAGTCTGCTGAAGGTGATTGGCCTTGCAATGAATTTTTGTAGGGGTCTCAGGCACTCCTAACCCACAGCCCCAAACATTTGGTTCAGACTCATCTTTATCAGAAGTTGAACCAAAAGCCACAGGATACCCACAATACATCTGCAGAGTGTAATCTTTTCCAATGCAGGTCTCTATAACACACCTGTTTAAATGTATGCTGCAGAAACCAAAGCTTTGAATAGGATTGAAATTGTTTAGGAGTTCTCTGTATGTACAACAGTTTCATGTTCTTCCACTTAGATTGTTGGTATCATTCCAGGCAGCAAAAGAAATGGTGCAGTTCACAGGATAATAAGTAGAGGAGGAAGCAGTGAATTGTAATATAGAAAGTTTGTCTGATTTTTGACTCTCTCAGACTTTTTGGAATTCATATTTCACTGAGTAACCTCCATTTCTGTGCACTTTGTGCAGTGTCTCGTAGTTTTAGAGATACTGATCAACCATAATTCCAAATAAATTTCCTTCAAGCTGTGGAGTGTGGAAATCAGGTTCTGTCTCTCTGTATTTGGACACACAAGGGATGGCTTTGAAGATTCAGATTTCATGGTCTGTCTCTGTCTCTTCGTTGCAGCCTGAACTTAAAATTATTAACCTATTTCTTTGGGTTACTCTGAAGATTAATTTAGCTGAGTGTAGATAAATAGCCTTGAGTACATGGTATGCTACAGAAATGCAAAGTAAAAGTGGTTTATTAGCACTAAGAGGTGGAAGGTCAGCAGATTTCCCATTATATATGCAACCAGAAACGTTCATCCAGGCAAGTCTGACAATATTATTTTTAACTTGCTAAAGATCAGCCCTGAGTTCTTGAAATCACTGTGGTAACAGCTTCGTTCACTTCCCAGTGGGGTAGTGACTGTTACAAGATTCATCTGTGAAGCTGTGACTGGAAGTCATATGTTTGCATGAATTTTTCTCTCCATTTTTTTCCCAGGGCATGGGCCTGAAGAAGTTGGATCCAGAGAAACAGCAAGGGAGCTCCACTAACTTCTTTGAGTGGGCTCATGAATCCATCCCTAGCAGTGAGGATGGCTTAACCATTTACCAGACATCCTTTGTGATAGATGAAAACAATGAAAACACTGAGGGCCCCTGGTTCAGGCGGTTCCCAAAACACCACGGCACAAACTGGTGCATTGAGCAACCTGTTCTTGAGAATGCAAAAAACCTGCAGCCAGACAAGTCATCTTAAGTGTAAAAACACCCCTGGAGCACTGACTTCCCAAATCTGAACTGTTCATTACTCAAATCAATGGTGAAGGAATAAACAATTTGTCAAAGTTCGTGTGGCAGTACGGTTGAGGTCACTAGAATCAATCTGATGTTACTCTGAAGACATACATTGCTATAAAGATTTTCATGAAGAGGAGCATTATAAAGATTGTACATATTTTTCGAAATACCTCTCTATTAGGAGAACAGAGGTGGGGACTGTGCTTGTGTTATTTGATACTGGTTGACCCTCATCTTGCTACAAAAGCTCCCTCAGGTTCCAGATCAGTGGCATGGCTGTACCTCAGGCATCTGACAGCACCTCTGTTGACACAGGAGCATAATGGAATTGGATCCTCGAGGGTTTACCACAACAGGGATCCAAAACTCTGTGTGTTCAGTAAGAGAGAAACCTTTCTGAAAGGTTTAGTGCCTGTGAAGACAGGTCACCAGCCACTGGAGAAAGGAGATAAAAAAGGAGCTGTGCATTAAATTGCTGTGCAAAGCAGCTGTCATGTTGGATTATAGCACAGCACTGTAGAAGTGGAAAAAGAGAGTGTTGTGGACAATGTTTGCACACTGTGAGTGCACACACAAAACCTGATTCCTGGGAGTAAGGGGGTGAAAAAGCTCGAGCTGAAGTGAAAGGCTGCATGAAGATTTGAGTTTGAGGTGACTGGATCTGAAAAGAACTCAGGATTTTATAGTTACATGTCCCTGAGGAAGTGAGTTCAGAACCAATCCTCCAAGCACTCTGCTCCTGGAATATTCACTGACGTTAGGATGTGGCAGGCTGTAGAGTCAGACCTCCAAATGATGTGTTTTCCTCTTCTGGATCATTTCCATTAATATCAATAAAATAATAAGCCAAACTGCGAGTCTTAAAATATCCTACAAATAAGGTTGTTGCTATGCAAAATAATGTTGACTAAAAAAAAAAATTAAGCACAAGTTTGTGGGCCAATTTCCTTGGTTTACAAGATAAATGGTAAAATAAACCCTCAACCCTTAGAATTCCCTGCACTGTAAGAGCTGCCTTGAACATGAGCTAAGTTAAGAAATGACATTTCTGCCTTTCAGGGCACAGATATATCTTTTGTTATCAGCATGCAGTGGCTGATGGCCTTTTTGTTTGCCATCAAAATAGGTGGGATTAGAGTATTTCCCCAAACATGATTTTATTATCACATGTTGAAATAATAAACTCTTTTTTTTTTTTTATGAGTTCCCCCTACTAAAGTTCTTGGGGTGCTGCACAATACATTAAAATCCATTAATGAACAATGTAAAACCACATAAAAAGCCAAGTAACATGTGAAAAACAATTATTTTTTTCTCAGAGTAAAGACAGCCTGCCTGACAGCTCTAGAGTCAGAATTTCCAGAGCTTTAGCCAACAATTTCGTCTCCAGACTGATTCAGAACTGGAGTGTGTGCCAATCACATGGTGAATAAAGTGCCCCATGCTGTTTGGCAAACTCCAGAGGGCAATCTTGGACCTCCATCACAAGGAAGCAGCACATTCTTGCTCCATTAGTAATGTTTATCTGTGGTTTAGCATTACAACTGGATGTGGTGAAATAAATTGCTGTGGTTAGTTATGCCTTAAGACACCAATAGAAACATTCCAGATTTCTTTTTTTTCCCCTCTTCCTTTTTTCTTCACATTTGATTAAAACGTGGATTTTTTTAAAACAAACAAACAAAAAAGTAACTGTGAATTAATACATTGTTTCGACTATATTATAATAAATATTCCAGAGGAGAAACAGAAGAGATCATGAAGTCCCTATAAACTGAAATACACTGTGCTGAGTTGAACAAAACAGGTGATTCCCACACATCTCATGCCCTGGCAGTGTTTGTTGGGTAAATAAAAGGAGACACAATACACTGAATTTGGAAAGGTTTGATAAATTCCCCAGATAAATTCCAAAAGTCATAGCTTTGTGTGCTTTGGATAAAAACCAGCAATTTGTTTAATCTTGGGATGATAATGTCTCTGAGAAGAGGGTCCTGTTGAGTTAAAACATTTTTGAAAGTGGATTTTTTTTTTATTTTTTTATTTTTTTGCTTCTTGGGGGATGGAAGAGAGGGGAGGGGGTTTGGCAACTCCCCTGAAGGTTTCCTAGAAGTGCAGGAAAGTGCTCCTGGCTGGGAGTTAATTGGGATCAGATGGGTTTAGGTAGGCTCAGCAGAATGAGTGTACTGTGGTTTAACCCGGCCAAATATTGTGCTGGAGAGGGAGGGGTTGTGCTCTGGGTGCTGCTGGTAAAGAGGGATGTTTTTGTCACTATTTTATTTTTAAAAAACCCCACCCTCCTTACAGAAACAACAGACTTCATCCTAGAATCCTTTCCAATGAGTATCATTGCCCTCTGTTTTTTCTCCTGAGCCTTCATCAACTTAGGGACTGTCTGTACAGCGTTTGTAGGAATTCTCCTCTGGGTTAATTTAAAAGTGTTTTCAGTTTATTAGTTATACAGAACTCAAACAAAATTGATTGCAAAATTGATTAAAAAAGTTAAACCAGGGGATGGGCTGCAAGTTCCTTTAGTTTAATGAGTTGCTGCTCATCAGCTGAACCCCACAACATGTCCTGAAGTTGTGTCAGGGGATGTTTAGGTTGGATGTCAGGAAAAGGTTCCTTCCCCAGAGGGTGGTCGAGCACTGAACAGGCTCCCAGGGCAGTGGGCACAGCCCCAAGGCTGCCAGAGCTCAAGGAGCATTTGGACAACTCTCTCAGGGACAGGGTGGGATTGTTGGGGTGTCTGTGCAGGGCCAGGAGCTGGACTGGATGATCCCTGTGGGTCCCTTCCAGGATATTCTGCAATTCCACGATGAATCCAGCTGAGCTGAAGAGCAGCGACTTTGTCACTGAAGTTTCCACACCCTGGCTGCAGACACCTCCATTCTCAGGCTGTCATGGCTGCTGCACTGGGCTACAGCCTTGTGCTTGTGTCTGCACGGTTATCTCTTGTTTATCTCATGGTTATCTCCACGTGATTAAAGTGTGTTGGGTTTTTTTTCCTTTTTCAGCCCTGGTTGCTGGTAACCAGATCTGAGGACATGATGTCCCTCAGAGCTGCTGTGGCTTGGACTGTGGGGCTTCCTGGTGAGCTCAATGTCAGCCTTTGTAGCTGTGTCATTATGGAATACTGGGACCTATGAAATGTTGTTCATAGTCATTTTGACCCTGATAGACAAACTGTTGATGTTGTGCCATAGCAGATGGGGTTTGGTACAACAGGAGGCAAGATGTAAATTTTGTCTTTTGCTTACTTGGTGTCTTAGGAAGCTTAAAGAGATCCTTAGAGCTGGAACCGACTGGCCTGTGGGGAACATTGGGAAGGGGGAGTGCTGCTGCTCGTGGAGCTGGGAATTCAATGGGGATGCAGCAATTTGACTTCCAAGTTGTCTGCTGGTCATCTAATCACAGTGTTCGTGATGGAATCACTCCATGTGGCTGAAATATTGTTCCTTAGAATGTCCTCTCGAGGTTAGTCAGAGTGAAGGAACATGATACAAATGTGGCACTGGACATGAGCTCTTTTCTTTCCCTTTCCCTTTTCCCGCTGTCACAGTTACACAGTGGCAATTCTGTTGGAGCTCTGTCTAAACCCAAAGTTGGTGCTCAGTTATTTACTGTGATATAGTTCATGTGTGGATAATATTAAGCTTCTATAAATGTTCTCATACTGGTTTAGCTTCTCCCTAGATGAACAAAATATTGGTGTAACTGTGATGGTGCTGATGTTGAACCAAAAGTACAGGTCTGTATCTAATGGAAATGTTTGTGTTGGACCCTGGCCATGCTGGTTGGCAAGAAATAAACTTTCTGAAACTAGGTAGAAACTTTGGATTGGGCATCTCTATCTTTAAACCACAGTCTGCAAATTCTTTTTTTTTTTTTAAATTATTATTCCTTAGCACTCCCCTGCTGTTGCTACATTAACCAATGAGCAGTAGATGGCAAGGACAGAGGCCCATTCCACTCTGCAGTGGGAAAGGACTATATAGAGCTGCCTCATCCCAAATTTCTTGTTCCGACAAAGTAATAAAATAACAAGATGTTAAAACATAATTTCTGGAATATCTAATTGAAGGGAAGTCTATTCAACAGGGAAGCAATCCTAACTGACCTTACTTTGGATGTTTAGCAACAGTGGGTGTGAGTGAACAAGTAAAGCACCCATTTTATGATTTGGGCAGGCAGCTGCTTTCATGGAAAGCATGTTATCAGCTTACTCTCTTGTGGGATCATGTTTGTTATCCTTTGGTATATTCACCTGGAAGTGAAATATTTCAAATTATCATTTCATAAATGTGGAGTGCAGAGAAAAATGTGGTTTGACATAGGTAAGTACCAGTCAAACAGAATCCAAGAGGTGCTGCTCAGAGGGGACTGCTGGGACATATCTTGCAGCAAGGACTGGAACTCAGGAATGCCTGTTCCCAGGGGAATGCCCAGCCCACTGAACTAGGAAAAACCCTGGGCTTTCTCCCAGGACCACTGTTTAACTGTTGCTTACAAAATGCAGCAGCTCTGGCAGAGGGGGGAGGAAGTGGTGGTTTCTCCAGGTTACTGGAACCAGTTCAGAAAATTAGAAGAATCTTGAGAATACCTTTTTTTTTTTTTTTTTTAATTCCTTGCTGTGGGATGCCTGGAAATAGTGATATGATGATCATAAAGCACTACCTAATAGCAATGAATTACTCTTTACGGCAGCCCTGTGAAGTATTTAAGTGGTAGTACTCATTTGGCAGATGAATTAATTGTGGCTTGCTGCACTGAGGGTGATGGCTCAGTTGGCAGCAAAGCCATGACTGTAAGATGGAGGAGTCCTGACTCCTGGACTTCTGCTGTCACCAGCACTCCTTTCCCTGGGTGTGGATTTGCTATGGAGCACTTAGGAACTTCTTCAGAGACTTAGTTGCCTGCTGGTATATTATTTTAAGAAACTAATTGCTGTCTATATATATATATATATGATACTTTACAATACTCTACAGAGAGACAATTTTTGTAATACAAACCATGCTATTTCTGAAATGAAAATGAATTTAAAATGAAGATCTGCTCTCCCTCTCCCACCTCCCCACCCCAAAAATGTAGATTGTGTTTAGGTTGACCAGTATATTCCAGTGCCTACAAATGGCAGTGCCAATGATGCAAACAGACCAACACGAGGATCAAGTCCTGTTCTCAGATGTAAATCCTGTGGACTCAGGCTCTATAATACTAACCTGACACTTCAAATGGCATTTTAGACAAGCATTAATGACCCTAAATGACAGACCTCCTCATCTTATTGCTTAATTAATCAATGGCCCAGTGGCACATGGGCAGTGCTGTTTTTCAAGCTGTGCCTCCCCTCACATGGTAATCAGATGGGATATGGCTCTGTCTACTTCTGGGAAAGTCAAACCCCAATAAATAAAGTTTAATTTCCTGATTCCCCTGGGATGTAGTCATTCTTTTTAACAATGCTTCTTCAGTTGAGTTGAAATTAAAAACCAGCATGATCAACATATTGTGTAATATTTCATGGACAGAGTTAAGCACCAGGTTTAAAGACTTTAAAAAAAAAAAAAAGGAGGACTGGAGGGGGAAGATTGTTGATACAGAAGCACAATATTTTCCTTCAAAAATGCCTAATCCTATTTTTGTTACTGGTGTTAAACTCCACACTGTCATTTTTTAAGCATTGCTGGGAAGGTTTTCAGTGCATGTGGGCTGTTCATTTTCATTCTAAATTAAACGTGCTATCATTCGGACTGGAATTAACATTTAGTCTTCAAAATATTTTGTGACATGCAATACATTTTGGTACCATAGGAGGGCAGATGTGTTGAATGGCTTGATTTGATATGTAATTTATACTGGTGTAAGATCTACAACTGTGAGTTGAATTATCATATTTATACAAGTATCAGTGAGCTCTCAAATTGTGCCAGAGAAATGCAACAACTCGATTCAGGCAGTAATGGAAATATGCCACTGTCTTGGGTTTTGATGCTTACAAAGTTCACAGGTTTTTCAATCCACACATATTTAATTTTGTCTTTGAGATCCTATAATCTGACTGCAGTTACTTATTTAATCAGTGACAGTATCCAGCAAATTAACAAGTTTAGTTCTTTGGTTTACTACTTGGATTTAAATCAACTTTTTGTTTCTCAAGCATCACCTTTTCAGTATGTGCTAATTTATGCTACAGTTTTCTTTCATGCTTCAAGCTGAATTCAGGCTTAACTATGAAAAAGCTTTACCCTCTGGGTTAAATAATTCCTTACAAAATTTGAAATTTCAGTCCATATTTGCCTTTTCAAGTGAGTGAAAAAATGAATGAGCTGGTTTTGTTGGAGGCAGAAATTGTGTGTGATTTCATGGCTTACATGATCCAGTTTTGGAGAGGAATTGGGAGGGACCCCCCTACACTGAGTGCCTCATTGACAGTGTTGGATTCAGGAATTGTGATGTCCTCAATGTATCTGTTTGGCTCTGTTGTTCCTGACCCTTCAGTGCCACCACAGGGACATTCCTGTGGAGCTGGGAAGCAGAGGCCTCCCTGCAGCCCAGGAGTGCTGCTTTCCTGGGATGGGCTTTCAGTGGGCAGTGGAATTTCTTCTGAAAGTGGAGAAAATTTCCCAGCAGCTTGGGCTGAAAGAGCAAGAGGGCATTTCATCTATTTCATGTAACGAAGTCTCTGAAGTAGGAGAGGGCTTATTAAGCAGTGAAAGTATTAAGAGGCCCAATTTCCAAGACAAATCCAGGCCTTCAGCTGCAGGAATGACTGTGGCAGCCTGACCCTTCCTTGCAGTTCAGCTGACCCCTCCTCTTGCCTCTGAGCCTGGCAGAGAGTCTCTTGGAATACACAGGAGCACCTGGACTATGAATCCAACCAGATTTCCTGCAGCATGAGGCAGCTCTAAACTGCTGTGGAAGCAAATATTCTGAGGTCGTGGGAGGACAATGGGAGGAGCAGTGTCCTGTTGGGGTCCTGTTGGGGTCCTGTTGTCTCCAGCCCCAACAGCCACAGAAGGCAAACTCTACTGTCCTTTAAAAAGAAATTGTCACATGGTCTGTTAGCAGATGTGTCACCCGTTGCTTGCAGAAGTGGATGTTTCTTTTCCGTATCCTTCTTCTAGAACACAGCTTTGGACATCCCAAAAAAATGTTTGGGGATTGTAACTTAAGGAGGAAGATCTTCTTCACCTCCACTCCCTCAGTTTTTCTGAGGTTGGTCTCATGTTTAAACTCTAGATTCTGATCTTGCTGCCAAAGTGCATCCAAAGGCAACATGGCAGCTGTCATACAGGCAAAGATCCTGCTGAGATCTGGGAGATAATTCATGTGTCAGAGCACAGGCCATCTGATAATTTTATTTCTCTTGATGTGCAGGTGCCTGGTTGGAGAAATTCAGAATCCTTTCAGCCCAGTGTGTGGTCTAAATGGTGGTAACTAAGACAGCAACAGAATTTGTCACAACTCTTGATGTCCTTAGGACACTGGAAGTCTGTCCTCACGTTTTCCTGGCACACTGATAATGAGTATCTAGAGCTGCTCTGTCTGATGAAAACCTCTCTCCCACTTTCCAGAGTGGAACAACTGGAGGCAAACATGCCAGCATTGCTGTTACAGAGATGCAAAAACTTTTCTAGGCAGCACTGGTTTGCTTTTTCCTCCTTACTTCTCCTCATTCCCCTTGAACTCCCCCAGTAGGATTTTTGCAATCCATTTCTAGAAGTACTGTGTTCACCCTGACACACAACAGTATCTTCAGCAGTGATAATAAATTAGGTGCAGTGGGAATTGAGGCTTGTTCTTTTGTCCAAGGTGATATAATGGGAGTCATTCATAATGAAGAAAAAAGTAATTGTTATGCAGCATTTTTGTATTAAACATGCCTCCCCAAATTATCCAGAGCATAAAAGAGAATGTTTTGAGTGCTTTGTTACAACCACGCTTGAGCAAAATGCATGTGAATGTCCCCTTATTTGCATAAATAGGATTTCTTAAAACACAAAGCATTCATATTGTGCTGAGCTCCCTCAAGCCTCTCTACCTTACAAGATGGATCATAGTTTTATCATTAATCAAAACAAAGCCAAAATCAATAAACATGCATAATCAGGAGTCTCTGATTCCAGTATGCAAATACACTACATATTGATGCAATGTTTCTGAATCTAAAATAGTTTTACTCTTTTTTTTTTCATCTCAGAAGTCCCTGAGCCTTTTAATTTTAATATTTTATGCATCGCAGTGCAAACAGTATATGTGTATCAGAGATAACAAGTCAAAAGATAAATGTTGGATGGATCTCCTAATCGTTTTTGTTTGCTCTGCTGACTTTAAAGGCAGTTTATGCTTCCGAAAAGCTGGTAATTACTTGACCTTTAAAGTCCCAGTCCTGCCAGAGCAGTGGCTGTGCCGAGCACTTTCCAGCCGGTACCAGAGCACGGACAGCCGGGGCCTGGGCCCTGTGCCAGGGCAGTTTGTTAATTAGTGAAAATCATTTATTCCTTATGTTTGGGGTGATCCAAGGGTTACATTGCAGGGGGACAGAAATGATGTGCAGTTGGGATGAGTCCGTGTCCTTGGTGTGCGGCTGAGGTGGGGATCAGCAGCACCTGCAGCTCCAAAACTGGTCAGAGCTCAGCTCCTCTCACACCCCGCAGGTCATACGAATAATTCCTAAAACATATTTAGTGCTGCCCTCTGTGCTTATAAATTCCTTATAAAACATACCTACAGGATGATACAAGGCACATTATCATCTGAAAATGCAACCAGAGGTAAACGTTCCACCCAGATTCTCAGTCATTTCTTAGGCTTTCAGGAGTGTTGCACCACTACAGTTAAGAACCTCTATCCCTGCATGGCTGAAATTAATGCTGCAAATTCCTTTAATCTGAATCACAGATTTCTAACAAGTGAGCTGTGATGGGCTGAATCTTATCAGCAGCCACACTTAACTTGTTCTGAAGCCGTGCATATCCATAACAGGTACAAAACAGGCCCAGGAAATGGGCACATCAACGACTAAAGGATTAAAATAAAACAAAATTCTATGAAGGCCATAGTTAAAGGAAAAGAAGGATGAAAAAGATCAGTGGTAGAAAAGCCAGGCTGCAATTAAGTTGAAAAAGTTCCTTGTTTGCTACTCAAATAATAAGCCGTGCCAGAGCTCCAGAATTGGCCATTCCTGCATAATTGCATCTCTTGTGTATCTGTGGGACTCTGCAAACCACAGGCATGATCCTCTCGTGAGAGTCATCCCCTCCGAGCTGATTCATCAGCCCTGTGAGAAGTTTAAAGGTGTGATGTTTATTTTATATCATCGTAAACTAAATGTGGCAGCGATCATAGATTAGGAAGCCCAGTTTCAAACTGTGAGAGTCTTTGAGGCTGATTAATTTGCCATGGGCAGGTTTCACAATGGATATGTCAGTTTACCAGGTAATGTTTATTTACATTTGCCCAGTGCTTGTTTCCACTACCACGGAGTGTCTAAATAATTAAATAAATTTCCTATGGGTGGGAATAGGTGCTCACCTGAAGAGAAATGGTGGATCCTGTGTGTAACTGCACTGCTTAGTTATGGAGACAGCCCCAGCAAGTCAATAGTGTCATGTATGTGTATATGGCATAGATATAGATAAATATATAAGGTGAGGGGTGCTGTGAACTCCTCAAAGTCACTTACTTCTTGATTTCCATTTGCTACCTGGATGGTTTATGGGAGACTTTGTACTTTTGCTTTTTTTAATTGATTCTTCGGTGAAACTTTTCTTTCAAAAATAAGATAGAGCTTTAATTTTCCTGGCAAATACCTGCACCACAGCATTTGGCAAAGGAAAGAGGAAAGGCTGCTGCTGCAGTGGGTTGATGATAAGAGGAGCTGATATTCCTCAGCATCTCCCTCACTGCTCAGTTTTCCAAACCAGCCAAAGGAGTGAGAACTGTTTAATTTTGTTTCAACCTGTGCTTACACAGTCTGAGGCAGAACTTAGCCTTTACCTTCCTTTCCAGATTTTGGTAATTGTAGTGCATTTTACTGGACTATCACAATCTTACAGTGTCTGGGATTGCTTGGTCCCCTGTTACTGCGCTGCATCCATGAGGTGTAGTGTTGAGTCTTCTACCTATGCTGTTTGTGTATTTTAGCTGTAACTTGTCATTTTGGCAGGTCTAAGGCTAACAATTGTTATGACCTGGTGTGTCAACACAAATTCTACATTACATCTTTTTTTACTCAGTTGTTTTCAAAAAGGAGAAAGAGAAAAATCCATCAGCCAAATCAGGAGAAACAAACTCCAAAGTCTGTTTCTGGCAAGAGTGGTAGAGGAAAATACAACTGTGGCCATTTCCTTAGTGCTTGTGGAAGGTATTCAAATAGATGAGAAACGACACAGAATGAGAGTAGTGATGTGAGGAATTAATATTTTTAAAACTCTTGGGTTTCTTTGGCTCAAACTTCCTGCAGAAAGGTGGAGTGTTAAATTAACTACCTTCAGGCTCCAGGGCTGTTAGCCTGGCACCTCCTGCCATTGTTGCATTTAAAAAAGAGGGGAAACAAATTACCTGGTGATCCTGCAGGAACATTGCTGGGAGTAAGTGGAAGCCTCATCTTCTCCTCCAGGTCTGAGGGCTGGGAGTTTTAACATCACTGTGTGCTGCAAATCACAGGCATGACTCCCACTGGGTTATTAATCTCTAATTCCGTGCACTACCACTTGCACTTAGAGTCATACAACGTTTTGTGTTTTGAAAATATCTTTCACTTGAGACTTCTGAAGTGCATTGAAGAAGACAAATGGACCTCTCTCCACCCATGAGGTATAATTGTCTGCTTGGCACAGAAAGGATTGGAATGAAAGAAACCCCCTTGCCTTGATCTCCTTACCCAGCTCTAAACATTTTCATGACCTTTTTTGGAGAAGCCTTGCAAAAGTAATATCAAACAGAGGACTTTTTTCCCATGTCCTCCTCTGTTTTATTGCACAGTGTGGTATGTTTTAAATAAGCAGTCATTTAAGGAAATGAAGATATTTCATAGCAAGCTTAACATTTGCATTTGAATGTAGGCCACCCTGCTGTTTGATTAAACTGGAGTTTAAGAAAACTATAAGAATCGAGGTTCATGTGCAGTGCAGTACTTCACACTCAGATTGCAAAGGTTGTTGAAGGAAAAAAAAATGATAATATCCTTGGAAGTACATGACTAATGAGAATATATATAGCACTTCTGAGACAGCTCAAATATATAATTATTGTGAGGATTTCACAGACACATAAATATAATGATCTTCAGCTAAGTAAATTGCTACCTACCAATGAAATAAATATGGTCCCTTCAGAATTTGAAATAATTCAGTACTGTAGGTGGTGGGAAATGATTCACCTTAGCTGTTATCTCTGGAACAGTAATATAGAAATATATCTGCCAGTACTGTTACATTTACATTGTTCTTCATATCCTGTGGAGTTTGTCAGAAGATCTGTGGTCCCCGCTGGTTTCCACCCCCTTATTTTGATAAGGCTCCTCACAGCACGACTCAGCCATGGGCTGGAGCAGCTAATATTGTTTACCACAGTAGGCATCCCAGCCATAATATTTTTCCAAGAAACACTGATGTGTTTAAAGGTCAGGTTGATACTGATTTGACTGCTAAACATGAATTCATTTCTCTAGGAGTAGAAGGGTGTACATGCCTTGGGATAAAGGTTAAACTGTTGTTTATGCACTCGAGAGGTGGAAAACACAAGGCTTTAATACACAAATCATAATGGCCCATTCTGGCCAGTCAGGGAGATGTGGTGCTTTACATGGAAGTGGAAGCTTTGAATCCACAGGCTTTTCTGACTATTGCTGTAGGAAAAAAACTCACTGAAAACTTCAGTGCTTGCCTGGAATTTGCAGCCAATTAAATTTTTTCTGGGCACAGCAGGCCAGAACTCACCTGGGACCTTTGGCAGCACTGATAAAATTGATTTTTTGCTACCCCTGATGAGGACTGGCTCCTCCTTCTGTGGCAAGGGGAGTGAAAGGAAAGAGGAAGGGAGAGATGGACAGCCCTACACGTTTGGATTTACTGTTCTTGCCACCGTCAGTGGAATGGGAGTGATGTGGTGGTGTCCGCTTTTGCCAAAAGGTAGGTTTCTCCTCCTCTCCTCCTGTAGCTACCCCTCTCCTTCATGTGCCTCTTGCCACGGCAGTGAAATCATGGCTGGGAGGGCTGGCTGAGCCTTGGGCATGTCTAGAAGGCAGCTGATGTAAACATCTGGATTTAAAGGAAGATGTGACACGTTCTGAGAGCTTCAGCTGGGCTGACTGGGCTCCCCAGGAAGGCAAAGCTCAGCCAGGACATGCTCAGTTCCTAATTTCTTAGAGGTGACATCAGATGGAAGTGTGAATACTCAGTGCTGAGCTGTGCTCTGCCTGCAGCACTCTCTCCAGGCCAGGTCAGGAGGGTGGCACATCCCATAGCTCCGAAGGAGCTTGGAAACCAAGGATATCTCAGCATTCTTATGTGCTTTCTGTTTTCCAGGTACTTGTTCTTATTTAAGTACCATTCCTTCCAGTCTCTAAAATATTATGCAGCTCTCAAGTGAGATTTTAACCAAACCCCGTGGTCAGTTTTGAGGGAAGTGGTTTTGCTTCCATCAAAGGGTGTTCTTTGGCAACACTCTCCCTACTTTCTTGCACTGTGTCCACGTCAGTCACGCCCTCTTTTCCCACTGTCTCTTTTTCTCTTCTTTCAGCCTCTCAAGGCTTAAGTCACCTCATTTCCCAGTCATGGATATACCTTTCCTTCCAGCTTTCTTCTTTCTTTCTTTCTGTGATGAGGAAAGGTTTAATTTCAGGTTACAAAGAGTTGGCTGGAGCCATGTGGGGTCACATTATGCATTTCCTTAACCACACCTCTTGGTGTTTTGCGTCAGGTCCTCAAAGCATCAGGTCCTCAAAGCCCATCCAGGATTGTTCCTACTGAATTATCTTATAACTGTTGTATAGATTCACAGTGGTATTTGATTTCTACAGATTTTGTCTCTGCAGAGATTCCAGTCCCGGTGTGGCAGCTCAGGTCACTTCTTTGATGTGGTTTTCAGTGGGATGTTCAGACACCTTGACCATCTTGGCATTTGCTTTGAGAACAGATGGAGGAAACAGTCCAGAATACGCCTGTTGGCCTAAAGGCAGAGCCTCTGGTGGTGCCGTGAGCGGCTGGCTGACATCAATAGCACAGGATGTGTGTTTGATTAACTTTGCTCTCACAAGAAAGACCCACTGTATTGTTTTGAAGAATGTGTTCAGTTGTTTTAGCAAACTTAAAAATCCCCCGTGGCTACAGAAATAGAACATTCAAGTGAAATGGCTGCCATGTCGGGGATAAAAAGCCTCGCAAAAATGTTTTGTCTACAGATCACCCTTAATCCTGAAGCTGTATCAGCTCAGAAAAACTTCTGGATGTCTTTTTTTTTTTTCCCACATTCTGAAGACAGATAACTCCAGAAACCCTGCAGGAGGGTTTCTGACTTAGCAAATGGTGCTTGACTGCATTTTGGGTTGGTATTTTAGCTCCGCGTTACAAATACTTGTGTCAAAGATCTTGGCTGGAATCCTGGAATTATTTCAGATGCAATGGTGTGATAACAAGAAAAAAATCCTCCCTAGGCTTTCGTGCCTGCCTCTTATTTCTGCCAGGTTGCTCTCGCTGAAGAGGAGAAGTTGTAAAGATAATGTTGTATTCCTGGGGTTTCTTACAGTAGGATGATTCCTGTGGATGTTGTGTAAAGAAGCTTCTTTACTGTTTTTTAAAAAGAAA
The DNA here is from genome assembly GCF_003945725.1 of Corapipo altera. Taxonomy (NCBI): domain Eukaryota; kingdom Metazoa; phylum Chordata; class Aves; order Passeriformes; family Pipridae; genus Corapipo; species Corapipo altera. The sequence continues at coordinate 3,181,955 of NW_020884915.1, forward strand.
ACATGGCTCAGAATAAAAAAAAAGTCCACTTGAGGACAAACACTGCTGGGCTGGAAAGGAAAACTCTCATTTTCTCTCATGTTTTTCTTTAACTCTCATTTTCTCTCATGTTTTTCTTTTTCCACCCCTGTACCTCACACCCAGAGTCCCATACCCCATTTCCCATCCTCATTATTAATCATTCCCCTGCACTTCTAATTGCTTTTGTAGAAAACCACCTCTGAATTCCTGATATATGGCACCTTATCCCATAAATGTTGAGCAGGAGTGACAGTCACTTGTTAGATTAATTCCAGATATGTATTTTTACAGAGGTTAGGCCATATTTCTTAAACATTTTATTAAGTAATTAAAAATACTATAAAGAAAAGCTATTGTATCTATTATCTACACTTGTTTGTGAAAGGAATTTAAAGGAGTGTTTACATTTGGCTGGTATTTGAGAAATATAAACCTGCAGGTTTTTCTAGAAATCAGAAAATTGAAAAATATGGGATAAATATCATTCCATGTTAACAGTTGTTTCAAACCAGAAAGAAGAAGAAAATAAAGCTTCATCTGTTTGAGAGATTCTTTTCCTGTTCAACAGTAACACATTCACCACAAAGTGTTAGTTTGAAATATTAATTGTACAAGACAGAAGATGCAATTCGATTTTTCGTTTAGTGGTGAGTTTTATTTCATCCTCATTACCACAGTGTTGAGCACTTTGAGTCACCCTTTAAGTGACAGAACTGACATCTGTCACAGTTTTCGTGTCTCTTCTTAGAGAGTTGTGTTTATGCCCTTCATAAATTTGGATTGGTACAATCTTGCTTAGGTATTTCCCCTCCCCGAAATGTGCTGACCAGACAAATAAACCACATGCCCTTTACTGGAAGGAGAACACAAAGTGCCTGATGAATTTTTGGATCCTGAATTGCCCATCAGAATAGTAGGTTGAGTGATGCTTCAAGACTGAACACTTCCTAGCTTTGCATCTGCTTTTCGCCAGAGCATTTATCTTTGCTTGAGAACCTCTGTTTTTCCTGGAAACATGGAAAGCACACTGGGTAAGGAAGACATAAAAATAACTCCTGGTTGTACAGATTGAGACACAGTATTGCACCACCACATTGGACTGCCCTGAAAGGAGCCAAAAACCCCAGTGCTTTCTCAATAATAGCACAAACCAAACCTGTAACTATGAGATGCTGCCTGAGCAAGTTTAAGGTCTATTTAATCGTAAAAGAAAAACAAACTACTCAGAATTTTAAGAAAAATCCCCAAACAATGTGGTTATGTTAATAGTAGAAGGCAAGGGTTGTAGACACCTTCAGATTAAAAAAGGCAATTAATATTTATTTCATATCAAAGGAGATTGCTAATTAGAGCTGTGCTCTTCCCATCCCCCAGGGAAATAATCAGGCAAGTGAATCTCATCTGGAAAGTTCATGTCTGGCAATGAGAAGCTCATCATGGAGATAAACCCAGCAAAAACCTGGAGACCTGATGAAATGCTTAGGCTGTCTCAGACACTTTGCTCTCTAATGGGGTTTAAAAGACCTAGTATTAGTGAATTTATTTTACTGGTGTTCTAAAAGGCCGTGATTACGTATATAGCTCGGTTGTCAGAGTCCTTTCATTAACATACCTAAAGAATCTTAATTGCTCAATCAGAATCACAGATTTTGGGTCTGCTGGTACAGCTTAAGAGGTTATTTAAGCCAAACAGAGAAAATGAAAATCCCTGCCCAAATGGATCCAACAGAAAGAACAAACCATTACAGGAAAAAGTCAAGCAAGACTAAGAAGGGAATTTGAAGAGCAAACAACAGAAGATGGAAAGACAAACAAGAAATTATTTCAAATATACCAAATGTAAGACTAAGGGAGTGAGGGCCAAAGGCAGGGCTGGGTATTGATATGTCAAAAGATGACAGGGCTGAAATGAACAAAAAACCTGAAAAACAACAAGCTAAACTAGATAGAATTCAACATTTAAACCTTTGAACTACTAAATAACACTTCTTTTTTTTACAAAATCTTGTCTGTATTTGTTTTCCATTGGAAAATGTCTGCTCTTGCCAGCCTTCCTAGTAGCATCATCAAGGTCTTCTCTGTTAAAAATTGAATGCTTGGGCTTTGGATGAAGAGTCCATATTCTGTCTTAAACAAAAATTAGAGAAGTTCTTGGGGAAAATTCCCATTTCCAACCTGACTGAACCATAACTGCGCTGTAAGATATTTGGGAAAAATGGCTACTCTGAAAGTCACATCTTTCTGGTCTAGTAGAATTTTTTTTGTTGTGGTTCTCAAGATAATAAATTTGGATTTTCAAGTGTCTCTTGTAAACTGGTAGAACAAGTAAACTGTCAAGAGAGAGCTAATTTTTCTTCAGTTTCGTAACTACTTTTTAATCTGGAAAAAAACCCTGGAAACATCAGAACATTGAACTTTGAGTGTGACAAAAAATTACAGAGATGTATCCCAAAGATTAATAACTCATGTCCTTCAACCTTTTAGCAGTGAGGATACAGTGTGAATTAAAAGATGCTAAAATTTACAGATGAAACAAATTAAATGCTGGAGAGAGGCAGATGAAACTTTGAGGGAACCAATATCTGTTGGTGTTTGGACATTGTGAAAGAAATGAAATTAGGTGTTAAAGTTGCATCAAAGGATATTTGAAAGAATCTTTATAACTACTCACGTGGATATAACACAGTTCCTAAATTCATTCCAGACCCTCAGGAAAAAAATCCAGAAGTCCCTCTAAGAAGGTAATGGATAATCCTTCAGATGTCTAATGTTCAGGAGTTAAATATGACTGTTTTCAGAAATGCATAGAACTGAACTATTTTAATACCTTATGTTGATTCTGTGCGAAGCAGCACCTGAATTGCTTTCCTTGAGTCTGATCAACCTGTATTAGAAAAGGTTTAGTGGAAAATGGAAGAGCTAGTCTGTTATTGCAGTGACCAGGAAACACTTCCCCAAAGAATTTAAACAATGAATAATAAACTCAAGGAAGCAAAAGGCCTTCAAAATAATTAAAATAAAACCTAGCAAACTGAGTAAAAGATCCATGCAATTTTTTGATGTTTTCCTGTGTGGATATATGTTTAAACTCCTTCAAATCAATTCTTTGACGTTTTGTAGATTGCATGATGTGCTTTGAGGTATTTGTGTGACGAAAGGTGAGTAGCTGGATGGTTTTTCTGTCCCTTCTTTAAATGCTGTTTGCTATTCCAGATTTAACTGGAAAGGGGAGGTTGTCTCTTAGAAGTTTAATGTTATTTAATCAGCAGCAAGATGTCTGACATGGTTTGCCATTGTTCCTAAAAAAATAATTAGGCATTGCAGTGGAGTCAACCCCCATGGAATACAGGTATATCTGCTTTATAACCTTTAAGACACGAGCCTTAATTACACCGTGGCAGAGTCACTTTAGCACTCGAGTCCATTTTGCTGGATGTTGACATTACTAAATTATCTCATGTTCAAAATGCAAAGGAGCTGATTTTTCCTAAATGCATTTCTTGGCAACCAAGAGATAAATTGGTCTGGTTCCATTTTTAAGAAGGGCTTTGTCCTTTAATGGTCCTTAAATTAATCCTGGTAATTCCACCTGAGAGGATGGCACTTCTAGCAAGCACAGAACAAAATCGTGCATTGTATTGCCTGCACACATTTACAAATATTCTGTAGTCTGTTCACACTTGAAAGAGATTTCTACAGTTATTTAAGAAGTGAGATATAAATAGATGAATGTCATTAAAGATCAGCCTTCCTGCCTTTGAATTTAATGGCAGGGCTTTAGAGGACGTGAAGGACAGTTTGTCCTACAAGATTGCAAGTTCTTTTTCAGCAGAACTGGAGCCCTTAAATTAGGGGATGGGCACACATTTAGAGGCGTATATACAGCATAAAAATTTTTAATACACCTCCAACCCACATTCCTTGGTCCGTCTTAATTCTTACACTGAATAAGAGGCTGTTAGTGACTTTTGTCTAGTAAAGCTCTAAGGATCAGTGTTTAGGATCCTTACATCCTACTGCCTTTGCTCCTTTACATAAGACATTATTTTAGGCACAGAATTTCAGTGTTTGTTCTGAGAGTTAAAAAAAAAAGGGTGTCTAGGGGAGAGAGAGCAGAATCCAAACCTGTCACACATTTCCAGGGTCTCTCCAGAGTTTTGTTTTGTTTTAACTCTGTGATCTTGTAGCGCTTTACAAGGATCACTTTGGAGAAAAGTGGATCCTGTGTTTACCTACAGGGAAGCCTTGGCACAAGAACACCTGAAGAACCAAACCTGCAAGGTACTAATGCCAAGAGCTGGGCTGGGTGTTCCCACATCCTCTGATGCAACCATGCTTTCTCCTTTCCTCCTGTGGACGCACAGATCCCACTCCTACCTCCACCACATCAGGCTGGAGTTAAAGCAAGGGTCGTGTGTCCCACCCTAGGAGAGGAGACCGTGTTACCTGTCTCATCCTTTCCAGTCCTTCTCCCTGAAGGACAAGGAGAGCCAACGATGTTCAACAGCCTAAGAGGAGAGGTCTCTGTCCCACTGACTTCCCGAGGGCCCCTCTGTGGCTGCGGACGGTACCGAAACTGTTGTCACCACTTTTCCTTCCCTTTTTGGATCCGTGAAAGGAGCGCACGGCGTGGCAGGAGCGAGGGGCTCTCCGGTAGATGGTGCTGCTGCAAACCTTTGAGGAACCGCACTCACCTCATCCCTCATCCCTCACCCCTCGGGGGGCACAAGGAGGGCACCCTGTGCTTGTACACGCTGCCTTAGGGCATGGGTGTTCATCACAAATACCCCAAAAAGGCCTCTCCAGCTGAAAAAAAAATCCGGAAAAAAATATCTGCCTTTACTTAACACAGCATAATATGTTTTAAACACCCTAATTGTAGCTACATGTGTCAGTTAATAAATAAAGCAATGCAAAAAGTTATTCTGCAAGCTACCAGCCCCATTATTTAAAATCACAGACTTCAAATTATGTCACTAAGGTTGGTGGCTTCAAAGAAAGAATCCCTTTACTGACCAAAAAGACCCCTAAATAAATAAAAGGAATTAATAGTAGTAATAATGTATCAGAAAAAAGATAGGACTCTGCATGCTCCCTTTGGCTTGGTATGGTGTTGGAAAACCTTTCTAGTGTGGGGTACAAAAAAAAAGTAGAGGACTTGAAGGGTTTCTGTACTTACAATCATTTTCTGTAAAGGGAATTATTTACAGTTCTGGATTTCAGGTTAAGACAGACAGGTAAAGTTAATAACAGTAGTTCAAGTTCTCTTCCAAATGCTTTTTCTCTGAAAATTCAAATAGTAAATTTGAATTACCTGTCTTGGCAACACAGGTACTGAGGAAGGAAAAAGCTCTTAAGAAAGTTAAATTTTCAATTCAGTATCTGAACCTTTCTCTCAAAATCCAGGCCAGGCACTGGAGGTGTTAACACTGTCTTAAATAAGCAGAATCCTGTTCCTTCCAGAGGCCTTGGAGAATTTGGATTTGAAACAGGGAAGTATTTCTTGGTTCAAAGATTAGTAGTAGATTTAGTGTTGCCTGCATCAGACTTTTGCAGTTATTGCAGATAAAGTTTACAAGATGTGCTGCTTTTAAATGGATACAGCCAAGGTCCCACTATCCCTCACTTTGAACAAACCTCCTGTCAGAAAGGGAGCTGGGCCTTCCCTTCTCTGCTGCCCTACCCTTTGCAGGGTGAAGTGAAAAGCAAAAGCCACAATTCTGTTTTCGCCTTTATCTTCCTGATTTAGAGTCCTGAATTTGTTCCTTTGGAAGGGGGAGGGTTTGTATGGAAGGGCATGGAGACTTGGGACCAGTGATCTGCCCACCTGGAATAACACAGATAGGCAGAGCTGATGCTCCAGAGAGACTTCTTTGTGTCTTCCTGCTTACCTTTGCTAGGATAAGGGGAATATCCTAAAGTAGTTAAGAATGTGTTTTGAAACTGAATTAAAATGGTTTCAGTCTGTGATGCTGCCAAAAGGAGGGTCTGGGCTTTCTCCTGCTTCTCAGGTCCTGGTCTATCCCAGCAGTGGTGCTCGAGGAATTTTGCAAGCACTCAGATCAGCAAGGTGATGCTGCTGAAAGCACACTCATCTGAGAAAGGAAAAGTAAACTTAGTTTCTTGCATAGACCACTGAAGGTGAATCCAAAGAAGCACTAGAGAAGCATTCAGGGTGGAAAGAGGATCAGCCCTTTCAGAACTAACAGTCTTAAGCACACTTCAGCTGGCTGCCAGACTGTACCCACAGGAACCTAAATATTAAGTAACACTTACTGGCTAACTCCAAAACAGAGTTCCTATGAAGTTTAACTTGTATGTACACTCAAAGATGCCCAAGTCCTTAAATGCCCCTGTTCCTTTCCCATGATTGGTAGCTGCCTCAGGATCCTCCTTGGTCTGAGTATCACCTTTGACAAGACCAAGTGAGGAGCTGCAAGCGTAACTCAGAGTTGATGCCCAAAACATTCAGAGCTGTCCCTGGGGAGGGATGCAAGGACAGCAGAAGGAGAGAAGTGATCTGAAAACCAAAATGTCCTGTGAATTGCTGTGATCAGAGTACTTATACAAATGAATGTAATGTGTTCATAAACAGATGTATGTTCCATTTCCTCCTTTTAACAGTGAAATTCAAATCTCAGCTCTCAGGTGAATTATTTGGGTTACAGATGGATGGGGCAAGAGCCTTACCAATTTTTCCCATTAGTCCAGTGAACACTGGTAGGAACAGGAGTCCACAACCCAGCACATAAGGCACAGTTTGAAAGGTGAAGGGCTGAATGGGATCTATCCTGGCCCTAATGACTATTTGGCCTGACATTCAGGGGAGACATGCTCTAAAGGAAGTCTAAAACCTATTACGTATTGACTTGTGGTGTCCCTGGGAAGTTATCAAATCCTGTTAATCCTAAAACCAGACCTTAAGGTAGTTTATTGAGGGAGCACAACTTGTGCATTTATCTCCTTGTCAACCAGCCTGACCCTCTGTGGTGGTATCCTCTGACTAAGAGTGTAGGGAGCCCCTGGACAAGCTGAATGCTTTTGGTTAAACCTCTGCTCTTATGTGTTTGTGCTGCAGCTGAATCACCCACCTCCCAGGACAGTGGGCTGCTGCAAGTCTCAAGTTTCAGGCAATCTGTGTGAAAAGAGGGTGCAAATGGGTTTGGTTGATTCTGCTGAAAGATTATTTGGTCCTGACTCTTTTTGAGACCAAGTGTGCTTTGGAAGCATTGCCTCAGAGACTGTTGGGTTTATTTGTGTGGGGTAGAGATATGAGAGATTTTAGAAGGAAGGCAGTAATGACGTTGATTTTAGTAAAAACTGGACTCTGCATCTACTCCTGGAAGATATAAAAAAATGGCACTTTTCTCCCATAGTTATGATTAAATGGCTGCCCCGTGGCTGCATTTCTGGTATCAAAATTAACTAAATATATTTTGCATGGCTTTTATTGCAACTGGCAAGTGAGCAAGTCACTAATAGTAACAGAGCTGTTGTGTAATCGAGGCTAATCCTTACTCATGGTAAGAATCAGAGTCAAAAGCCCATAATCCTACTGTAGGCCACATTCCTCAGTAGGTTTCCTCTTAATATCTCTTGCTTTTTGCTCCTTGTGAACTATTTTCTGTACTTTTAGATGAAATTCTTGACCTAAAATTTGTATTGTTCCTTTTGAGTTGTTTTTTTTTTCCCATTGGGAATGTGCTCTTTGAGTTGCCTCCGTGCCTTCTCCACTGCATTGCAGCCTGCCTTGATGTCTCCAAAGACAGTCACAGCACTGCCAGGGCTCACACACTGCTGCATTGCTCACATTCCGGATTTTTAGATTCCTGCTTGATTTCTGAGAGTCTCAGCTTTTATGTAACAAAGTAAGAGGAAATAAAATCTTTGTGGCTGTGGAGAAAGGTCTGCCATAAACACTTATGAAAGAGAGGAAAATAAAAGGCCTTCAAATTAAGTCCAGTGTTTCTGCAGATTCAGAAGTTTTGAATTATTCCAGCTTAATATCTTAATGTTTGCTTTTTACTGGATTGTGGTTAAAAGGGACACTGTGCACAGGCACATGTAGGTGTTTGCAGAGGCTTTTTTGCCATTACTGAACAAGTGCACTGGAGTCTTTGCTCTGAACTAGTTCTGATGGCAGCACTGGAGATGAGTTACAACTCTTTACTGTATCCTCTGATTTCCTGATGTACTGTGTTTATCATAATTGTGGCTTCTCACAGTTTTTTCTTTTGGAATAACTTCTATCAGTGCGATCCCCAACTTTCCTGTATGAAAGGTGCCTATCCTGGAATGGACCGTGGGTCCATCCAGTTTGCCAGCCATCCCTAGCAGCAGCTCATCTCCCAAACTGCAGAAAACAGAGTGCACAGCACTCACAGAGTATCCACCAGCTCTGTGCCTGGCTCTGTGGGAAAATTCTTCTCTGAGACCTGTCAGAGATCGTCTTACAGCACAAGAGGGAATGCTTGTTATTATCTGGATTTGAATGGGTCCAAGCTCTATCAAAGCTGGAGGAGTCCCTGCCTTCCCTTGCCTGTGTGCTTGGCCATCGGAGACTGTGGTGCTGAAAGGGAGAACTGGTCAGAAAAAGCGTTGCCTGAACTGAAGTTGAGCATTTTCCACACAAATTTTTTCTTCTTCCTTTCTCTGTCTGTGCATCTCTGACTGATCCAGGTAACAGGAGAAATCCAATCCCACAGTGGCAGCACATTAAGAGCAGAAGGGTCACATAGCAGCCAAAGAATTGGCTGTCACAGGAGTGACTTTTGTGCTCTGGTGGATATGATCCGACTCAGCCATTAGATCCCTTCTCCCGCCCCTGGGAGCAGCTCTCGGAGGTTACACTCCAAAGCACGCACTGAGCCTCTTCCAGCTCCTCCCAGCTGGGAAGGAGATCCCTGGAGAGGACCCTTTGTGTAGGGGCCACAGTTCCTGCCTCTGGAAGCGTTTGCTGGTATTGATCCGTTTGGGCTTGGTGTACCTTGCACCGTGGGAAACCCCACAGGGTTACAGGCAGGGTCAGCCCATCCCGTGGAAAGTTCCCAGGTGAGCTTTGAACAAGGACAGATGGATCATGGCTCTAAGCAACACTTCAGCCCTAGATCAAGCCTTCTAAAATCACCAAAAATCAGTTTATTGTTTTTCTCTCCTTCCTTTCTCCCTTCTCATTTTTTCCCATAAACTGCTAAGAGTTGCTCATTTTCAGGTATTTTCCCACTCTGAAACTTCATATAATTCTTTAAAATATAATCCTGGGTATTGAAGGAGAGTAAAAGGAGTCACAAATCCATTTCTAGCCAAAGAAAAATCAGCATGGGAAACAAAGCTGCCTTAAAATCTGTTTTTCTGCCCAAGATAAAAAAATGGTTAAAACTGCAGGGAGATTATGGTGTTATCAATTATGAATTGAATGAGGAATTTTGTAGCTGGACATGCATTGGCGATTAATTCAATCAGAAAACAAGATTTATGACCAGTCTGCGATGTACTCCTGCTGGTTTAAACTGTATTGAAATGATGTAATTTTGTATATTAAGTTTATGTAATACTGGTAGAACTGCGATCAATATTTCCTTCAAGTTTGTTGGTTTTTCTTTTGGTTGTTTTAGTGGAAATGAAGAATAGAAAAGTGTTTATTTATGAAGTTTTGGGCTCGTTAGAGTCTCAGGCACAAAACTCCCACTGGATGCAGTGCCGTACTCATTCCTCCACCTGCAACAATCAACACTTCATTAGCACTTGCCTTATAATCTGGAAACTTAATTGCTACCATTAATTACTACCATCGAGCAACAATTTCTCACCACTTATCCTTCCCTAACAAAATACATGTTCTAAACTTGATTCTCGATATAGAAATTAGGTAGAAACATTCCACGGAGTTTCACACAGGTATTTGGGATTGGTCTGATCACTGGAAGTATCCTGGAATGCTGTGTAGTGTTATATCATCACTCCTGTTTCCAAATAAGCTGTGGTAGTGAAGTGTGAAACCAAAACCACTTGATCCACTGTGGCTTGAAGTCACAGGGAATTAAAATGAAAAGCTTTATTGTCTAGCAAAGAATTCTTGTTGCTTGTCATCAGCAACAATGGATTTCTTCCTTGTTCTTGGAGTTTGGAAATGTCTGCCAGTAAAAAGCCATGAATGAAGAGTTTTTACACAGATCAGATTATTTTTTCCTTTTTTATTTTTTTTAATAATTAATAGCAGTTTTGTCTAAGTTGGAATGCAGGACTTGAAGCTTTATTTTAGGTCATTTTAAATCTAGAGGGGCTTTACAGGACAAGAGATAGACAAGGCATTGGAATAGCTCTTGTAGACAGGTTGTGGTGTCTCCCTCTGAGGAAGTAGGTTGGCCTCAGAACTCGTTAGGTATCATGATCCTGTTTCTGCCTTGGGATGAAGCAAATTACCTTCAAAAGTCCCTCAAAATCCTACTATTTCATGATGAAGCAGTAACTTTCCAAACTGCTGTCCTATGCATCTTGTATAAACCCAGGCTCACACCACTCTGGTGAGATTTATACGAGGATGTTTCAGAGGCAGATTAGGAAGCCCTGGAAAAATCCAATGGCAGTTTTCTCTTCTGGCACCACATTTGTTTTTTGACTCAACAGTCCTAAGAGGCAATGAAAAAAAAAATAGAAGACACAGAACTATAAATATAAAGACATCAGAGGAAAGACTGGGTGGATGAGTAAAATGAATGGCAAAAGATGATTCACAGGGAGGAAATGTCAGCATATATTATACATACGAGACAAACAACTCTCTAAAATCAACAGTTTATTTTGCTGAACTCTCTTCATTGCAAACATCCAAGCTAAAGGATCAAAAGGAATTAGGATGCACTTCATCTCTGGTAGTGCCTGCTAATAAAGATTGAATTGGTGAATATTAGGGACAGTCTCCATCAATTCTACTCATTGCCCCTCCTTTCATACACATACATTTTCTAAACCATAGCAATTAACCCTTGTGATTCTGAGCAACCCCTTTCTCATGAATAGATGTAGTTTTTTTTAAATACTAACCAGAGTTGCATATAATACATCTCTTGTGCATGGGAAGGGGCTTTGGGTAGCAATAAACATCCTCTTCATGCTACCATGGCTCTGTGATCTGCCTTTGACTTGTAGCTGCCTTTGCTCTTGTGTGGTTGTTGATGGGAAATAGAATTTACTGATTCCAGGGGCACAGGGAAACACTAAGACCCAACAGGAAACTACAAAACTCCACAGAGGCTCTGCAGCATTTTGCACACATCTGATGGTGCAGGAGGGTGTTTTTTCCAGCTTTCAAGAACTGCCTGAAGAGTAACTTCGTATTTAAACTCAGCAGACATTTTAAACTGGCTAAACCACTTTATCTGTCAACATTTGTGCCTCCTGTCAAACCTTGCCCTCCAATGGATTTGCAATTTCCTTTTAACTATCACACATTTGCAGCAAGTGGATGATCCATATGCTATGGCCACCAAATCTGTTGCTTCATTTAGCCAGAAAAGATCATTTGATCAGTTTAGTCTTCAGGTAACATCTACACCAGGATGTCACCTGGCTATCTTATTTTTGAGTGCAATCCTTTTTTATTGAGAAGGAAGAATCTGAGTTTCATTTATTAAAAGAGCCTTTGTTCTCATGTAGGAGGAGAGTGTAGTCAGAGATAATCTTTACCTCTCAGTCTCTTGATAGTACAGAAAAGCAGCTATCTTGAGAGCTGGCTTTCAAGTAAAATGGAACGTCAGGGGTTTTTTTCTCATGAAATTTCATTTTTAATTTTTAAGTGATTGAAAAACAGGAACAAAAAATAGTTGTGGGAGTCCCTGCATTTGTGATTATGGCAAATACATTTTAAGTAAATTACAGATGGCTTTTTACTAAAAAAATGTTCAAAATGCCTCAGTTAACAAATATACTTAGCCTGAATGTGTGATAAAGTGGTAAGCAAGCTGACAAAACAAGCCAAAACTAAGTGATTATTCTCTTTTCCGAGGAAGCCACAAATGGTGACTGTTGAGAGAGGAGCCCAGTCATCAGAACCAGGGGATTAATCTGCACAGAACGAGCTCTGGGCTCAGAGCAGGAGGAAAAGTTTCAATAACAACAATGGGATCATTGTTGGGAAAAAAATGCAGAAAACCCATCTGCTGGAGCCATGTGACTGAGTCCCAGAAACAGGGGTGAGCTGTGCATCCCAGGGAGCAATCTGGAGATCAGCTGAGAGGAGATCCTGGACAGAGCCCGGACCTGCCTTCGGAACACCTTTCTAAAGGAAAGGGGGAAAAAAAATAAAAGGATACTGAAGAGAAATTTCAAATAAAAAGTTCCCACTTGCCCAATTAATGGACTGACCTTTCCAGAAACTCTTACAAATTTCCAGCCTCTGAGTTTTAGGTTTGAAATACGAATTTAAAAGGCGGGGGTGGGAGAGGGAAGAGGTGGAAGGGGAGTGTGTCATTTCTTTTGGTATTTTGTTTCCAGCTCTATCCTTTGATCTCTGCAGCAGTGTAGTTCAGACAATCTGTAGAAATATTGCTAAACCAAGTTACTTTGTTATATTTTACTTCAGCCATTTGTCAGCATATGCCATAAAAATTTTAGTTTTCTCTCTTGATCTTTATCAGAGATTGCTGTTTCTCTTTGATGTCTCCCTCCTTATTTGACATTTGGGTCTGGTTTCCCATTTAATTATCTAACTCTCTATTGCTATTTTAGTTTAAAAGTTCACTGCAATATTTCACTCCTCCTGTTTCTCAGTCCCTTCCTCTGTGCTCCAGCTGAGACACAGGAAAATGATGAGGGTGATCACCACGTCAGGGGGGTTTGTGCCCAAGCCCTCCCGTGAACAGAGGGGAGCACAGACCCCTTGGTCATTGAGCATGGGCAGAAAACATGAGCTCCAAGGCTGGCTCTCCTAAATCAAAATTTCCAGAGGCCGTTCTTTGATTGAACAGTAAATTAAGACCATTTCGTGGAGGTCTGAAAGTCTGAAATGTAAACAGCAACACAGCCAAAATATCTATAAAAGATTTAATACAGTCCCAGTTCCTACAACCCATCTTATGAAAACACCATCCTCACTGCTGTGTTGGAAACCAGAAGGAATTCCTCACACTTTGTAGCCTAGAGAAGGAGATTTACTCTCAAGAGAAACAAGCTGAAGCAGGGTGGACATTTTACCTCCTTATTCTGGAAAGATGTTTTGGAATAGCTGGAAGCTCTTCAGGACAGCTGGTTCTTGGGGTTGTTGGGACTGTTTCAGGAGCCAGAGGCCATCGACTGAGGTGGGGATGACCAAAGCACCAACAAGGACTTGGTCTGGTCAGTTTGTTGCTGCAGGGTGTGGCCATGTGAGTGTGAGACATGAAGGACTCTGTCTCCTGGCACCACTGAAGAAGTGCATGTAAACCAGAGGGGTAACTGTGCCACCCCAGTGATGGGGTGAGATGAAGTCCTGGTGAACTCCTACAGGAACAGAGAGATTTCAGCTTCATGCTGATGGAGGAAGAGACATGTGGGAACTACTTCTTGCTCTGGAGTACAGAGCAGGTTAGAAGAACCTCTCGATGGGTGCGCTGAGATATAGGATCAAAGATTTATTATTAAGGGCAGAACTGGAGCCACGTGCAGCGATGGGTGAGTCCTGGCATATGGGCTGGGGATCCTTGTGGAGGGTGTGGAGAGTGTGTAGCTCCATCTGGCAGCCCCAAAGAAGAGGATCCACTGGAAGCCCACAGCAGACTGAACATATTGAGCTTCTGACGGAGTGACCCCCCCAGCCCAAATTTGGCAGCCAGACTAAAACTGTGGAGGGAAATCCAAGATTTTATCAACCTTTTTTTTTTCTTTTTACCCCCTTCCCAAATGAAATCTTTGAAAGCAAAGATAAACCAGGGAAATGGTGCTCCCAACCTGCTTATGTTCAGGAGTCAGAGTGCTTGTCTAGCATGAAGCAGACCTAGGTTTGGCCCCCTCTTCTGCCTGAGAAGTCTGGAGTTTGCCTTTTCCACCACTAAGGAAAATAACCCAACTGCTGGGATATTTGTAGATGTATCCAGATAGATAGAGTTATTTTCATGTATTTGCCATATGTCTTTTCTGTTAAGCAAGTTCCTCTTTGTGAGAAGTGTTCAAATATTGATGGAAGAAGAAGAGGGACTGTGAGAGGGACTCCCTGGCACAACATTTCTAGCCAAAAATATGGAGGTGAATTGTTTCACTTTCTGCTCTTTGCACTGCAATAGCTTATTTTTTCTGCCAGATAGGGCACTTCCCACAAGACAGTGCTTGGAAATACACTCCTTTGAAGACAGGCAGAAAATATTCTCTCACCTCTGGTTTCCCTGGATATGTCCAAGGCTGGAAAACCTCATGTTCCACATCTGAAGAAGGTTGTGAGTCAGTTTGCTGCCTGTATGGGGATGAGGCTCTGAATTTGTCTGCCTTACCCTGGTTCACCTTGTCTCCCAGTGGGAACTGGAATTTAACAGTGAAATAAAGAAAATGTTTGAAACTCAGGATAGATGTTTGGTGACAAAACATAAATAAAATAAGGAATTATATGGTCCTGCTCTGTAATTGAAAGGTAGCTGTTCCCTAGATCTTCCCTCTTTCTCACCTAGATTGTGTTTTTGGGGATATTTTGGGTGAGTCGATCTCCTTGGGTAGTACAAGGAACTTGATCCCAAGCTGTTGGGTGTGAAGGAGGGTCCTCTTATCTTCCCATCAAGTTTTATTCTAGCTGAAGTAATTCAAGATTTCTTGGGCAGTTTCCAGGTTATTCTTCAGTTCAGTGTTCTGGAAGTGGGGAACAGAATTGCCCCTGTTGAATAGGAAGGGCTCAGGATTTTATGAAGCATTTTTTTTTTTAAATACAGGTTGGAATTCAAATTCTGGGACAGATGATTTTCAGTAATATTTTCTTTTCCTTGGTTTAATTCTGTTCAAGTCAACTTTCAGCATGTATAAAACAAGTTGTCTCTGCTGAGCACTGACAGTAAAACAACAAGGACATTGGAAAACACCTTTCTCCTTTAGCATCTCAAAATGCAGGATATGTAAGTCTTGGGATCTCAAACTACTGAGCTGTGTCTGTTTTCCCACTTAGGGTCAGTGACAGCAGGCTCTGTGTGTGGCAGATCCCTCAGTGTGCTCCAACAGCTGGCTTTGCATCCTTTGCACAGAAAGGATGGAATCATAGAATCCCAGAATGGTTTGGGTTGGAAGGGACCTTAAAGATCATCTGGTTCCACCCCTGCCATGAGCAGGGACACCTTCCTCTAGCCCAGGTTGCTCCAAGCTCTCTCCAGCGTGACTGTGAACGCTTCCAGGGATGGGACAGCCACAGCTTCTCTGGGCAACCTGTGCTGGGGCCTCCCCACCCTCACAGGAAGGAATTTCTTTCCAATATCCCATCTAACCCTGCCCTATGTCAGACAGTTCACCCTCAGGTGACTGCAGGGTTTTATTTACTGCCATGGCATCTTGTGTGTCCCTATGGAGAAGGGAGTTTCATTTGTAGCCGTGCATTGCTTGAAAAAGACCACTAATACCTCTCTAAGTTTCCTTTTAAAGTTTTACAGGGTAAAAAAAGAGAGCCAAGGCATTAAAGACTTTACATGCTCAGAAGGACAGAAGCAGAAAAACAAAGAAACTTAATCTGGGATACACAAAGAAGAAAGGGGGGGAGCCTGATGTGGCTCTAATGAGAGAGGGCAAGATTGACATGGAAAAGATGGGACAGGCAGCAGAGTATAAATAGTAGCTGCAGTTTATTTGTAACTCTCATTTTTAGGTGGGGATGATTGACACATGGATGGGCTGGATGAAGGTAACCTCCCTGATCTTTAACTTGCAGGTCACATGGAGAAAACTTTGAGAAAATACTCCAACATGTAGATGTCAAATTGAGTGACAGCCGCGTGTGAGGTGAATTGCATTTCCTGGCTTTTTTACATGCATCACTTCACAGAAATGATGGCTGCCAGCGGAACAAAGAGACGTCCCTCCCGACCGGGGTCAACACACTGACAGTGCCCACCCATTAATAGAAAACACTGTCATTTAAAATAAAATGCTGTGGAGAAAACTTCAAAAATCTATTAGCCAACACAGTGGATAGTATCAGTTTGTGCCGTGAATTACTGTATACCATTCCAGTGTTAATGTACAGCGCAGTGTGTGGCACCATTTTCATCTGTAACAATATATATAGAATGCCATATGGCTGACAGCATGTACTACACATGTCAGGCTCTTCTGTTTTCTAGCTCTGTACATCTTATTTGCTTCTGCCTAATTATCTTGTTCTGTTGAGGGGAGGGGAAAAAAAAAACACAAGAAAAGCCAATGGGGATTCAAAAATCAAGGGCAGCAAATAGTGCCAGTTACTTAATTCCAGCGTTAATGCGTTTCTGTGATGTTTCTTAAAAGATGCAATTGGACATCCGTTGCTCGAGGTGGAATGTGGGGCTGTAGTAAAGGCTCTATCTGTGGCATTTCAAAATAAACAAACAAAAACAAATGAGAAAGAACAGCCCTGCTTTATGCCGTCCACTTATATTGTTTATTTCTAGGCATAATTTTTCCAGCTGTTAGAATGTGCCTATATTGCCTCCTATTCTCAACTTCTATCTAAAAGTAGTGCCTGGTTTTTTTGGGTTTTTTTCCCAGCAAAAACAAAATAGGGCTGAAAAAGGTTGCCCTAAAATTGGACCCCTGGATCTAAAGAGCTCCTCAGAAGTTTAAGCCCTGAATTTAATTTTTTTCTTTTTTTCAGAGGGATTTTGTATTGTTTAAAGGTCAAAGCTCCAAGATTTGTCTTCAGAGATTTAGTCCTGGCTCATCTGTCAGTCACTCTCACCCTCATAAAGGCCAGAGGCGATTGCCAGCACTCCCCTTGCTGCGCTCCCCCCTTACTGAGCACTTGCTCCACAGGGAAATATCTTGTCCTAGACTGGAAGGAAGAAGTTCCCATCACTTCTGTAATGAAAACTCAAGAGATAGAGGGGAAAATCAGGACTGACACCTACTTACAGTGATCCTGAACAGAGCAGAACTACTATGACCACTGCAGCCTTCAGGCTTTGCGTTCTCTGTGGTCAGAAAGAACTGGTTGGCCCACCAGGAGCTTAAAATAGTAATATTTTTGGATCATTAACTTTTACTAGCTGCTGCTTTCGAAATGAAGCTCAGTTCCATGCTGAAAAGTCAATATAGTTAGAAATGGGTTGTAAAATTGGTTGGGAAAAGCAAATGCCACAAACGGGGGGCTTGGTGTGGAAATGGGCTGGCAGGTGCTAAACAGGACTGGTTAGCACTGAGCTGCCTATAGAACAGCTCATGAGTGGGGGCATAAAGTGAACACCATTTTTAACCTGCACAACAAGGTCTTCCAAGCAGGAAAAAAAGACTTAATCCATGAATGGGGTGTTAAGAGCTGCCTTGATGCAGTACCTACAGTCTCTGGGGTTGGGACGTTCCAAAAGGGGGCATTCTTTGATCAGGAAGGCAATTTTTCCTTACCGTTTTCAGTGGCAAAATGGTTTTTATAGTAGAGATTTCATTGAAAATTCAGGAAGCAGCCAAAGTTAACAGCACTGTACTCTGTTGTGTGAGGATCCCTAGCCATATTTTCTCTTAAAGCTAATTAAACATGACTATCCATTTAGGAAAAGAAGCCCTAGTATAATTTTCAAACAATTTTCTTAGTTCAATAAATTATTACTTTATACCATGAGAGTTTGCTCTGTTGATGGGGCCATTTCTGCTAAACTTACTGCACGATTGCAGCTGGAGTTTCCTACTCCCAGGAATGTTCTTCCTCTGAGCTGTTGTGATCTTTGTATCAATTCCAAGTACATGATATTTCATTAACTCACATTTCTTCTTGTTCATATTTTTGTTGATTGTGTCGGATTCCTTCTGCACAAATTCCATGGCAATTATGAGGAAGAAGCATGTTCCATGCTCCCACTTTGGTGTGAAACCTGTTCCAGCAAATGGCACACGATTCCTCTCTCCCAGTTTTAAAGTGGAGTTTTCATTTTCACACCAGAGGTACCTGAAATTCCAAAACAGGGGTGTAGTGCAGCAAGGCAGAAATAGGAAACTTTTAACAGAGAAAGTATGAATTTAATACAATGAAAACCAAAAAATTGAAACTCTTAAAATGCAACTCTGAACAGTGTTTGAGTAGTTTTTGCAAAGTTGAGAAAAAGATCACAAAGCACTGGAATACTTTGGAGGGGAGAGGAGCAAAAGAGGGAGGACAGAAAAGGGAAGTGTGCTGTGCTCTCCCATGTGTGTGCTCACTCCAGGACAAGGACACGAACAGGATTGGCTTTGCTCTACACTTCTATTTTTTTTCCCCCCTAAAAAAAGATCATTTACAAAAATAAAAATACCAATGTGTTTGAGTTTGAGCATCTTACTGGACAGCCACATACATACATAACTTTTATAAATGTTATATACCATGAGTTAAATTCAGCTTTTTCACCCATAGTCATGGAGATTTAACCTTTCCAAAATGAATGGTTGACAAAGATGTGGTGTAAATGGAAAAAAATAGCTCATTTATCCATGGCAAATTACAGGATCAAGTTCACCTATGTTTTCTTAGTGCAATCCATAGTATTTCAGTTACTTGAGCATTATTTGTCTGGCTTTCGACCAGGGCAGCTGAATCCATGGAGCACCTGATGTCTGTCAGCTTGATCAGACTGAGGAGTGTTTTGGTATTGAATAAAGTATTTTTGTGACATCTTAGAAATAACACGGGGCCAGAGTTCCCTCCAGGCTCAGGCAAATGAGGCAGTTGCCTGGAGCAGGAGACTGTACAGGAAGCAAAATGGCCATGGCTCTTATCCACTGCTACAGCAAACCCCTGCATGGCCAGAGCAGCTCCTGCTGCTGGGCAAACTATCATCCTGGATGGAAAACTCAACAGGGATGGCCACCAGGAGTAGGGGACAGGGAATCTGCCCCAACAGCAGCAGTGACTCTCTTCCTTTTCTATCCATGGTCAGCAGAGCCAGCCAGACTCTCCAGAGTCCCTGCTCCCCGTCCTGTATCCCAGTTCTCTCTTTCCAATATTCTCTCTGCCCTTTTCCTTCTCTCTTGCTCCTCTCAGCCATGTCCCAGCTGAGCTCTGGCCAAACCCTGTGCTCCTGTCTCAAGGATATAAACTTTCAACACTGGCAGTGCTGCTGGGAAACCTGTGACACACCCCTGTGATGGTTCAGGTCCCTACTCCATGGCCGTAGATGGCATTTTGGATAGCAATAACAAACTGACCTGCAAGAATATCTCCAGTGCCCCTCCTGGAGCTTATACACATTCCTCCTGTAGTGAAAACTAAATGTCACCTACCTACATATTCCTTCCTTGTTACCTGATCACTGGGGGTTTCTCCTTCCCTCTAGTTTATTGCTGTGAAGAGACATTACAGGGCATTGCTGCTTCTGCCTGAGAAAATGCCTGTATGCATTGGTGTTTGGTCTAGGGCTGGCTTCTGGGTAGGATTAATCATTAATTCTAATGAAGTTAGTGGTTTGGATCCCATTTCTGTGCTGCAGTTTTGCAAAGAACACTTATAGTCTTAGGATGAAAGATTTGGAATAAATGTGAAGTACAATCTGTCCTGAGTATGAATAGCTCACTTATTGAAGCCACTGTGAGTGATTAGCTTTGCCTATTTGGGCATTAATTTTGGTCACAGGTACTTACAAGAAAGCAGAAAGCCTGTGGAGAAATCACACCAGGTCTTTGCACCTGCCCTTTCCGCCAGAAAAGACATTCCTGTTTCTTCTCCTTTGTGACTATGGGAGTTATTCCATACATGGAATGATGTTCCATATGGATAGGTTCTAGCTATGTGACCCTATACAATTGTTTTTTATGCATGTGTGTATAAAGCATATATAGATCTCAGTGGATTCCCCCTCTGCTGACAAATAACCCAGTACTGACATGGATGGGGAATTGGGGAGCCCATGGGACTGCAGCTGTGAGGGGGAAAGAGGAGACACAGGTCTCCATGGTGTCCATATCTCCTGTTTCTTGGGAGAAGAAGCTCCTCACCCCTATGGGCAGTGCAGCCTGGCCAAGTTATTTCCCATAAAACCTCTGGGGTTGTGACCAGGGAGAGGCCACTGCAGAGGGGAGAATTTACCTGTCTCAGGGCAGCAGGATCTGCAAAGTGTGGGAGCCTTGATGAGCTCAGTGTGAGACAGGGTCAGAAAGGAGTCTGAAATGGGGGAAAACATTGGGTCCATCCAGTCTGGAGTCTGTGGCCCTTCTCTGAAGGGACATCCAGAACCTGGATCCTTTGCACTTTGAGGAGGTGCTGTGGGAGCACCACACAGAGCTTGTCCCTGTTGCTTCAGTAGGCTGCCCACTGTAGGGTACACATCTCTGCCTCCTGTCATGTGTTTCTGCCACACTGAGGCCCCTCACACCCGGCTCATTTTGGGGAACAAACTGTTGCTGCAGGCCAGCAACAGCATGTCTGGCCTCACTTGTGCCAAAGTGTCCCTGTTTTCCCCCAAGCAGAGCTCCCAGAATAGCAGTGTGTTCATGCTGAGGCCTCTATGTTGTCTCCTCTGGGCTTTGGTTGCATGTGAAAATTCGGTTCTTTCTGTTTCACTTCCTCAAGGACTTGGGTCTGTTCTGGGACAGGAGGTGTGTTTGCGTTTCTAATTCTCTTTACCCAAATACCTCTGTGTTTCTTCTCTTTTTGTTACCTTTTAATCTGCTGTTGGATCTGCCTGCCCTGTGGTAATATTTCAGCCTTGTGTATCTGGCTACTCAGTGGGAAAGACAGTTCCCAGAGCAACTGCTGCAGTAAATGCTTTTTGGCATCCAGATGTGTATTCTGTCATTTCCCATGCTGTGCATGTGCTGTCTCTTGTATCCATGGATCAACAAGTGTGGACAGGTACAGAGGCATATGGTGCTGCTATTTCATTGCTGACACTGAAGAAGGGCTTTCTCATAAGAAACAAACCAACTCCTGTGTGACACCTGTGTTCTTACAAAGGGACCTCTGCGAAGGCAGCTGCAAATCTGGTTTTCCCTTCAATATTGACTGGCTTGCAAGTGGGCAATTTGCTCTCCATTCCAGCTCCAGGCATGGCTGGAAGCATGCTGCCAAGAGATTGTGTGGATGCACTGTGCTGTGTGTTAAGCAGATGATTCCCAGACAGGTACACGGGGATGGGAAGCTGATCCTGACATGATCCAAGCTCCCACAACTGTGCTGTCATTAATCCTGCCCTGTGTTGGATCCCTCTTCCAGAGTGACCCTGGGTGGCAGAAAGTGAATGAAGAGAAGATCTGGGGTTCTTGGTGGTGCTTTATGCCTCGTCCCTCTAACTGCAGAAAACATTTAATCCATTTTATTCCAGCAAAATGAAATTTAGATACACAATTAAGAAAAGTGCTTCCCATGGGATTTCGTGCAGCCCCAGTAGCTGTACAAAGGATCTACAAATTCAGAAACTATAATGGGTGACTTTTAGCTCTTCAAATTACTTTATTATCCTTCCTCTATCTGTACCATATGCTAAATAATGCTGTTTTATTTGGCTTTGATTTTTATTGTTTTATAGTATTGAAACATTCATAATCTTGGCTAATCCTAAGAGTGTTTGTTTAGGAGCTTTATTCATTATTTAGGCCAAAATATTAAAAAATGTCTGTCAGCTCTGGGGCCTTGCTTTTTTTCTGAGTTTTATTTGAGTTTTCTGGTTTTGTTTTTTGTAGAACTGATCCTTGACATTAATTACACAGAGTTTCACACAGCACATGTGCTTGCAGAGAAAGGACATCTCCTACAAAACTTGTTGTACACAGCCAAGCCTTCCCACGCTGGTGATGAATATTTATGCCGTGAATGTAGGGTGGAAGGTGGCATCTTCCTGGATGAATTGGGGGCTAGATGCTATGACTACATTATTTAGACCACTTTATTATAAGGGGTTACCGTTTTTATTGCCTGTTGCAAAGCAGAGAGATACAGTAGATCTTCCCAAAGATCAAAGTGTGTCTCTAGGGCAGCCAGTAAATTAGTGGAGATTATAAATGAGTGCATAGTCATTGATGTCTTGAGAGCTCGGCTCAAGAGATCAGAGAGTATTCTTTCCCCCTTTCTGTTCATAAGTGTCTTTCTAGAATAGATTACTTTTTTTTACACTTAAAAGCAATATTCATGGACTTCATAAGAAGAAGTGTTTCAGTAGGACATGCTCTGATGGCATCACTCCCTGTTGTATATGGTCTTATTATGGACTGATGCTTCCCTGAGATACAGGCTCGTGGAGACTGATGTTGGTGATGTGTGTTCAGAGAATCATCTCGCTTAACTGATTCCATCGTACTTTATAGCAAGCACAGCCTCCACAGGAACTTTTTCAGCAGAATGAGAGCTCTTCAGAGCTCTGTTATGAGGTGCAAAGAGTGTATGAAGCAAAATAAAAGCCAATTAGAGAACGCTTCACTATCCTGAAAGAGGAGATTATAGCTATGGTGGGGAAAAGTAAGTATAAACCAAATCACACTATGCCAAAAACTGCACATAAAAACCCCCAGAATAAACATCCATTTCATGAAGGGATTTGAAGTTAACTTTTAATATCCAAGCTGGGAGAGAAGTCAGAATTGTGTCTTTGTGCAGAAGATGGAACAGAGCTCTCACTTACAACAACAAATCCGGAGTCTGTATATTGTGAGAACAACCTCAATCTGAAAGACTTAAATTTTATTTTAAAGTTTCTGTATATTTCATAAAATAGAAATGAAAAAAAAGTAATCCCAAGCCAGAGGTTTCTGGACCTCTCAGCTTTAGAGAAATGCTTTGTGTGGAAATTAGCACTGCAGAAATAACTGAGTAGGATTACACTCTCAAGTTTATCTGTTAGTGGCAGTGGAGACACCAGCCTTAGGTTTTCAGGGAAGGTTTTGATTAACTCCTTTATCCCAGTGCCCCTTTACAGGAAGTTTCTGCTGCCATCCCAGTGGATGCTCTGGGCTGGTCACTCTGAGAAGTTCAACCCAGGTGAGAGACTCCTGGTGAAAGGAAAGACTCATAGTGAAATACAGAAAAGCAATGAGCAGATCAGTTGATGCTTTTCCACCCATCCATCTGCTCCTGTAGTAAACTGAATGTCTCAAACAACATTGCAATTGTTCATTTGCCTGCCCTTGGGCAGCTGAGTCAGTTTTTGTTAGTGCTACCTTTTTCTTCAGGTGTGTTCTGAACCTTGAACCAAGTTCAATAACAGATTTTTTTGCCTTTGCAATGGCAAGGTCAGTGCCATTAGTTTTATTTCTTGTTTAAATGAGGATTGGCCATCACAGAAATACTACACAGCTGTCAGGTAGAGTAAACACAATTTTGTTAAGTTGGGCAATTGGAGTAATATGAATATCTGGTTAGGTGTAGAGATTGGTACTGATCTTTTAGTCTAGATTTTGCTTGGTGGGGCCAGGTTCTGTGCAAACAGTGGGATGATGTTTTGCATGAACTGCAGCATTTCATGACCAGCCACTGAAACCCATGTGGTCACAGGGTAAGATGTTACCAGCCCTCAGCTCCGTTTCCAAGTGAACTGTAGATTCTTTTTCCTAGCTTAATCCATTCCAACGACTCAAAGGAAGCCAAAGATGTCACAAAGATGCCATAAAACCCAATCTGATTGAAAAGTACTAAATGAAATGTCATACCAGAAGTAGCCTCTTGCCAAGAACAGGTTGCAAGGATGAGATGTGTCTTTGTGATGCAGGGTTGAAATGCTCCACTTGTCGCTGGAGGGACTTTACATGTGCCTTTGCCCTTAAGTCTCCTCTTCCTACAACTGGTAGGACTGACCAGGACTGGCAGTGAGTACCAGCAGAGCTGTGGATTTTGTTCTGTAGATCAGCATGTTTTGAACTGGTTCAAGCTCACAAATACCTTTAACTGAAGCAATCCTACAAGTTGTAGATATCCATTGGCCTCTCTATCTGCCACGGGAAAACTGGACAAGGAAATTTCAGAAAACAACACTCTGTGTTTGAAGATGGTACCATTTTAATGAGGAAATCCAGTCTGTCGGAGATCCCCAGTGAAACCTCTCACTGTGGTAAATGGCATAACATAAATCACCAGCTGTGAACAAAAGTGTGTGGGCTGTGTTTGTTTGCTGTGTTTGCACCAGTCCCAACCTGGATGAGCGACATCCCACAGAGTGACACGGGCCGTGCTGTCCACGCTGCATCGCTGGTGCTACAAGCTCCTGAGGGCTTAGCACTGAAGGCTTCATTTTGGTGAGCAGCTTAAGCTGTAACATCTGCTCAGAACTGTAGAAAAATGACAGTATTGGTTTCTACAGAAGGAAATTCCTACTCCCTAGGTGAATTCCTCTGGAATTTGTTTTCAGTCTTGGGCTACAGAGGATTCGATGAGTGACAAAATGCCATGTCGAGAACAGGTCTGATTATTGATGCTTTTTCATGTGCAGAGGAATGGGTTATTTGGGGAATTTCTTTGCTTGAAATGTGGATCCTATTTTCTAAGTTGATCCCAGAGGGATTAAATTTTGTCATCATGCTGTTGTGCTTTTTCATCTACCCTTACAACATATTTATACCATTTTTTGAGACTTGACATGACACTTCCTTAAATGTCGATTTGTACCAACTTTGATGACATCTTTTGCTACTTTCACAGAAACTCCAAACCCTTTAATTCCCTCTCTGTTCAGAGGCCTTGATTACCCACTTTGGTTGTTACACAGTGGAGCTGTTTGCTGCATTGTTAAGATCCATCTGAGGACAAGAGGGGTTGAATGGCCAATGCAACATAAACATGTGTGACTAATCCGTCTGATATGGTGCTGTTTGGGCTTTAATATTCCAGGCTGGAAGATCACGTCTGAATGCTCCTCTCAGAAGGGGTGGGAAAGGGGCAAAAAGCTCCTTCCTTTGAATCTGAAGCATAATCTTGCAAAACTATCAGGTGGTAAAATAAGATTTGTACTAATCATTAAAATATGTTTAACTGTTGGGTTTTTTGAGGGGTATGATTTTCTGAGTCAACCTTTCATTCAGGTTTGAGTGCTCCGTATATACGTAAATAGCTAAAATTACACCTTTCATGCTTCTGCACAGGAGGAAAAATACACTTATGATATTTTAGTTTTTAAAATATGTGGAAAAAAATCTGTCCCTGTGTGCTGTGCTGGAAGCGCGTGGGAATCCAACCTGAATTGTTTGGGATGACATGTTTTCTCCCTGTCGCTGGATTGCTACTCTGGTTTTTAGTTCTTTCTGGGTGAGGAAACTTCTACATGAATCACAGATTGCACACGAATGTTTGTCTTCTGAAAACAGGTGAATTGACTCAGTAGAAAAGCCTTTGGCCTCAGAAGCATAGACACTGCTCTAGTGTAGTAACATACTGCTAAAAGTGATGGGAAATTCAGAGATTATGGACCCACAGAACATGCTGAGTTGGAAGGGCCCCACAAGGATCATCGAGTCCAACCCTTAGCCCAGCACAGGACCATCCCCAGAGTCACACCATGTGCCCGAGAGCATCATCCAAACGTGCTTTGAGCTCTGTCAACCTTGGTGCTGTGCCCACTGCCCTGGGGAGTCTGTTCAGTGCCCAACCACCCTCTGGGGGAAGAACCTTTTTCTAATATTCAACCGAAACCTGTCCTGACACAACTCCAGGCCATTCCCTGGGGTCCTCTCCCTGGTCCTCACAGAGCAGAGATCAGTGCCTGCCACTTCTCTGTCCCTCCGAAGGAAACTGTAGACTGTGATGATGTTTGAGTCAACCATGGAAGGATCCTTTCCCCTGGGAACATAGTATTGGCCAAGTCTGGACAACACTCCCAGGCTACATGGTGGGATTCTTGGGGTGTCCTGTGTGTAGCCAGGAGATGGACACAATGATCCTTTTGGTCCCTTCCATGATTCTGAGTTTCTCCCGGGACCTGAGGGAAGCGATCGAGTTCAGAGGATGCGAAGCACTCTGCAAAGTAATGGGAGAACAGACAGACAGAGCAACAAACAAGGTGTTTATGTCAGTGCAGAGTGTTGCCCTTTCGACAGGGCCCGTGTCCTGAGCCCAGCCTGGCCGTTAGGGCAGAGCTGCTCTCCCACCTCTGCACTCCGGCGTGTCCGTGTGGCAGGACCGGGCTCCGGCGCATCTGCGGGGCCTGTGGGCCGTGAGCTGATCCCTATTGATCGGGATGCTGCCCACACCCGCTCCCGGCGCCCGCTCCCATCGCCATGGCAACCCGGAGCCCGAATCCTTGTCCATGTACTTTAGGAACCTCATTAAATCAGGCAGCAGGACAGCAGCTGTGGGCTCAATGTGTTCTGCTGACAGCCGGGGACTCGCTTTATGATGCTCAGGTGATTTTTGGCCCTCTCTAGGCCAAACTGTTGAGAACGTGGAGCTGGTGGGACAGATGGCAGAATAAATAAATATTGCCAATATGTTTAATGTGCACACATCTTCTGAGAGGTGCAAAGCAACCCCGCTCGGTCTTATCAACTCTGATAATTTTAAACAAAGCATAAATAAAGGATAAAAGAGTAGAACTGAGCTGAGGGTTTTCTTAAAAATTTATTTAAGAAGGTGATTTTAAGAGCAAAGGGATTGAACTGCAGGGCTGTAGAAGACCTCATAAAATTTTGCACAGATATAAGCAATTAAAGTTCTCTATCTCGATATATAATCATGAAAATTCAGCAATGCAAGGCCCAGATCTTGAGAGGTCGATTCCTTTTTTACCACTTGTCTTCCATGAGGCTCTGCCAGAGGTAACATCAACAGAATAATATCCTCTATGTCTTAGGCAGAGTAGTTTCTCATGCACCATAGGAATTAAATACTCCAGCCACCCCCCAGATCTGGCTTTCATCAAGCTCTGCTGCACTCCCCTGATCTGGGGTTTGGAATTATTAGCATAAATGGGACTTTATACCATAGGGCTAAGCTAAAGATAGATTTAGCCCAAAACCACTCTAAATTCATGTACAGTACATTTTATGTGATAATGATTGCAATTATTTCATGTTCTTCATAGTTCACCTATTTTGACTTAGGGTGTTGGGAAGCAGTAAAGTCAGAATGTAATTAGATGTTTCGTGTCCTGATATTTTTGCATAATTCTGAGTTGGTTTGGGCCTTTACATTATTGCACAAATAAAGTGGAAAAATGGTGGTGTAGAGTTCTGATGCTCCTTTTTAATGTAGGCAAAATTGGTTGTATTGCTGATGGATGATTCCTCTGGTCACCCAGAGGATATCCGTGGTTCCAGTCATTTCCAAAGGACCAAATTAAACAAGGAAAACACTGAACTACATAAAATAAGCATGTTACAAACCCCAAGATCCCAAAACTTGTATGTCTCAACAGGAGCTGAAAAATAGCAATACTGTCATCCAGGTGCTTTAATTTTTTGTGGAAGGGAATGACAGATGCCTCAGACCCTAAATTATAATTTGTAGATCCTAAACAAAGAACCTCAATTAACCACTAGTAAAGCAATTATTAATATTGGCTTGAATCCATTTTACCCAGAGTCTCAGATTGCAAACCAGTCCAGTCAGCTCCCCAGGACTGCCTGACCTGTAATTCCCTACATCCTTTGAAATTGCTCTGGAACCTTAGCCAGAGAGCCAGGACTGGGATCCTTTGTTTTGCACTGGGATTTTTTTTGGTAGCCATTGGTGGTGTCATATAAAACCGGCACAAACTGTAAGGCACAGGCACCAAAATGTGAGGGTTTCCCCCTGCCCAGCTGGTGCCAGGCGTGTGGTGGGAGGGAGATGTCTGAGCTTGTGAGCTGTGGATGCCCACCTGCAGTGCTGGGAGGAAAGGCAGAGTCCTCTCAAGCTGAGTGTCTCCTGGAGAGAACACTTCCTTGTGAGGTCGATTCCATTGCTCTCAGTGCCTGGAACACAGGGCCACCTCCTTTGTCCCTAGACTTGTATGCAAATGAGAGACCCACTGCTGCCAATCTGATTAATGAGCAGTCTTGGAGATGAAGAAACCTGGAAGACCTGGAAGAGGAAAAGGTGGAGCCACCATTCCTGGAATTGTTCAAAAAACATGTAGATATGGCTCTTAAGGACAGAGTTTAGTGGTGACCATGGTGGTAGTGCTGGGTTGACAGTTGGACTTGGTGGTCCTAAAGGTCTTTTTCAGCTTTAAAACCTGGATTCAACGTGGAGAATGACACCAGAATGTACCTATTGCTTTCTGTAGCCTCAAAGAGGTAGAAATGCATCTTCTCATCTAAAGGAAGCCCAGAGAGGGATTAATAAACCCATAAAAGTCACCTTTTGCTAAAAAAAAAATCCTCTATTTGCAAATAGTGAGTGGAGCAGTGGTCGGGCCACTCTAAAAGAGAGGACTCTGCCCGAGATGAACCTCTGGTCTCAAGTATGACTCATGTTTAGCTTCACTGTATTGGATTGCTGTCTAGAGGTTAAACTTTGTATATAGCTGCTGGGAAGAGGGGAATGCAGACATTAGACTGGATGCTCTCTGTGTCTCTGCAGGGTTTCCATTACAGATTAAGCAGTTACATGAGATGAACCCTCCTGCCCCTGCTCACTGCCTGCCATGCAGGTACCTAAAACCTCAGTCAGTCAACAATTAAGATACATCTGTCAGAGGGACCCAGGCTATGCTCCTTGGAACAATATTTTCAGACTGCTCCAGCCATTTTAGGAATATGATTTGTACTACACCTGGAAAATCGAACCCTTCCTTTTTTGGCAGGTTTATTTTTCACTCACCTTCTTACTCCTTTTGTGTATTTGGAATTCCAAATAAATGCTTTGTTTTATATAGTTCACGATCAAGGACACTTTGTTATGCAGCTGATTTTATTCCATCCATTGGAAAGAAAAATGATACAAATGCCTTTTTTGGCTGTGTAAATAAGATGAGCAGAAAGAATCTAAATTTAATGACCAAATCTGGGTTGCGTTTCTCCTGCAGTAAACTCCAGGGAATCTGCTGAAGTAACTAATGTGCACAGAATCAGGGTTTAAATGTGGCTGTTTCACCTGGGAGAGCTGAAGGACCAACTTAACAGCATTCTCCAGGAGTCCTGCACAGAACAGGGATAATGCCACATATGCTGATAATATGTCATCATCAGCTGCAAGCAACTGCACGATAAAAACTACTTTTGTTCTCCAGCACCACCATAAGAGCTCAAGGAAAGCTACTGGAGCATTCCTGTAGCTGATTCATTCCCAAGTGCTGATGAACAGGCTCTCTTAGGCCAACTTGGGCTTTTCCAAGTGGAGCACAAAATGTTTGTGACACGTGCCTTCAGCACTGCTCACCTCCACTTTACTGGGCATTTGTAACTGTGTAGATGTTGACCCTGGAGAAATACATTGGAGGCTTGACTTGCGTAAAGTAGAATTACTCTCTCAGTCATAAGTAAGTATTTTAGTTCTTAGTCTGCATAACAAATAACCAAAATGATATCATATAAAAGAAGGGAAAATCTTATTTACAATGGCCAGTCACTAGTAACTGACACAGAAGCTGTCCATTCCATCACTTTTAGTAATGTTTAATAACTGACAATACCTTTATTCCTTACCCCTACTAATTTTGTGGGTGCTTGCTTAACAGATAGATATTTGTATTGTACAATTAAAATTAATTAATTCCCCCCCAAATTTACTAATTTAAAATTGCTCTTAGTAAAACCAATTAAACAGCAAGTATTTGTTTTGCTTTGTATCAGTAGTTTAAAAATGGCTTTTTAAGTTGAGGAGTAAAATACAGCCCAGTGAATGCACCTGTGTTTCTAATTAAGCAATCCACATTGGAAATAAATAACAGGAACACTTTTACATGATAACAAGTGAAAGCCAATTCAGCTTCCATTTTAGTATTTGTGGTCTCAAAGATAATGCCCAAATCTCATCAACTCCACTGAGACTTCAGCAGAGTTATAAAATTTTCATATGTACTCCCAGACTTTGCTGAAGAGTTGACTTAAATTAAGGTCGATGACAGGCAGGAGTCCCATGGGATCACCAGAGTCATATTAGCACAGAAGGAAATAAGCTGTCCTAGTAATCTCTAATTTCTTTTCCCAAATCCTGTAAGAAATTCCATTTCATTATGCACTGTTAAAGCAGTTCTTCACATGATGTGACTGATAGTTTTCCATCTCTGTTTTTCAGTGGATTAGCTGGAGACATGACAGAATCCACAGCCCACTTGTTTGAGAAGAATTACCTTAAATTTCTTGGTCTTTTGGTGTCAGAAACATCCAATTTACACTGTAGGGGAAACCTGCCATCAGATAAAGGGCATCCAGGTGGAAAGAACCACCTTCTCAAGTTCTTCTTGAAGCACATGAATGTGTACATGCAGAAGACATAAACCTCACTTGTTCTCAAGTAGAAATATCCATTTTTTCAGTGCAAATTGTTCATTAAAATAAAAAAATTGTTCAGTTTCTTTAAGACCAACTCAAACTTTACCTAAAAATGATGTTTCATTCTGTATTTACAAAGCAGCTGTGGGCCATTTTCCTTGTCCCATGCTGACTCCACAACGATGGCAGTGAGCCATAGAAGGTTCTGGTTCCAGTCTGGTGTGACTAATTCAGATACCCAGAATACTCCAACACCACCCTGGAAAGTATTTCAAGGTGAAACTCCATAACTCCTTTGGAAATAGTGGTGGATAGGGTCTGGGAAAGAAGTGTGCTGTGGAGGAGTCTCCACCATGGGGAACGTGCTGGATTGAGCCTCTGCTCCCCTGAGATCAGAGTCAAACCACCAGGACTTGGTCTTGGAGGTGCTGCCTGTGAGGGACATGTCCTCATCTGTAGGAAGGGATTAAAAGCAGACTCAGGTTAAATTTATTCTTCCCCATGTTTCTATGACTAGGAAGATGATGTGTGTTCTACTGCCCAAGGCTGGTTTGTGCATCCTGTGGGAAAGGGGTCGGGCCCTTGGCAAAGTCCCTTTGTGAGCCAGTGGACTATCAGACAGACTCTCCAAACCTCGTTAGGAGCAGCACGTGGACTTATCTGTCCATAAATACTGGTGAATTAGGAGGTGGAGGTATTTCTTCAGCAGCTGTATAATTTTACAGATTCGTTTTCAAGCGCTGGCATACTTTAAAAATTAATCTCTTTTAAATGAAATGTTCATTTAAAAATGATGTTTAATGAGGTCTAATGCATCCTGAGATGCTGGCAGAAGAAGGTTTGTTCTGCAGCTGATCCTGACAAAGGAGGGTGGGGAGCTAATTAGGAAAGACAATCAAACTTTCATTAGTATTAATAAAGCCTGTACATTAAAATATTTTGATGCAAACAACTGCTATTTATGTTTCCAAACCCCATCCTTTTCTATCAGTGCTTCTTTTAAAGATGCTTTATTGCGTGGGTTTCTGGATGACACCACATGTAATAGATTTCTTGGAAATAGAGTTTAACCATTAAACATGAGGATGTGTGTCATTATTTTCTTCAGCTAAATGCCTGAAGGTGAAGCTGAGTGAATTTAATGCATTAAGAAAGGTAATTATCAGATAATCTTGATTGCCAAGATTCTTCCTCCTCCAACAAAAACTGATGGTGGCATAATCTGTGTTCCTTTCTGACTTTGATTTAGGTCTGACAGCAGTTCACAGCAATGTTTCTGTGTTATTTTGTGTTTTCCTTCTAATATTTCTTCTGTATTTCTCATCTGTTTCCTTGTTCATCTGCATAAATTACACTTCTTTTACCAACTCCTTTTCTTTAAGTAATAATTATACGGTCAAATGGATTGCTGTGCATTAAGGGCTAGAGGGAAAAAATTGGCAAATTTTCCAGTAACAGATTTTTTTTTCTCCTTTTCTGAAAGCTGAGGTGTAAGTTTGTCACAGCTTTTGCAAATCTTCTTTCTCAGCAGTCATGCATCAAAGGCTTAGAACTGCAAATGAATTATTTTGATTACTGCTGCCCTGGGAAGATCTCCAGGGAATGGGAGGTGGCAGCTTAGCTACTGTCCATCCCTGCTGAGCTGAATCCTGCTCCCAGGGAAGTAAGGCATTAGGATTTTGACCACTGACTTCCCTGGATTTAGCATGGAGAGCACAGACATTTTTCTTTCAAGAAAATAAAATATCAAGTCCATGCTCCTGTGAAGTCAACTCCCCAAATTTGGTAGAATTCAATATTTTCCTTCCCTGTAGTTAGACAATATTTAGATAAGTGAGGGAAAGGAAGATGAAATGAAGGACACTTGAGGAGACAACAAGAAATAAAATAAAAAGAAAATTCTTTCCAGATATATTTTCATCATCAAAGGCAGAAACAGCTTTTCCTTCCCAGGTTTTTGCTTTTCCCTGATGGATCCTTACAAAACTGACTCTGCCACCTCACCGTGGGTAGGATTAGAGATGATGATAAGGATAAAACTAATGAGGATCTAGAGAAAACAGACAAAACAAATATACTCAATATTTTCTACGGGATGTTTTCATCAGTTCACAAAACCCTACACTGAAAGGCACGAAAGGTTCTTTTCATTACAATTTTTCCTCCATCATTCATAACTGGAAGGGGAAAAGGCTGGGGCAGGAGGAGTTCCTGGAGCCTGTATCCTCACCTCTTCCCAGTTCCTTTGTCACCCACCCCTGAGGGCAAGGAAACTTGGCAGGAGGGTGGAGCCAGGTGTGGGTCAGGCTCTGCTACCAGGGAACAAGAGATAGGACAAGAGGAAACTGCCTCGAGTTGTGCCAGGGGAGGTTTAAATTGGGTTTTGGGGAAATTACTTCACTGAAAGGGCTGTCCAGCCCTGGCACAGCTGCCCAGGGTAGTGGTGGAGTCCCCACCCTGGTGGGATGTAAAAGCCTGTGGATGTGGCACTTGGGGACACAGGTTAATGGTGGCCTTGGCAGTGCTGAGGGAATGGTTGGACTCAATGGTCTGAGAGGGCTTTTCCAGTCCAAATGATTCCATAATTCTGTGATTCCCTCTCCTTTTCCAGTTTGGCTGCCTGTACTTCACTCGCTGTGCAAGGAGCTGTGCTGTCCCTTCCCTTGGAACCAATCCCTTGTTTATCACCAAGCCCTGCTATTCCAGCTTCTCCTTTCCATGTGATCTGGGGAGGCTCAGACAAAGTCCAAGAGCTGGGAATCCCAGAGGAACATTGCATCTTAAATCACAGAAAACCCATGGAAAGTATCAAATGACCAATAAGTGTTGCTGTATTTACACAGCAGCAATAGTGGATTTGCCAGAGAGCATGAAGGCAAAGTTCTTGTCAAGGAAAGCATATAAAACAGTCTCTTATTTTAATTAAAGTAATTATTCAAGGGACACCAGATGTTTAAAAAAAAAAAAAAAAGGAACAAAACCCTTTGCCTGACAATGAATAGCAACATAAATTGCCCCAGTTCTCTGTGTCAGGACAGAATGGATCCACTGATCAATATATCCCTCCAGTTTTATAAAATAATGTTAATGGCTATTGCTACCAATACTCTTATGGAAAATAATTTAATAGAAGATTATTGTCAATCTATTACTTTTTTTAAAAAACCCCATTCATTAGAATTACATCCTTCTGCAAGTTGTCTGAAAAAAGGGGCTCTGAAAAGGACTCCCTGCTGTAGTAAATTCTATAGGCCTTCAGAGGAATTTCCATAGAGCTGTATTACATTTCTATAGATTTAATTCCTAGTGCTTTCTGTGGAATTTTTTTCCTAGGAGGATATATGTGAGAGATCTAATGCTCTATTTGTATGTGCTTTAGCATTCAGTAGACTTCATCCTTTTTTTCTTTGTGGGCTACCAAAAAAATTTCCAGTAGGACATTTTGGCTCTTATGTATTGAATCCAAGCTCAGTGACCGTAGATTTCACTGCTTATGTGGGAATTGGAAGTCAGCAGACTCCAGTGGATCCGTGAACAACAAATTGGGAATCTCTGCTTTATTTATTTCCTTTATGCTGGCCATGGAATAGAAAATGTACCCACCACTGCGTTTGGAAGCAGCTGAGAAAAGCTGCTTCCACATTTAGACTCGTAACACATTAGTGTGATCGTCTCCACTGTCATTTATTAATTTACACAGATTCACATCTGCTTCTCCAAAGTGAAGATCAGGCTGGAATTACCCCCCAAGTATGAAAACGGGAGCAGTTTTAAATCATCAGCAATGTTGCTGCCATGGTGTTGGTTTTCAGAGGAGCAGCATTAGGGGAGTGGAGGGGATACTCAAGGAAGAAAATATTCCCAGGCTGCTGGGAAGCTCAGACTGTGAGAGTGTGCAGCGAATAAAAAATCTACACCATAGAACAGAAATGCAACCTGTGTGTTTGGACGTGTTCAGTGCTGGGTTCTCACTGGCACTCATTAAAATATGAGACTCATATTTTATTCTTTCCAAGACCAGCATTTTGCCCCCATTTTGGAGTTAGAAGACAAAAGAAGAACCTTTATAACATTAGATAATTAGATTTTCTTGACTTCTAGACAGTGAGTATTTGTTGTTGTATCCCTCTTGGTGTGTAAGGCAGACAAATCAGTTATGAAAGTGTTCTTGCTGGCTCTGAGATATCATACAGATGAAGGAGCAGAAGTTTTAAATTATCCTGCTGCAAAACAATTCTTGAGTCAGGGTAGACTCTTTTTTTTTTATGTTGTAGGATCTTTGCAAGTGCCCATGAATCAGTGCATTTGGAATCTTATGGAACAGGTTCAAAACTGTCAAAAAGGTCTATTCAATATTGAATATGCTTGCACTGTGAATAGCAGAGAGGAAAATCCAATGTCTGCCAAAGGAATCTAAAAAGGACTGATAAAACAAGCAGAAATCAGTTCTTTCAACTCCAAAAGGTTTTGTTTCTTTTTTCTTTTTTTTTTTTTCTAAGTAAAAAGACATAAACACAAAAGCTGCAGTTGACAGTGTCTCTTTGACAGCACTTTTGTAGCCATTTAAGCAAAACAATGCAAAGCAGCTTTCTGGAGGCCGCTGGCAGAACATACTGTAGCTTTCAAACTTCACACAGACTGCTGAGAAATGAAATGTTTGACTGAGAAGCTGATGTGGGTTTGGCAACATTGCTTAATTGATAGTGTGAAAAGAAAGAGGATTCTGCTTCCACCATCTGCAGCAGCAAGGGGGACCAGCTCTTTGTCTGACAGCATCTGTAGCCTTTCTCCCACCTCTGCCTCACCAGAAAAGGGTAATTGCAAGGAAACAGTCCAGCACGTGAACCGGGAAGGATCAAAGAGTGTGGATCTCCTTTCAGGTTTAATTACTGGTATGAAACTCCTCTTGGGTCTGTCCTTATTCCTGTTGGAGAAAGGTTGTTTGGAAGTGGAGTTTGCTGTGCTGCACTGGCCCTTCTGGGGCTCGCAGGTTGGTGCTACCCCAGCTGAGAGGGGTGAGGGGCTTTAATGCAGGACTTCCAGGATGGCTTGTGCATTTGGGAATGTGATTGGGATTTCCTGCTGTTTACAAATTAAAAATCCTTTCCAAGCCATTTGTGGCTCTCACACCAATCCTTGCTCCTCTGCTCGGTCCTTCCCCTTTGAGAGAGAGGATTTTCTTGTCCTTGAGCAAACACGAGAGTTGCCTTGATGGCCCAGAGTGTGGCCTGTTTATTCCAGCAGCAACGGCCAATGCAGGGAAAATGCAGTATCAACACAGCCACTTAATGGATAAGCCAGACCAATCCAGAGCACTTCTTCCCAGTACTCATAAATCATGAGCTAAATTAAGCCCTAGGACAGAAAGTTTTAAACCTCCTTGAAAAAAAACCAAAACCAGACATTTATTTTCAGGTAACAAGAATGGTCTCTTGTGGAGTTTTCCTCACTTCCCTAGCTCCTTCCTTGTTTTCCTTTTTAATATGGAAAGGGGCTGATCTAGCCCTGATGTGACAGAACATAAGCAAGGAGCAAGTTTCCTAATAAAAGCACTTGAGCATCCGTGTGACCAGACTTAGGAATAAGTTGTTTAGTTGTTAAATTTTAATATTTTGAAAGAGATTTGCAGGAAGTTTTATCACACCAGCCTTTCAGTTTCTGCAATGCTTAAGAGAGGAATTATGGGGCAGTTCCTGCTCTGGGATAAATATCATCTGTGAAAATAATTTCATGTGATGAGAGTGTTTGTGACTAAGAAGTTGCACCATGCATTGCCATTATCGCCTTAATCTTCCTCTGTGTCCATCTATCTGAATTCCATTCCCAGTCTGCCTTCAGGCGTGTTATGTACAATTAATAAATCATCCTGAGTA
The DNA here is from genome assembly GCF_003945725.1 of Corapipo altera. Taxonomy (NCBI): domain Eukaryota; kingdom Metazoa; phylum Chordata; class Aves; order Passeriformes; family Pipridae; genus Corapipo; species Corapipo altera. The sequence continues at coordinate 3,218,278 of NW_020884915.1, forward strand.
ACTCTGGTTTTTTCCATATATGTAATTTTGGCTGAATTGTTTTCAAAAAGGAGAACAGTATGTTGGTTGATATACAAAGCCTGTATTTGTAATCTCTCCTGTATTTAGCAGCATACATCATGCTGCTCAGACAAAGTTGGAATCCTGATAAATCTGTGCCCAGAAGCAGGGAACCATGTGTTGGCCTGGCAAGCCAGTTATGGATCAAGTAAGGAATACACTTGAGGTGAGAGTGGACAATTCAAAAGCAGGAGAAATGATGGAATGAATTGAAAATCTGTTTTCAGGAAGTTTATACCCAGTTCTTATTTGGATTCCTGAGCACAGAGCTTGTCTCCTTGCTCTTGGGAGTGTCCTGTCCCAGCAAAAATTTCCTGGCTTTCTCCCACTGTTGCCCTCACTCGGACTGCAGTCCAACCTCAGGGCTGCAAGGGCTGTTCCCATTTTTCACAGAATCATAGAATGGTTCGAGTTGAAAGGGACCTTTAAAGCTCATCTACTCCAATCCCCCTGCAATAAGCAGGGATACCTTCCAGTAGACCAGACCTTGAATGCTGCCAGGGATGGGACACCCACTGCCTCTCCGGGCAACCTGTGCCAGTAGTTTACCACTTTTGTGTAAAACACTTCTTCCTTATATGTAAACTAAATCAACGCCCTTTTAGTTTAAAACTGCTGCTCCTTGTCCTGTCACAACAGGCCCTGATGAAAAGTTTGTCCCCATCTTTCTTATAGACCCCTTCAAATACCAAAAGGCTGCAATAAGGTCTCCCTGGAACCTTTTCTTCTCCAGGTTGAACAATCTCATTTTAGCAGCTACACCTCAGAGAAGGACCAAGCTGGTGAATTGCCTGTGAATTGTCCATCAGCAATGCTGGGAATGTTGCTTCTCTTTGGGAATGTCAAAGCAGAGTGATGAAGTGACATTATTTTACATGCAGTTGTTCAAGGTGTGGTCCTTAAATGCTGATAAGTGTCTTTTAATTTTTACACAGATCAGCTGCAATTCAGGCTTCTTCTAAAATGTCAATAATGAAGTTTTAACTTGCTAAAATTTATGATCAAAAAAACATGGGGACCCTGTTTTCTGACTCAATTTATTAATTTTTCTGAAGTTCTAAACATACAAATACATTTTACTGAAACGGTGTAACCCAGAGGGAGGCATTTGAATGTACTGGCCTCAGAGGAGATGACCCCTACTCTTGTGACTTGTAATAAGAGCCTCTCATTGAAATTGCCAGGAGTATCTGCTCATTCTGGCTGTCACTTGTTTTTACTTCAGCTGGATAAAAAGAAAAAAAAAACCCACAGTTTTTTTTGCAGGTTTTTATCTGCAACATCACAGCAACCTGTTGTGACTGGTATAGATCTGTGAGAGAAATTATAGCAATGTTTTGATGTGTAGTGGTAATACTTCTACACCCGATGCTGAAGGCAGAGATAACTTCTCCAGGAGAGGGATTAGTTAAAGTAATCTGCAATAAATAAATTTGGTCTGGGTTGTAAATCACTTCAATGTTCTTCATAGCATTTTGTCTTCCTCACTGGCCTTCAGAAATTTGGTGTCTTCACTGGACCTGACAAGTGTTTGTGTTTCCTCCCTAATGAGTGACTTGAGTAGGGCAGCAGTTGGGAAAGTTCAGAAGTCCAAGTTTGGGGTTTTATAATTGACACTTTAGGGGTTTATTTTCCCTTCCCAGAAGCCTGACAAATGTTTTGGGGGTTACTTGATAATCAGTAATGCTGAGGAAAAGACTGCAGGGAAAGCAGAGTGCGATTCAGTGGAAAGCTTTCTGAAAACTTGGAAGGTTGATTTTAATTTAATTTATTTTAAAAAATCCCATGTAAAACTAGATTTTCTTTAGCAGACAAAGTGCTTACAAAATTCTGCTGCTATCACTGCTTAAGTATTTGTACCTACATGTTACTTACCAGTTCTGTACAGCATTTTAAACCACACATCACCTTTCTTACACTTTTAATACTTTCTTACACTTTTAATAGAAGAGACCCCTTCAGTACAGATAGGAAGAGTTCACCACAATTTAGACTGTCCTTTTTTTTTCCCATGGGAAAAGAAATTATGCTTGGGACAGAGCAACGTTTGTGGAGAAGAGGTTTGTCTGTTCCCTCCGCCCAACCGCTCATGAACTGGAGATAAATGAGGCGGCAGCAGCAGCTCCGGAGGAGCCTGGAACAGGCCCAGCTGTGCCAGGTGAAGCTGCCTGGCCCTGCCTGGAGCCGTGGCAGCTCCATTATCCGCCTCCTCTAATGATGTGCCGAGACTTCCCGTGGGCCACCCCTCGTTATCCGACGAGACAGCGCCAGGAATGCACCTTTCCCGGCTGGGCTCCTCCGTGTCCAGAGCCCTCCTGCAGCTCCCCAGACAGGCAGCACCTGCCCCTGCTTCCTGGGACACCCACAGCTCCAGCCGGGTTTCCTTCCCTTCCCTCTGCTTTTGCTGCTTCTCAGATGTGTTTCCTGCTTCACACTTGGCTAAACCTCCCCTGGATACGAGCGTGTCGCTGTACATTTCCAAGCTCCTCATGTGGCATGCCTTGCAGTTAGCTCATTCTTTCTGCTGGATGGAACCTCAATACATTAAGAAAAGGATTAGTATGTGCAAGCACAAAAAAAATGGGAATACTGTAGAGCACTTAATTGGCCAACTGCCGTCAACCATTTCAGCACTTGCATCTTCAGAGCTACTTGTACCGTATTGTTGGAGAAGAATAAATCATTTGACACAACTAGGTTTTCGAAAAATATGTGAAAACCATTCAGGCAAAAAATCAGTTGAAATGTATGAAATTTTCCATCTGAGTGCTCTCTGCTAAGAGAAAATATTTCAGTGAGGCACAATATTTAATCTTGCTTTAAAATAAATAGTTTACTATATAAAATCGCTTGGGGTGTAATTTTTTTAAAAGGCAATGTAATTTTATTTCAGTTTTAAGGTTTGTACCTTAAAATGCTGGAATGCTGGAACACGACGAATAAGACCTAGGAAAAGTTGTGTGTTAGAAATAATCCTGCAGCAGTTGGGTTGTATAAGGCAAGTGCATGGATTTAAATATATAAAACACTTAAATAGATAGAAATCTGTGAATGTGACTAAGGCAGAGCAGAGCTCATGATTGCTTTTGCGCAAAGTGTGGCTTTCCCACCTCTACAATGCATGACCTGGGTGAGAGGTTTTTCCTCATCTACACTGTTTGAAATGGTGGATTTCACAAAATCACAGAATGGTTTGGGCTTGAAGGTGTCTTAAAACTCATCTTGTTCCAACCCCCAGCCATGAGCAGGGACACCTTCCACTTTCCCAGGTTCTCCAAGCCCTGTCCAACCTGGCCTTGGACACTCTAGGGATGGGGAGTCCACAACCTCTCTGGGCAACCTGTGCCAGGGCCTCACCACCCTCACAGAGAAGAATTTCTTCCTAATATCTAATCTAAATCTACCCCCCTTGAGTTTAAGGCCGTTCCCTTTATCCTGTCACTCCATGCCCCTGTCCAAAATCTCTCTCCAGCCTTTTGGAAGCCCTCTTTTGGTATTGGAAGGGTCTCTAAAGTCTCCCAAAAGCCTTCTTTTCTCCGGGCAGAACAGCTAAGTGAGGGAAGCAGAGCAAGTAAATGATGGACTCCAGGTCTGAGCCCAGGTGGCTCTTCCCATTTTCTGCTTGGATGGTGCTCACTGATGTTTGGGACCTCTGACCCACGTTAAGAGTATGGCCTAAAAATACAAAGTTAGGGCAAGGTCAGTTTGTATAAGGGTTTTATTCCAAGCTCTGTTTTTTTGGACAGATTTTGACCTATTCAGAAGTCTAGTCCAGAACATACCCTGGGAAACAACCCTTAAAAACAAGGGGGTCCAGGAGGGATGGACGTGCTTCAAGCAAGAAGTTTTGAGTGCACAGGAACAGGCTGTACCAGTGTGCCGAAAGGCAAGCCGGCGGGGAAGACAACCAGCTTGGTTAAACTGGGAGATTCTGAAGGAAATCAGGGATAAAAAGAGAACTTACCGACTGTGGAAGAAAGGGCTGGCTACTTACGAAGAATTCAGGAAGACAGCTAGATCATGCAGAAAGAAAATCAGGGATACAAAAGCGCAATTTGAAGTTAAATTAGCCACTTCTGTTAGGGATAACAAAAAGTCCTTCTATAAATACATTAATAACAAAAGGAGGAGCAAAGAAAACCTTCATTCTTTGAGGGACTTGGAGGGAAACATAGTTAATAGAGATGAGGAGAAGGCTGAGGTACTTAACACTTACTTTGCCTCAGTTTTTACCAGTAGGACAGGTGGCCCTCAAGGCAACCGGCCTCTGGAGCTGGTAGACAGAGATAGGAAACCAAATAGCCCCCTTGTATTCCAGGAGGAAATTGTTAGTGACTTACTGAGTCATCTGGATCCTCACAAGTCTATGGGACCAGATGGGATCCATCCTAGGGTAATGAGGGAGCTGGCAGAAGAGCTTGCCAAGCCGCTCTCCATCATCTTCCAACAATCCTGGCTCACTGGGGAGGTCCCATATGACTGGAAGTTGGCAAATATCACCCCAATCCATAAAAAAGGCTGCAAGGCTGACCCTGGTAACTACAGGCCTGTCAGCCTGACCTCGGTGCCTGGCAGAGTTATGGAGCAGATCATCCTGTGTGAAATCACACAGCAGCTACAGGATGGACAAGGGATCAGACCCAGCCAACATGGGTTTAGGAAGGGCAGATCCTGTTTGACCAACCTGATCTCCTTTTACGATCAGGTGACCCACCTGGTGGATGAGGGAAAGGCTGTGGATGTGGTCTATCTGGACTTCAGCAAAGCCTTTGACACTGTCTCCCATAGCATACTCCTGGAAAAGCTGGCAGCCCACGGCTTGGACAGGGGCACTCTGTGCTGGGTCAGGAACTGGCTCAAGGGCCGGGCCCAGAGAGTGCTGGTGAACGGAGCTGCATCCAATTGGCGACCGGTCACCAGTGGTGTTCCCCAGGGGTCAGTGCTGGGCCCAGTCCTTTTTAACATCTTTATCGATGATTTAGATGAGGGGATTGAGTCCATCATCAGCAAATTTGCTGATGACACCAAATTGGGAGGGAGTGTCGACCTGCTGGAAGGCAGGAGGGCTCTGCAGAGGGATCTGGATAGACTGGAGAGATGGGCTGATTCCAATGGAATGAAGTTCAACAAGGCCAAGTGCCGGGTCCTGCACTTTGGCCACAACAACCCCCTGCAGCGCTATAGGCTGGGCACAGAGTGGCTAGAGAGCAGCCAGGCGGAAAGGGACCTGGGGGTGCTGATCGACAGGAGGCTGAACATGAGCCAGCAGTGTGCTCAGGTGGCCAAGAAGGCCAATGGCATCCTGGCCTGCATCAAGAACAGTGTGGCCAGCAGGAGCAGGGAAGTGATCCTTCCCCTGTACTCTGCATTGGTGAGGCCACACCTGGAGTATTGTGTTCAGCTCTGGGCCCCTCAGTTCAGGAAGGATATTGAGGTGCTGGAGCGGGTCCAAAGAAGAGCAACGAGGCTGGTGAAGGGACTGGAGCACAAGTCCTATGAGGAGAGGCTGAGAGAGCTGGGGTTGTTCAGTCTGGAGAAGAGAAGGCTTAGAGGCGACCTCATCACTCTCTTCAACTACCTGAAGGGAGGTTATAGCCAGGTGGGGGTTGGTCTCTTCTCCCAGGCAACCAACAATAGGACAAGGGGACATGGGCTCAAGCTCTGCCAGGGGAGGTTTAGGTTAGATGTTAGGAAGAAATTCTTTACAGAGAGGGTTATCAGGCATTGGAACGGCCTACCCAGAGAGGTGGTGGATTCACCATCCCTGGAGGTTTTTAAAAAGAGATTGGACGTGGCCCTTAGTGCCATGATATAGTAATTGGAGTTGGATAGGGGTTGGACTTGATGATCTTGGAGGTCTTTTCCAACCCAATCTATACTATGATACTATGATATAGAAAAGAGCGTGTCAGACCTGAGGTACTGCAATTGAAAATGTCCACTATGGAACACTTAGCTAATTAAGCAGGGCATTAAAACTATAGGGGGTTTGCAACACATGCATGGGTGTGAGCCAGTCATGGCTCATTAAAATCCTAATCCTGAAAGCTGCTGAGAACAGGAGACATTTCTCTGAACTGTGCGATCTTTTGCTCTGAAGTTTTATGATCTACAGGAAAACAGTCCTGTATCTGACATCGATACAGGACCAATACAATCAAACAGTAAGTGGCTCCACATGCATTCCCTTAATTGTTAGCTGTCCTATTGAGATTAAATTGGGCATTAAATTAAAGAGAGATTAGATTGTGACCTGAGGTGTAGTAGTCATATACATACTTAAATATAAACCCCATTGTTTATTGGAAATAAAAGAACTCATGTTGCTTTGTTTGTACAATTTAGTTTATTGTTCTTAATATAGATTTTAAAAAACTAAAAATAACTTCTGACTGAGTACAGTCAGTGTTTACTCTTTCAAAGGAAGAGCAAAAGGAAAAGCTTTAGGGTCCAGAAAGCTTTTTCATCACCCTCCAGCTGCTTCTGCAACATTCTCCTCTTCTCCACAGGTAGTGATCAAGGAACCTCCTTAGAAATCCTCTGTGCAGAGCTGGGAATCTTCAGTTTTGTGGATCTTAAAAACTGAATTTGCCTCTTTTTTTCTGAATGTATAGGGGAACGTCAATTTTTTATGACTTTATGGTTGGAGAATTTTTTCCTTGTGTTTTAGCATTGTTTTGGTGACTTGATCATCCTTTAACAGGAGGGTTGGCAATCCATGGTGCAGGTTCTGAGAAGGATGGTGGGTGGGGGTGAGTGGTGGGCAGCAGGTCCACACAGGCTGAGGTTTTGGAGCTGCAGACAACAGCCCTCCTGAATTTGGGACTGAAGTGGGATGGGCAGCCCTTCTCTGCCATAGCAGCAAGACATTGCCAAGCAGCTACTTGACAGCATCTTGTTTCCTTGAGAGGCCACATCTTCCAACTCCCACCAAACCCCTGCCAGTGCTTGTAACCTCTAATCGAAAGGAGAGAGGAGCAGACTGGCACACTGCTCCCAAAACCTTGCTGATCTTTGCATTAACAACCCAATCTTTGAGTTTATTTTTTCCTGCTTGTCCTTCCCTGTGTTCAGCTCTGCTTGCTGTTGCTCCTCCTCTCTGTATTTTGATATTTCCCCATGTTTCTTCGTGTATAGCAGCCACTGTCCAGCTGAGATTTCCAGTGGTGACTGGGAAGATGGCAATGTACACTCTTCAAAGCATTTAGGGCTTTTGGGGAATCTTGTCCCTAAATGACTGTCTGTGAGTAGCAAGCCTTGGTGCAGGATATAGACCCGGCCCCATTTAGCTCCAAAACAAGTGTGGCATTGCCCTGCAAGGACCTACATGAGGTAGGTCTTCTATCCATGAGGCTTGGTATTCCTTAGTGAGTGTACAAACAGGATGATCCCAGACATGGGAACAGAGGACTGAGTAATGCTTAAGCTGTGCTTAAGTGAAAGTGATAGCTGAAGATCCAACCCATTATATTTTCTGTTCTTTTGAGGCTGAAAATAGTGTTGGTGTGAAATGGGGCATAAAGTTGATTAAGTGATCAAAACACAAAGCAAATTTTGGTCTTTTAAGCACTGTCAGACAGAGGACTGGACAGCCTCAGATGAGTTTGATAGTTCACTTGAGAAAACAGGCTCAAAAAATATCTAATCTGGAATAGATCTTGAAGAATTCTAGCTCCCAGTCCACTGCTCAGCTCATTAGACAACACATCTTTGCCACTTCAAAAAGCAGTTCTACAGTTTCCTCATTTAAAACCCTTTTGTTCCTATTGCTCCATTTTTTATTTATAAGAATGTTAAATTAAGCATTTGCCTTAAATTAAATCCTGTAAGTCTGTGATATACTTTTCATTACATGAAATATTATGAAATAAACCTTGTCATATAAACAATTAAAAGAAAGAGAAAACTCAGACACGTTCTAGACATTGAGTTGTCAGCCTTTGCAATGAAATGCAATCGTATTCATAGAAAAATAAGTTATGAAATTAAATAATTAAAAACTATACCCAAACAGGGTTGTCACATTGGAGCTGATCTATCAGAGCTCCACGAGATCTGTTCTCAAACCTTAGATCTGCAGGGATGATACACAGCAAAAACCTCCCACAAAAGGGCACGAGCTATAGGTGTGAATTACTGTAATTACAATTCATTTAGCAAAATTAGGCTGCATATTACTCATTGATTTGAAAGCAGTTTGGGTGTTGAAGAGGAAAGGTAATGATTCCACGCTCAAGAGATGGTAGAAGGTTCTTGGAGGCAGGTGGTGGGATCCCCAGGAGGGCTCCTGGCCATCAGAGCTTGCTGGGGGCTCCAGCATGAGAACCTGACCTTAACTGCCATAAAGTTATTTTTTGATTTAGATAATTTCTGTCAGCTTCTGAGCCAGATCCTGGGCTAATCTGCACTTTGTGCAAATCCATGAGCTTGCAGTGTTGGAAATCGGAGCCAAATGAGATCAGTTTGTGCAGAATGAACATGGTAGTGGGTGATGTGATGTGTACTTGTTCCCATCACTTCTGTTGATCGTGTTTTTGTTGGATCTAAATTTGCTCGTTCCATCCTCCACTTAATTCCAATTGTACACTCCCTATATCATCTTGTTCTCAGTTGCTTTCTACAGGCTGTACTAGGGGTGTTTTTTTCTTTCCACCCAAAGACTGAATTTCATGTTGTTTTTATAGAGGTTTTTAGGTTAAATGCTCCAATATTTCTGTCTCTATTTCTGGGCTTGGAGTAAAGTTCTTCTCTGCTATTTCCTCACTGACCTTTTTAGAAATTGAAATTACTTTGAGCTCCCTGTTATGTTTGCAAAAGACTTCTGCATTCTCCCCTTCTGCAGTGGCATATTATAAATATTTCCTTTGATGTGTGCCTTTACTCCATTCCCTCCCACCCTCTCCTTTTCCAGAATGGTGTACTGTTCCCTTTCTTTTTCTTCCACACCACGGCAGCTTATCAGCAGCCCAAAGCGAGGAGGTGGTTCCTTTAGCATGTAAATAAAGCAACACTTTTTCCAGCAAGCAACTCAGGCTGGAATTCTATGCCAGAAACTCTCCTCTACACAATGTTGAGTTCAAGTTCTGCATTGTGCAAAGGGTTTTTTCTTTCACAGTAGGAAAGGTGATCAGTCTGCAATTAGTCCTCTCCTTCCCCAATCTTTTGTGGCTCCATCTTTGCTAATTTCTCATCTCCCAGGACCAGAGCCGAAGGTAACTTTTCGGAATCCATTTAATGTGACAGTCCTCCCATCATCCAGCTCTGCATAAATTGAGCCTGTCCTCCAGCTGACGGTAAATGATGTGGCATTAGAGCAATATTTGGAAAGATGTGCCTGGAGTTCACTATTCTGGTCAGATGAGCGGGGAACATGCTTTTGCATTTTAATTTGAAATTCAGTGAATATTTTGAATGCCACAGCATGTCTATAACATTATTTAAAAGATCCTGTGCACTCAGGCATGTAATGATTGACATTGGCTGTAACTTGATGCAATGTTGCACTGTTTTAATTCTTTTTGGGGCAGTGTTATCTTTGATCACTTCGTATTCACTGGAAAAATCCCACAATTGCAATCCCACATTATGTTTCAGCGAGGATGCCAAGTTCTCTATGGTACGTAGCTATTCAAGGCACTTTGTCCACCCTCAGGCTGCTCATTAAAGTGATGGCAGTTTCTATTTTAATGAATAAGGTAGAGTGCAAATTCCCAAGTTCATTCATAGACCTTGAATGGTCAAAAGGAGTGGGTTCTTTTTTCAGTTCCCAACTTCTTTGTTTTCTTGGAAATTGTGTAAATGTGTTCATAACCATGGCCACAACTCCATGTGCATGCAAAACCCAGCGAAATTACAAGTTTTTGTGTCCAGGGTTTATATGATTAAAACTTCTCTTTGTGACCAACATCCCCCATCCCAGATTTCGTTTCTAGACACAGCTACGTGTCCATATTGCAAAAGGTAAGAGTAGGAAGGTGTTTGTGAAGAGATACTTAGTTCCCTCTTTTACTTCTCTGTTATTCCCTCACTAATGTCAGTGCTGTGCCAGAGAGCCTTTCCATACAAACCCAACATTCCTTGCTTTCAGGGACTGCCATTTCAAAGGCTGCGCTTGCCCACAGTCACACAGCAGGGGCATGAAAGCTGCTGCACGTTTCCTCTCAGTTCAAACAGGGCACTTTAAGGTAAAGCACGAACTAAGTGCATTGCTGAAGTGCTGCACAGGCGTGAACAGCCAGTGTAAGGGAAGGACACAGAGTTCTCCGCTCGCCCTCCTGCCCATTATCCACGTGCCACTCGAGCCTAACAGCCTGGATACCTTCTTTTGACCCTGCTTTGCTGTGAAAAACTCTTTTCTCCTGCCCATTACCCAAAGTTTGGGAATAGCTGTGGCTGCCAAGCGGAGGTTTTTTGAAGGCGGTGCCGAGTTGCTCCTCGAAACTGGGTTAAGGAGCACGTGTATTTTTTGCTGTACCCACGTTTATCCCAACTAACCCCTGCAAGCCAGAGGGAAAAGTGCTTTGGGGTGCCCAGGGCTGCCCTGGCTGGTAAGAAGAGCCAGCTGGGGGGAGGCACCGACACAGATTCAAAGCACAGCCAGGAGTGCTGGGCTCACCACTTGGGTGTCAGCCTGGTGGGGGAGGTTGAGCTTTGGGCTCGTTTCAGTCTGTGCTCAAACTCAAGGAATGTACAGCAAGAGCTACTGAAGGCCCTTTCCAACCCCCAGCACTCTGGTGAAGTGCCCTTTGCGCTTCCCAGAGATCCCGAAAAGTGTATGACTTTTCCTCAAGGCCAAGCCACGGGGCAGTTGGAGACCCACCAAGAGAACTCTGCCTTCATCTTTCCCTGCCCACAGCTCCTTGGACCAGATCCATCTGTTCTGCAAAGGCTTTGGCTTTAGCTGGAAGGTACAAGTTTCTTTGCTTAGTACACAACAATTTTTTTACGCCGTTGTATAAAATCAGAGAATCAAGTACAGGTGGCTTTAATTTTTTTCCTTGAGAAAAAGTGAAGATAAATATTGAAATGAAAAAAAGAGGTTGCTATTTAATAGCATTAAATCACTACACGTGGTTGCAGGAGACTAAGGAATTATTTTAATATTATTTCAATTTGCATATGTTCCTCCAAAATCCTCTTGTTGAAGCACACAGTTTCAGGGGAGAGGCTGAAACATTTAATCATTTAATAAAAGCAGCTCTTGCCGTGTATTTGTTATAGTCATGGATTTTACACACCAGAGGATCTCTGTGGTACACAAAGAACATGATCCTGAAGGGAAAAGTCCAACCTCTTTCCAGCTACACTAAAACATGTTTTTTCCTTAAAAATCTTCACCTTCTTTATCTGTGGGGCTTAGGGCTCCCTGGATGAGGAGTTGGTGTCAATGCCAGGGAATTGTCACCTTATCATTGTGTTGTGATAGAAACAGTGTTTGACTGGAAAATGTGATTTAAGGTAGCAAGTGGAAGTAAGGCCATACACACCTGAGTCAGAAATGTTAAATAACTACCAAAACTTGTGCAGGGTTTTCTGGAAATATTTTCTTCATTCAGTAACTTCATGTTTGCATCTGATACCAGCACCTTTGCCTCTCTCTCATGTACACATCCACAGAGAGATCTGCACAGAGATTGCAGTTTCCAGTCACGATTTTCACCCTTTGTCAGGTTACTGCATTAAGTGATCTTTTCTTCAGGCATATCTTCTGTGGCCTGTTTTAAACTTTATGATTTGGGGTGATTAGTGGTTGCTGTGACCTCAGATTTGGAATACTGTTATAATGTCATTTGTTTTTCTCCTGAAGACAAAAAGTGCTGGTTTCTAGTATTCCTTACCCTGTATTAGTAGAATGTATTACACTTGGGCCATGGAATACTGACACCCCTGGAGAGCCTGGTCGCCCTAGACTCCTCCATTGGGCAAGTCAACACCAAGGAGAAGGCTCAAATTAAGAGGCTCTTCATCTCTCCCTGTCTGTGGAGGCTGGGGCTTCATTCCCAAGGCTCCCAGCCGTGCAGAAGAGCGTTTTTTACTAAAACTTGCTGTTTTGGTAAGATTGGTGGCTGTTCCCAGGGAGGGAGCACTGTCACCCTTGGGCAGTGGTGCTGCCAGGCTGGCAGGAGATGTGTCCCAAGGGAGCCAGGCTCACGGCAGATACTGCACAGGAAGATTTGTCTCTCCTTAGGAAGATTCCCTGTAATGAATCTTGATGCCTGCAAATCTGCACAAATTAAAATTTAAATAAAAGGTTGGTTTGAGGTTTTTTTCCTTAACTGGTAGCTCTTGTGAATTCAACAGAGAAAGCCACTTGGTGGCCTTTTCGCCTTGAGCATCCTCAGCACAAAGATTTAGTGTTTGGAATTTTAAATTATGATTTGATGATTTTCCACGTGCCACAACAGATATTGCTCACTCTCCCAGAGCTGCAGGAACTGAAAAAAAAAAAAAAACAACCCAGAGAAAAAGCAGGAGGGTTAAACAAACAGACCTCAGCATACAGAACTTGAGCTTTTTAAGGAGCAGACACATTATTCCAAAGACTGTGGCCTTAGCAGTGTATGACCCCTAACAAGCAAAAGCAGTAGATCATTGAATTAAAAAAGAGCCATTTTCCAGAATGTAATTGCACCTTAAGGGCAAATAAATACCTTCTTGCTGCTCAGATTGGTAGCGTTCCTTCCCATAACTGAAGCATCAGGAATAATTATGCTAAAAGACACTTAAGCTTGTAGAGAAAACACATATTGCATTTTATGATGCTCTTGCTGGGCTTCTTGTGTAACATGAGGGAGATTATATTAACACTGGTGCTGTGTCGGTGTAGAATTACACCCCCGTGTTGGGCTGAACTGCATTGTGCAGCTTTCCGCACTTTTTATAGCTCTATTAATGGTTTTCAAAAACTGTGGGCTAAAGGAGTATTAAAATGTCTTGGCAATGTACAGTTGCTCAATCTTTTTACTGTGGGATTACATATACCTTGTTTCTGTTTGATTTTGATTGCTTGCTTGGCCTAGATTCCCTGCAAGCGTTCGGTACGACTGAATAATTTTTAGTTGTACTTTCTTGCCATGCTTTATGCTAATCTGCTGATGTTTTGCAGCCACAGCATTGCCAGTCAATGCTCCAGCCTACAGTCTTTATCCTTTACTGGATTTTTAAAAGGGTATTTTATTGCCTGTCATTACCATTCATTGTGGCTTTATGGACTGTGCTCGCGCTCTCCCGGCGCTGCGGCTGCCGCTCGCTCCCAGCGCAGCTCCCGCCGCCTTTGTTCTGCCCAGCACAAGTTTTACACGGTCCCTTCTGCCCCAGATACCCCTTCACAGGGGCTGCTGCAGCTCCCAGGTGGGAGAGTGTAATTTCAGCTTCATGATTTAAACAGAATGGGGGTTTTTTCCCCCAAATATCTCCGGCTGTTTCACAGGGTGAATGTCAAGCACAGAATGTGCAGTGCATTGTGCTGCGGGAGTTTTGGTATCTCTCGAGCATTTTTTATTATGCTAATGCACACTTGAAAGCAGCACCAATGTTTCGTTCAAGTGACATCATTAAATTAATAATTATTTATTAGGAGCGCATTAAATTTCTCATGCCCTGCTTATGCATATTTCTCAGTTTTATTTAATAACATATGGGACAAAATCAAACCCAAAGCTGCAAATTGGAAACCCATTTGCTCAAAACTGGTGGCTTGCTTAAAGCAGAACTCTAAATAAAATTATTGTAAAACTCAACTGTAAATAAAATTATTGTACCTCGAGGAGATTCTTACAACTCAATGCTCACTTTCTTTCATCTTTAGTAGGTAACAATTTTGGATACTTCCTTTTAGTTGGAGATGCTTTTGGGACAGTTAAGTCATTAGGAAAATATCAAAGCTGTATGAATGTAAGGGTTTATCAGTTTAAGTCCCTGAAAAACATGCAATAAATCAGAATAATTTTTTAAGGAGGTAGGACCTCATACCATGCCCAGCCCAGAGCCCCACTGACATGTGGGGCAGTGCTGCCTGTGAGCCCATAGACATTGCCCCTGGTCACAGAAGATGGAGCAGTGAGGACTGAGGCTGTTGGGCAGGTCACAGTCTGATGTTGCCTGCAGTGCATCACTTTTTCACTGCTGTTGTCCTATGAAGGTCTGAGATCATGGAAAGGAGGCAAGGCTGGAGATTTGCTGGTTTGGAGTTAGTTAGACCTGAACAGAGGCATTTATGTATGAATCCGAATATACATCAATCTTTGCCTGACTACTCAGCAAAAGGAAAAAGGATAGTTTCCTGTAGCAACACTTAAATGTTTTGATTGGTGCTTTTAGAGTAAATAAATCATTCACTCTGTACTTTTTCGTGAGGTGATTTATAACCTTAAAGTGCAGAGTTCTTTCCAAGCAGGGCGCTGTGTCAGATAGGGAGAGCAGGAGCTGCACTGTGAGAGCCCTGTTTCCCTGCCCGAGGATCTGCAGTGGTGTTAACAACAAGTTACCTCCCCCGAGCTGCAGAGACACACATTTTAGAAAGCCTGACTGGAACACTGACTTCAGTGGGAGCTGAGTGCTCAACACCACCCAGGATTGGACCTCAAATACTTATCTGTAGGAGCTTTCCATTATTCATTCTACAAATGAAACTGGTTGTAATGTAAATTATAGAATGAATCTTTCTATGGCTTAAGATCCTGTAACTTAAACCTCCTAGGCTGCTTATCTGCCTTCTGCCACCTACCTACAGTTTATCCAGTGCACTTGGCATTCTTGATTGTTCTGTGCATATAAATTTCAATCATACCCACAGGGTCCCTCTATTCTATAATAGCCTGCATTGTGAGCAATTTAGCAGAGAACTGCTCTGCCCAAACACTGAGTGAGACATTTGCTATTGGGAGAAGCAAAACCCTTGGGAAGTGCCATGCATATTCCTCACATAACGCTGTAATAAGGCAATTGTATTGAAATTAAAAAAAGAGATTGAGAGATTTATCTCCCCTTTCAGTCACAGGGTATCATGGAGCTGTCCGGGAGCCTCTAAGCAAAGCAATCCCACGTATGCAAAGTCAGCCGGCTCGGGAAGTCGGGCTGATTGGCTCACGATGGCTTGATACCTTTTACAAAAGTCATTAAAATTCTCCCTTATCTCAACAGAATAACTTTGCACTGTAACAATCTTATTATACCCCAGTTGTTCTATCCCTCTGCCAGGCAGGTTACGCACAGCGCCTGCCTCTGTGATTCCGTGCCTGCCTTTCATCCCGCTCCGTGTACAGCTCCAAGCCGGCATGAGTTTCTCCAAAACACCACAGATGCTGCTACAGAAACTCCTGTGCCACAGCAAGGGGTGGAAATGGTCCTGGCTCTGGATGCACAAGTACCGTAGACCTCGCAAGCCCTTCATGGAGTGTATTATCTGGAGACCTGAGTAACAGGGAAAGTGTGAAGGAAGTCCTTGGGGTAGCAGTGCTTTCCAACACTCTGTCCTCCCCCTGCACTCACTTTCTATCTTTGGTGTGAGGGAACAAGAGGGAACATGAAGAAGATTACGATGTGTTAGGGAGATGAGGTCTGTGTGAGTAAGGTGGAAGTGGAATTAGTCTTGAAAGCCTGGTAGTCTATGAGAAAGTGTAAGGAGATGGGAAAAGTGCCATTTGTATGATTATATAATCACAGAATGGTTTGGGAATGAAAGAACCTCAAAGACCATCTTGATCCTACCCATGGGCAAGAACACCTTCCACTAGCCCAGGTTGCTCCAAGCCCCGTCCAACCTGGCCTTGGACACTTCCAGGGATGGGGCAGCCACAGTTTCTCTGGGCAACCTGTGCCAGGGCCTCACCACCCTCACAGGGAAGAATTTCTTCCCAATATCCCATCTAAAGCTATCCCCCTTCAGCCTAAAGTCTTTCCCCTTGTCCTATTGCTACATACCAGGACTGTGATTTGGAGCAGTCCTTAAAGTCTCCCAGACTGATATACCCTTTTTTAAGTGAATCCTGAGGAGCTCTGACATTTTTGGCTGCATTTAACTCTATGTAGTTTTTAATTTAAAAAAACCCAATCATAAGTTACTCCTGTGATTTACCATCTTGTGGTACCTTGTAGCAGTACGTTCAGAACAGAGCAGTTTGTTTGGAGAGACCAAGAGACCAGAGGGGATCCACAGCAGGAACTGTTTCAGGACACTGTAGGCAAAGGAAGTCCCTGAAAGTCTTCATGGAAACTAAAAGATGGCTCCTACCAATAGTAAAAAACAGCAAGAAGGATTATGCTTAAAATCTATTGCAAGTGATTTCCTTTAATATAGTTAAGGAGATTTCTCTCTGTAATACTCATCATGTTCCTCCTGAAGTTCATTCTATTATCATCCTCACTTGTAGTTTCATGAAGCCTTCCTAATATTTATGAGATAAGGGAGTTTTGGCCTTGGGTACAGAGGAGAGCATTTTAGGGAGGAAAGGCTGTTTGTCTGGGGAGGCAATAGTGGAGCATGGCAGAGTGCTGGTGTGTCCTGCTGGCAGCACCGCAGGAGAAGAGTGTGAAAAATGTGTTTGCCAGTTCAGCAAATGAATAAAAATGCAGTTACTTCTTCTAATGATCCTTTCTAGTCTGAACTGAAAATGTTTTCTCGTTGAAATAAAACCCAAAAGAATCTGAAATACTTTTTGGGTCGGAACTGGAAGTAGTTCACTGTTAAATAAAATGTCTGAATTTGATGTGGGACAACTCCCAAAATCAAAGAGAAGAAATTTCAAGGAATGGTAATAGTGGTTTCCTTTAATCCATCAGTCTTTGTTGGGAAGTCTGCCAATGGCAGGAATTGGATCATCCAAAGGCCTCCAAGTGAAGACTCTTCCTGCAGAAATCAGAGTTACCAACTCGAGCAGTGTGATGAACTGGATTGGAACCGACCACTCTCGAGTCAGTGTCCTCACAAGAAAGCTCTGGAGCATTTCTGGGCTGGATAGTCCATCCTATGGGGTTCCACATTGTAGAAAATACATGGAGAAAGTGTGGGTGGCTTTATGGCTCGATGGTACTATGTTTGCCTGGGAGAAACAGCCTATCTCTGTGCAAATACAGAAAATTTAGGGCAAGATGATGTCTCAGAAAGTCTGTGCTCTCCCTTTATCCCTTCTACTGTCAGCCCTTCCACCTGGGGTGCTTGAGCTCAGCTAGAAGGACCAATCTGCAGAAACAGAGAGACTTTGGGGGTTTTTACTATGGTCTTCAATTTATGGACTTTATGAAATAATTCTCTTCTTTGGCTTCACTTCACCTTCTGCAGAAAAGTAGGGAATACCCATTGTCCTGACCTATCCATTTAGACATGGATGATTTTTGCATATATTTAAGAAAGAAGTCAAACTTTAAGGAAAGATTGATTTGTTGTATTTTAGCTGGTATTCACACTAATCCTTGGACACACTGAATAGGCTGGAGTCCCAGTGTGACACATCTTACAAGTAAGAGGAAGTGCTTGCCTGAAGAAGATAATGGTCTAAGAATTAAAGAAAAAAGAAAAAAAAAAAAAAAGAAAGCCTTATATTTCACATGGTCACATGTGGGAATTCAAACTCATGTTGGATGACAGATCCTGGGTTGCTCCCAAAGTCTCTGCTAATCCAAATAATCAAAATCATTGCTTCAAGCCCCATCTCACATTTAAGTGCTCCATGCTTGCAGATTTCTTTCTTTAACAGGTAAAATAATGAGTATTTCTTGAATGTTGCCTTTAGTCAGCTCTAATCTGCTTCTGTGGGAATTCCCTGGGAGAGCTCCTGGCTTCCCATGGAGCTCCAGCACAGCCAACACTCGTTGTAAACACAAGGTGGTGGTAATTACATCTGTTTCTTTGCTGCACAACCTCTGTGTAGAACTTTCCTCTGTCTTTGCCCCAAGAGCTACAATACGTCTTAAAATCAATAAAGTCGATACCTTTAAAAAAGATTTGTTGATGTTTGGACTACACATAAAATTAGATCCTCTGATTAATAGCACAACAATGTGGCAGCATCACTGCATTATGGGACATGAGGCTCTTCCTCACTCACCCACTTACAAAGAACTGTATCTTGGAATAATAAAGACTAAAAATTACAGCTAAAAGAATAGTTATTGACTCACAGAAATAAACTGCAAACCCCTTCCACTGTGCTCCCCTTCCATATGCATTGTGTTGTCATTTATTCACGTCCATCCTCATGCTGGATGTCAGAGCACTTCCCAAAGAGACACTGAACAAACAAACAGTGCAGCCCCACCATGGGATTTATGTGGCAACTGCTCTGCTGTAAATAACAGCCCATCATAACCAACCCCTTGTCTCAGCAGGTCATTGAAAAAACAGTGATGAACACACTTTGGAGTGAGGAACCATCTCCTCTGGGGCTGGTGGCCACGTGAGTTATCTCTGCAAGCTCTGTGCTTATAAATAAGGGACTTGAGGACTTGTTTAAAAGTTTATCTAGGTGTAGGTGTTGTTTCCAATTTTTTTCTGGTTTCAGCTTCTTCCCCAGACTTTAAGAGGTTGTCTTCCCAAAAAGACAAAAACATGAAAGCTGGAGAGGAGCTTTTGACAAGGACATGGAGTGATGGGAAAAGGGGAAATGGCTTTTAATTGAGAGTGTATTACATGTAGATCTGCTATGAGACAGAAATTACTGTAAGGATGGTTTTTACACACTGATGCATTCAAAGATGTTGTCCCTGCTTTGTGTTAACACCAGAAGCAAATTGGCTTCAAGTTTTTCATCATTTCCCTTCCTACTGCCATGGATGTGCCACAACACATGAGGAATTTCTTCTCCAGTGCTTTTGGGCTCTGGGAATGTTCCTGGGACTTAAGGAACAAGCAGGTGTGAGTGTTTTGCCTTCAAGACTGGGTTGTCTGTACTGCTTGGGTTTATTAGATCTGTGTCCCATCCTATAAACTTTTGCACCGTATTATTGCGCTTCCATGGATTCATCTCTCAGTAGATTGGGTTTAATTGCTGTGCAGTGTCTCTGAGTTTAGTTATTATCAAATGGGTTTTTTAATATTTTAATTACAGTTACAAACCTGTGGTCCCTATAAACTCAGTCTCAATTATATTTTCCCTCTGGAGTATCTCTTGTTTCTCTTGTGTCTGTGCAGCGAGAGACTTCACTCTGTTCCTTTTGAAAATAATTATTTCTTCCCCCCCCACTTTTCAATCTCAAATAACCATGTCAAGGTATATTATTTTTTAAAGCCTTGATAAGAAGCTATTTTATTATTCTTCAGATGAGTAATCAAAGTCATTGGAGACTGGTAGGTGAATCAGAATGGAATAACACACTGAAATGGAGCCTTTTGGGAGAGAACAAAGCAGCTGATAATTGGCTGCATTATCTGAATTTGCCTGTTTGGTGGGAGGAGCTGCCAGGCACAGGGATACTGGGGGAGGTATTTGGAACCTGGAGATGGTGGTGGTGTAAACTGGAATGGGGACAGTCTGGTTCATGTGTGTTTAGTGGGAAACCAGGAAAAGGAAGGAAGGAGAAGAAAGTTTGAAAGAGGTTGGGGGAGGAGGCTCAGCTCAAGGATGTGTTACAAAGGCTTTCTGGAGAGTAGGAGGACCAGCTCCCTGTGTTGTTATCCAGGAGGCAGATGGGAATAAGGATGTGGCTGTGCTCTTTGGGGGAACTGGCTTTGAGTGTGAGTGTGCAGCCAGGCCTGGTGGCAGGGCCAGATGTCAGCAGATGACAGCAAAGATAGAAACCTGGTATGGCCACAGTCTTCTTGCTTATCTAGTGCTGCCTCTGTCACTCATGGGTTCTCATCTTGAGCCTTGACAGTTTGCTGGATTGTGAAGGAAAAGGGGGAACAAGTCCTGGACGTCCCCCCTGGTGCAGAGGTGGGATGGGTTGTCTGGTCAGCTTTGTCCTTGCTGTGCCCCATTGCCTTGTACCCCTCTCTGATGGAGGGACCTCGAGCTGAGAGGAGTAGGCTGAGGGAACCACACCAGTGCTGGCTTTTGCTGCCTGTAAAACATCAGGTAGTGGGGAAAGGCTGATAGTTAATCAGTAACTTTAGTACTGCCGTGAGATTGGGAGATGAACACGACCTTTGCAATAATCTGCAGGAAAAGAGTATGAATTACCTCAAAAGCCTCACACTGCAAGTTGCACTCAGTTTTATAGGACAAGACAGCACCAGAATTGACAAGAAAACTGTGATCTTGATCCCAGTCCCAGCCCAGGACATCACAGCTCCAAACCCACCCTGGGTGAGCAGCAGCAGTGGGTGCTACCCCACTGACAGGCAGGGGAGGGGGATTGCTTGAGGGTCCTCCAGAAGTGCTTCCCACTTCAGGGATTTGCTTTGCAGCAAGAGACCTGGTGTTTGTTTTGTTTGTTTCTTCCTCTTCTTTTCGTAAATTAAAATGGAAGGTTCTTATCACAGCCTCATAGCTGGAATTAGGGGTCAGTATGGCCACATGAAACACTTGTTAAGATGGCTTTGAGCATGCCCACACAATTAAAACATTGGCCTAGAGCAGTCCTTTTGTTTTGAAGGGACCACTCTCAGAAGTGTGTCATATTAAATTTCACTTCATCACAGCAACACTCCGTTGAGTGTAAAAAATAAAAGAAAAAAATACAATTTCATTTGCCTCCACTCTGTATGAAAACAAATAGAATGTAAGAAAATTGAGGTTGTAATTAAGTTCTATAACATCAAGAGAAACAAATATGTCTATGAAATGTGTGCTGGCCCTGAGCGGAAAATTCAGTTGTGTTGGACAATGTGTGTACACACAAATACAGATATCTGTGTATCTTTACGTCCACTCAAACTCACACCCTTCTGCATGTTTTCTGCTGAATATTGCCCTTCACAAGCACATCTGCCAAGGAACCCCATGCAGACCTGGGTTTTGGAGATGATATTTGCATGGAGAGGAAGTCTCTCAGATGGAGCATCCTCATGTTGTCGACAGGAACAACGTTTGGAGAAAGGTGCTGTTTGATCACGTGGAGCCTGGAGCATGGTGAGGGTCGTCTGCAGAAATGTGGGATGCTGGAAGGAGAAAAGGGACCTGGGGGCAGATTCTGCCCTGTGCACCTGCCTGGGGTTATGCTGCTGCAAGGGTCAGCCTGGTTCTGTGGGCTTCTGAGCACGTGGGAGATCCTGCTCAGAGGGCTGGGCATAATGATTCAGAGAAAAGTAAGAACCGACTCACAGCCTTGCCCACATAGTCTGTTGTCCTTGATTTTGCACATTCCTGAAGGTAAGCAAACTCAGCAAGGCTGTAGTAAAGCAGAAAAAGACTGAAAAATTCACTGTAGCGAAACTTCAGATCAGCCTGTGTGTGGGGATGTCCCTGGTATTCAGTCAGCTGGTCCTCATTACGCTTATGTATGGATATATTTGAGATAAAATTCTTCCTGCCGTTGGTGAATAGGAAGATTCAGGCTGTTAGGGGACCATTCACTCATTTAATTATCCTACATGTGTGTCAGTAAGGATGGGAATACTTAAGAGTATTTAACAAAACTCAGAGATACTCAGTAAGGTATTTTTGTCTTGTTAAACACTTATTCCCTCCTTCCTCCCTGTGAGCCGCACAGGAAGACTTGGAGAGCTCAATATTCTAATAGTTGAGATGACAACTGAATCCCTCCTCTTGTTCCATTCAGCCTTAATTAGCATTTTCGTGTGCATTTCCTTGTTCTTGCTGAAAAGCCTGAGATGAGAGTGAAGATGTTCGGGTTATTAAGTAATTATGAAAGACCCACCTCTTTCTCTGAGTGCCCCAGGGAAATTTGCCAGCTCTCTAACCTGTCCTGCCTCTGCCTGTGCTGTCCCCTGTGCTGTCACCTGCCTGTGAGCTGCACTCAGGCTACAGGGTCAGTGCTGCTTTGATAGTCATCACCAGCATTTGTGTTTCTGAGAAGGTCTCTGATGGTGCATGGGCCATCTCTTCATGCAAGGAATCAACTCAAAATAAAGACCTAGTGAGTTGTCCTTTCTGCTTTGTGAGGACCATTCCTGATGACCTTCTCTTGGCAACCTCTGGAGAGGGTAGAAGGAAGGTGTGTGCCCAGTGCAGGCAGGAGAGCAGCAGATGGATCTGCTTTCTGGAGACTTTGTAAGCTGTCCCCATTCTAAGGGCTCTGGCTGTGTGCCATGCCCAGTTCTAATCACCTGGAGAAGGGAAGTGTCCAGGGAGACCTTATAGAATCATAGAATGGCTTCAGTTGGAAGGGACCTTAATGTTCATCTTGTTCCACCCCCTGCCATGGGTAGGGACACTTTCCACTATCCCAAGATGCTCCAAGCCCTGTCCAATCTGGCCTTGAAACTTCCAGGGATGGGGCAACCACCCTTGCAGCCTTCCAGTACCTGAAGAGGGTGTATAAGGAAGACTTTTTAGCAGCAGGACAAGGGGTGATGGTTTTAAACAGAAGGAGGGTCAATTTAGGTCAGACAAAAGGAAGAAGTTTTTCACAATGAGAGTGGCAGATCACTGGCACAGATTGCCCAGAGAGGTGGTGGACACCTCATCCCTGGAAGTGTCCAAGGCCAGGCTGGACAGTGCTTGGAGCAAACTGGTTTGGTGGAAAGTGTCCCTGCCCATGGCAGTGGGGTTGTACTATATGACCTTAAAAAATTCCCTTTTAACCCAAAGCATTCCATGACTCTGTGGAGATTCAAAGCCCAGGCTGGTTGTCAGTATGGGGAGGTTGGTGAGCAGAGGTGTAGGAGTGTTGCCTGCCCAGCTTGGCACGAGACAATGTCCCTCAGGAGAATTGCCACCACATTAACGGGAGGAAAGGTGGCCCTTGTACTGGGCTTTGTGCAGGGTGATCTGTTGCCCATCAGGGCTGGATGGATCATCAGTGAATCATCAGCTTAGGTGCTTCAGGGTGCTGTTGCCCATGGATGGGAGGGGCAGAAGAAGGACATCAGTGATCCTTGTTAGACTGGACATCTTGGGATTTGCTGCCCTTCCCCTGTGATTGGCAGCCTGGGTACATTTATGGCCCTTTTCATACCTCACTACAAACACCGAAATTACTGCTTTGGCTGACAGACAGCCAAAAACGTCTGAATGGCTCATTGTTTCCCAAGTAATATTTTCAATACAAATTGAGCTGAATGGTTCTTGAAAACAATTGTATATTAAACTCCAGCAAATATCCGTGCTGTTCAGGCCCACACAGGGTAATATAAACGCCAACGTGGCTTGATAAAAGCACAATGAAAGGTTCTATTTTTGTGAGTGTCAGTGACCTTGTGTGGCTGTTTAAGGACTGTTCAATCTCCTGTTCAGGATGTATAAAATTAATATACCTAAGGGGGAGGATGTTATTAGGAGTTAGCTCGGAAATGCTACAGGAAATGCTGCAGATAGATGGCTGAAATTACCCTGTAGACATTGTTCAAACAGATCTGTGTTTAAAATTAAACTTACAAGAAAATCCTTTTACTAGTTAGTCACCAACAGAATAAGTATCTATTGATTGCATCTCCATTTGTTACATCTTAATAAAAGCAAGAGTTTTAAAACTACATAAAAGAACAAGGGGGGGAAGAGTGTTAGAAGTGTTATTAACATATTAAAAGATAACCACAATGGATATAATAAAATACATTATTCAAGAGGCATGATAGCAAAACTCAGTGAGAGTGTCTTTGCCCCTGCACGTTCTTAACATCACTGAAAAGAATTATTTCTCTTCATCTATTTTCTGCTGCCTCTGCTTTACCTCAAAAGCCATACATTATTCCCCCAATCTATTTCATTGAGCAAGATAATTATCTATGCATGGATGCTTTAGCATTAAAGACATCTCCCAGAAAGTACAACTTTCCCATTTATTTATTTATTTACTTATTTATTTTAACAAAAGGGCTAAAAGAAAGGTGTGTGGGAGAAGGAAATAAGGATCAGTGTTTAAAACACAGCTAATGACATGCTAATGTGCCCAAATGAATATTGAAAGAACTCAAACATTGCTTTGAAATTAATTATACCACTCCCTTTGTCCTGTAGAAATGGGAGATTAAAACCTGTACGGAGATGTTTACTATGTTTAATTTTCAATTGTTTCTTTGATGTAACAGATAGAAAGGTTTGCACCTGCAAAGTAAAAAGGCTGTGAACAGATTGCAAACATTCTGCAAACACTTCATCAAGAATTTTAGTTGTCAGCCTCCCCAAGCACAAGGGAGCCTTGATGATATCTTTGTGTGCCTTTGACTCCTTTTGATTAATAAATGCAAACAAATTTCGCTCAGTAACCTCTGGTTGCAATCCATGCATGACAATTAGGGACAACCTCTGGTGAAGGGAGGCACTGAAGTCTGTTCTCCCTTCCTCTCCTACACAATAAATAGTTGATCTTTAATGCTTTTTGACAATTAGAGAATGAAATCTTTTGTAGTTGTGCAATCCTGGCTACTCTTCTTTATTCTGTTCTCAGCAGTGACAGATCTGTGTTTGCTGTAGTGTTACAGTGGTTTGGGTGGATGGGCTAATTTTTTTTTCCTTCCTTTTCTTTTCCTTATGCTACTTCAAACCACTATTGAAACTTGGACTGAAAATATTGCTTTTTTTTTTTTACTGAACAGCCTGTGAGTTTCATCAATACAATGGATTTTAGGAAGAGCTGCTTCGGAACTTGCATAAAACCCAAGTAAATTACTGCCTGACTTCGTGGGTCCACCTTGAAAACAGTACTAAAACTGTCTTAAAATGGTTGGGGAAAGTCCCTGACACCTTGGGCAAGCAGCAGAACCTGTATTAGGGCTGTGGTCCTGGTCCTGCACCCCTTATTCCACTTCAGTTCCATGGTACCAGGCACAGAGGCTGATTCCACTGTCCCATGTATGTGGAGGGGCTTAGCAGATGAGGCAGATGGTTTTAGAAATGAATGATTCATTTCTTTATAGATGGGAGCAGATGCACAGACAGAGGATGCATAACTTGTTTTCGTAAATTCTGAGATCCTAAAGATATAGTTAGGGACTTAAAGGAATTCAGAAAGTGTAAGGATAACCTAAGTGAACAAACCCTCAGCCAAAATAGACTTTTTAAGGAAAATTAAAAGAGATGCAAAGGCTTTCCAGAGGTAGGAAGACAGAATAAGAAATTAGGACTATACGTTAAGAGCTGTGTAGAAATAATTTAAGTATGACCCCAAAAATGAATGCCGGTGTCTTGGTTTTGAAGAAAAATGTGGGACAGAGAGAGGTTGGATGGCTATGGGAATCAAGCTGTAAGAATTTACCTGGTCTCAGGTAGAAGCAAGATTCAGGGTGCTCAGATTATGAAGGGTTAAAACATCTGTGCACAAGACTACAGTATCTGTTGGGAGAACAGGACACACAGTACCTGCATTGGGAGTGGAGGACAAGGGGATGGAAAACGTCCCAGTTGTCTGATCTCAACAGCATAAAAGGCTTCAGGTGATATTTGGAGGAAAACAAGCGAGTAAAAGCTTTAATTATTAATCAAATAATTTACAAAAGAGGATATAAGTGGAAAACAGAATAACGTACCATTTTTTTTCTGTCCAATGCCATCACGTGCCAAGCCAGCCTGATCTTTTTTTCTGGTAGTTTAACTGATTTTCTTGACAAAGAAAATGCAATAGGTCTCATCTTTATGGACTTCAGTGAAGCATTTGATATAGCACCACATGGGAAATCATCAGGGAAAAAGGAGGCGGTGGAGATTAGTAGGAAACCTGAAAGGTTGATAAGGAATGAGCCACAGGTGGAAATGAAAACAGATTGCATTAACAGGGAAGACATCTCGTTAGAAGGAGGTTACCCAGAGCATTCCCCAAAGACTGGTCTTGATACTATCTTGTGCAATATTCCTTGGAATGGCCCTGGGGAGGAGGACTGGGCTAACAGAGTTTGGAGATAGCACAAAATGAAAAACATCATCAGGACAAGAACTTGGTGTGTTGTATACATGGAATTTGGGACTGGAGTAGCAGAAAGAATAAGATGGAGCATGTGCCCCTAGGGACAAACAGTGATGATTTCTGGGATAAGCTGAGGGTTGTAGTTCAGGGGCACGGAGGTGGAAGAACAACTGAGCCATACTCAGCAATCCCAGAGGATTTTGAGCCATGATGTGATTCCATGAAGGTATTTCGAGTAGTGCTAGTGATAAATTCCTGTCTGGCCATCCTGCTGCTTCTACTGAGCTGCCACATGTGGTCCTGATCCTGCTCAGAGCTGGGAGCTGAGATTTCAGGAGAGGATACAAGAGCCTGGATCATTTGGGCCAGCAGAGTAAATGCTGAGATACGATCTGATCATTCACTGATAAATGCAGAGGGAATGCAGACAAGTGAGGGGAAAAGAGGTAATGGACAATGTTGACAGGAAAATAAATGGATATAAAGTGAGCATTAATAAATTTTCTGATCCCAGTGGGATTCCCAGCCCTCAGAGACCCAATGGGTCTTTCAGTGAGAAAACCAGTAGGAAGAAATACAACGGTTTATAAGACGTCACTGTATCAGATTATTTGGTGTTAAGCAGAGACCTATCAGCTTCATACTATCCCAGCATTCCTTTTACCCTTTGAGTGGTGGATCTTGAGTCCTTTCCATGCTGGAAAGCCCATCACTTGATGGAGGTGCTGCAGGAGTGAGTAGGGAATGAGTAGAAACATTCCCCAGGGTCTCAGAAATATCAGTCAGAGGTGACTATCAAGAGGTGCCTGATTACAGGACTGGCCATTCAATCCCAAAAACAGAGGGGGCACTTCAACACTAACTACATTAGGGTGGTATAGGGAATATGCACCTTCAGGGCTTTTTCTCAACCCCAAAAATACCTCCTGCATTCAGAGCTTTTCCAGGGCTGTGTTGCTGGAGATGCAGTCATTCCTGCATATCCCAAGATAGGACATGTCCTGGGTTCCACTCTAACACAGCATGTAGTCTGCCCCCCAAAACTCCTAGTTTTCTTTTTTCTTTCCTTTTTTTTTTCAATGAAAGCCTAAGTTAGGAGGAGTGGTGCCTGCAACATTTGCCAGACATCACAGGGAAGCAGTAACACGTGCTGAGAGCCTTGTGTATCTCAGAGATGTTCAAAATAACTCCACCTCTAATAACTCTAAATGTTCCCCTTCCAGGGAACAACAGGTAGGCAATTCCCTAGATTTCAGTAGGGATTATGAGTTTAAATGAGATTGACATTTTACATCCAGTAAATTTTAATTTACAAATGTGCTAAAGAAAAAAGATAGAATAATTTTTTAAAGGTGAAGCATCAACAGTTTTCCCAAGTTCCACAAATCTGTAGCGATGAGTCACTGGGAATTCAAGCATAGAAAAGCAGTTGTTTGCTAGGCAGAACTGAGAATTTAGGTGGGAAAGGTTTTCCAGAGTATTAGAGGTGATGAGGGGAAAGACTGGTCACACACTGGGACCCGTTTGTCAGCATCAGTCTTGCAGGAACAGTTCCTGAGTCCTTACATTACCATTCCCCACTCTGTTACCTCAAAACTAAGGCAGTATCTCAGTGTGGTACTTCCTCTTTTTTTCTGGTAAATCCTGAGATGAGGAATATCTACAGTGGGTATGAGATGTTTATGCAAGTAGTGAAAAGGATTCAGAAACCTTTAAATGAAAAATTTTTTTCTGTACATTTGCTTAGTTGTCTCCCTAACTGTTACTGATGTCCCCCATCTCCAACCCCTGTGTTATGGCCTATCCCAGGGCAGCAGTTCCCATCTTCCCAACAGGAAGATACTAGAAGGGATGCTGGTCCATGTGTTCCAATAGTTATGGAGAAGGGAGCTGGAGATGCTGCCCAGAAATGTTTCTGAGCGTGTGTGCTCAGGATAGGGTTGGTTTTTTTTCATGCAGTCCATGTGTACAGTCCTTTACATCCAACTCTTAATAATAGCCAGTTTAGTAGTGTTGGGGCAGATGTATTTATTCCCTGTTATTTAATACCCAGGTAACAACTGCTGGGGCATTTAATGAGTTCTTAAAAAAAAAAAAATCCACTGAGAGCCACACATTCTCACATACCTCCAGCCTTATTTCATGAGCTTAATGGACTCCAGCCTCTGCTCCGGTAGTTAAAAATCTTCCATTACTATCACTGCAGCGTTTTTACTGCTTTTTTTTATTTGCTCAATCATTTCACAGTCCAGTTGTTCAGTTTGGGTCAGGTTGGCTATAAAATATTCCTGTAACAAGTTTAATCTCTGCAACATCTCCGGCCTCCATCTATAATGACTTTGTACCAATGCTACTTTCTCCCAAATCACTGCTTTCAAGAACTAACAAATCTCCTTTTGGGACAAACACACATCCCAAACACACACCCCTCCTTCCCAGCATCTCCCAAACAACAGCAGTGTTTAATGCACTTGGTTATCCTGTCCCCATTGGAAAGATTCAGTTTAAAATTACCTGGATGTGAATAAATGAAAACTTTTAGTGTCTGAGCACCAATTCACCTGACTACCTGCCCATGCTTTTGGGTTGCTTTCAGGACTTTTGTTCCATAGTCCTATTTTTGGAGTTTTGTGTGATTTTACCCCATTTCAGTATGGTTTTGTGGAGGAGTTGCCCAAATAAGAGCACAGGCTCCTTGTGAGGAGTGCAGGTGATGCTGAGGAGGGCTGTTACCATCTGTTCAGGAGTTGGGCTTGGATGGTCCTTGTGGGTCCCTTCCAGCTCAGGATATTCTATGGTTCTATGACATGTGTGCTCTGGAGATTCCAGGAATGCTCCTCAGGAACAGCAGATCTGCTCCCCAGTCCTGAAAGCTCCCTGTGCATCTGCCTAAGCCTGCCCTGCTGGAATGACATCTGTGTCCAAGACACAGTTAAGGAATGTTGGATAGGGCTGAACATTGGAAGGGGCTGCCCAGGGAGGTGGTGGAGTCCCCATCCCTGGAGGTGTTCAAGGAATGACTGGACATGCCACTCGGTGCTTTAGGTTGGGTGACAAGGTGGTGATGGGTGAAAGGTTGGGCTTGATGATCTTGGAGGTCTTTCTCAACCTCAATGATTCAATGATTCTGTGAATATTGTGCCCAGATCAACCCCAGTGCTCATGAGACAGTCAAGGCCACTGAGTTCTGTACCAGATTCAGGCACGTTCTGGAGGTTCTTGTTTGCTCTGCAGGCTCTGAACCTTTTAATGGACACTGATTCCCATGTATTCACATATGAGATAAAAAATGGGAGATTTAGTAAAGGATATATGAGGGATTTGTGGTGAAGGTGTGACACTGGGTTGCTCCCCTGAAGCCTGTGATGGGAAGAGGATGACTGTGTAGCTTGGATGTGTCCTGGTGCTTGTTCCTGCTCTGAGGCACCATTTGCACACTCAGGAAAAGGAAGATTTCAGCATCTTTCTCAAACAAGCTGCAGTTCTGCTCTTGGTGAGGAGGAGCAGTGGAAAGGTTTAGTCTACAAGCCTGCAGAAATTTTAAACACAGAAAGTTCCTTGGTTCCACGCCTTGCATTCAAATATTCACCTGTTCCCATGAGCCAGACCCTGCACAGCCTGTGGAGCTGCAGCTCCTGTTGGATTGGCTCATTGATTTACTGCATGTTGTAACTCTGTGGAGTGGCTACAATATGGGGAGGTTGTGCTGGAACCTTCCTCTGCCTGAATCCTCCTGGCTGGCTCCCATCATCTCCTTCCCTGTCTATGGGACCAGTCAAAATCACTTACTGGTTCTTTCCCACAGCTAAACATCATCTCCAGCCCGTGATGCATTTTGTATCTCTCCAGAAAGTAATACCTATAGAAGTCAGCACTTCAGTGATTTATGTAATTAAAATATGATGGATCAAGTCATTAAAATTCACCAGCACTGGTACACGTGTTCACAAGTACACAACTTGTCTCCAACTGTGCCTGCCCCGTCATCCCACCATGACCTTGCTTTATTACTTAAGCTTTCACTCCGTATCAGAAAATTATGAATAGCAGAGCAAACTGAAGAGTGGAATTAAAAACAAGAGTGCCTGGTATATTTTTCTGCTTGTGTTTACTTTGTCACTTCAGAATGACAGGCTTGAAATTCCTGCATGATCTTCAGCATGTTCTAAAAATGACAGCTACTATAATTCAAATTTACTGCTGTATTTTTTTTTACTAGTAATGAAGTTGTAAATGCAGCATTTCTTTCATTACCTATTCATTAAAGATATGACATGAAAACAGAGTTACCATGGAAATGGCTCTGTGAATTCTGAGTACATAATAAGAATTTCATTGTTTACACTACAGCACAGATAACTGATGGGTGTTGTTGTTGCTGGTAAAGTCTTATTTAGCCTCGGGAATGCTTGTAAGGGGAAAAAGGTTGTGCAATTGGTCTTCCACTAAGTGCCTGCACACAAGCAAAGCTCTGTAAAATCATCAGTGCAAAAGAGTTTTATGATGAAAAGCAGCGAATATGTTTGGAGCTTTAAATCTTTGAGCATCATTTGGAGCTGCATATTTAAACATTCAAAACAGAGATAGCCTAGTTGGTGTGTTACTAATAGTCTCATTGCAGAGCTAATGCCTACACAGCTCATATAAATAAATTAGGATACAAAGAATTTAGGACTTTTTATACTTCAGCTGAAAACAGTGGGTTTTAGTAGCAGGTAAGTATCAGATTTAATAAATAACAATGTCAACAGCTTTGCCAAAAGGTAAAGGTGGTAGAAGCCCTATTTTTGCACCAATTGCAATTTCAAACAAAATATTGGAAATCAGGAGCTGTGTCCTTTAACTGTACAGCAGGGACTGCACTTTTGTGCTACGCTGCCCCTCTGAAATGGTCTTATTTTACACCTAATGGGACTGGGAATACTCTTAAATACCCAAATGCCACAGTGACCCTTTGACAGCTGAAGTCACAGTGACTGTCAGCTGCACTTTTTCTAGTAAAAAGGTTTTAATCCCATTCTGCAGCTTTACAAAACCCCCAGAAAAGGCTTGAGCTCAGCTGAGAATCAGTGAGTCAGAATTGTCATTTATGCCCCCAAACCCTGGCTGTTTCTCATTTGCAAACCAGTTCATTCCAGGGAATGAGACATAAAGAGAAGCATTATAGATACTGTGTTATAAAACAGAGTGATAATGAGATCTCTTTTGTGCCTTAAATAAACATTTAACTGTTCCTAGTTTTAAGCAATAAAATATGTACATCTGCACAAAGATGAGGAGTCTGAATGTGACCGGGCATGTCCCGAGTCCTCTGCTGTCTGTGACAAGATTCTTGTTGATGATGAAGGTGCTGAGTTGGGGTGCTTGATGTACATCAGTGCTCTCCCATTCCAGAGTCATTTGCACTCGGCAGAACTAATCACTCCTAATTGCAGTTGACTGGCAGAATAATATTAAGGAAGCAGCCTGCATGTTCATCTTCCCAGGGCCTTTGCAGGAGGATTTTTTTCCTCCCAAATCTTCCAGTTGCTGTAGGTGGAAGGAAGGGACCATCCCAGAAACCCACAGGGCAGTGACAGATACAGCCCTAGAAACTGGGTGTTCCCATTCCCAGCCCTGAGCCAGGAGCTCATGGTGACTCTCATTTTAGTAAAATTTGGTACATTTGGGGGTGAATTAGCCGTGGCAGCAGTTACACATGACAGGTTAAAACAGTAAGACTGTAAAGGGCATCAGATGGGTCACACTCATGCAAAGAGCAGCAAGTTCTTTCTCCCCTGAGCTTGTCTGCCACAGTGCAGTGAGACCCATTTTAAACCTGTCTTTATGAATAATTTGATACTTCCAGGATTCTGAGGAATGGCCACAGACTGCAGTTATTATTCATAGTGTGAATAATAATTTTGTAGGAAAGGATTACAGTGTTATTCCTCAACACATCTGAAGCTACTTTAGGAGAAGAGATTTAGGCAGTGAGGGGACTCAGTGCAACTACCACACATTCACCAGTAACTTATAGTTTGCCTTGAGTGGAAAAAGACAGTCTGAATGTGGATTCTCACCTGCTGCTGGTAAGAAATGTCTTCTACCTTCAGGGATCCTGGTGTCCACACGCTCACCTGGGTCCATATCCCACATCCCTCTTGCCTGTGTTCAGCTTTGGCTTTGGCTCAGCTTGGCAAACTCACAGCACGTGGCATGAGAGGGAGAACAGTTTTCACATCTTGCTGTTGATTACCAAATGAAATGTAACTCAGATTACTGGAGCTGCTCAGATTAATGTTCTTGACAGTGTTTTAACTTTACAGAGCATCTGCTCCATATGTGATCCCACGAGTGCTTTGTGGGTTGAGTCACTGCTGTGACAGAGTAAAGAAAAAACGTTTAAATCATATTTTCTTTTTGAACCAGTAGGCAATGTTTTGGTTTTGGTAAAAGTCATCAGGCACAAAGAGAATAGGAAAATGAAAAATGAAATCTATTTGAATAATGAGAGCCCTGATCATCACATGAAATATGAAGACTTACACAGTAGGTTGCATTTTGGACCTAAATTATTTGTTTTGTTCTGTTTCAGTTTAAAGTTTAATTACTTTTTTTTATTTTGAAGTGTTGCAAACTACTTTTACTAGTTTTTTTTTATTTAGGGTCAAATTTTCTGATTAGATGGAACAGCACAAAGACAAAACTGTTCTTTATCTGCCTCCTAAATGGGCTGATGTGCCACAACCCAAAATCTATAGGAGCTATGTCTTGGCCGGAAGAGTTTACCTGGCTCCTTACATAGGGTTTTCCTCTCTATGGTACTGCAGGGAGACAACAAACAGGAATTTCAGCCCCCTCTAAGGTCTCCTTGAGGGTTTGGGAATCCCAGCTGCTAATGCTGTCCCCTTGCTGAAGAGTGCAGAGACATTTGTGCTACATCATTTATTCCCCATCCCTGGAATTGTCCAAGGCCAGGTTGGATGGGGTTTGGTGCAACCTGGTGTAGTGGAAGGTGTCCCTGCCCATGGCAGGGGGTGGAACAAGATGGTCTCTAAGGTCCATTTCCAAACCAAACCTTCTTGGGTTTTGGGATTCTATGAATCAGCATCAGCTCAGCCCACATTTAGCTTTTGCATGGGATCCACATTAGTCTCTGAGGCCCCCACACGCTCCTTATCATGGAAAATTAGCTGTGGGATGTATAGATGAGACCAGAGGTATATAAATAACACAGGTATTGCACATTTTACTGCATTTTGCAGTTTTGGGTTCTCTGGGCTTATTTCGTACACAGCAGGGGCAATTTGTACATAATATCTTTGCTTCCGGACTGTGAGCATTTTTGCTACATGAAGTTAAGCAGAAAACCCTCAGAAACAGAGTTTAATAACAAGAAGTGCTGACTCACTTTTAATTGGAGTGCTCAATGCCACGGGAGCACTGCGCCATAAGCTTGGGTAGTCACTGTATCTTATTTTGCAGCTTGCAATGTCCAAGCTATAGCGCACCACTGGCTTTATTTTTAATGCAAATTATAGCTGATTTCCAACTGTTGAATTGCAGGTACTGGGAGCTTTGCTTGTTTTTAAAACTGCTATTAGTAATTCGAAGAAATTGGTTATCTGAAGAGCAGGCAGATCCTTGCAGGCAGGGGATAAACACAATTGTTTGCCGTCAGGGTGGTTTGTTTTTTCAAAACATTTATTAAAAGTGCTAGAAACCATGCTGGCTAAAAGTGGAGTTTGCAGATTTCTGAGTGCTGTATGTCTCTTTCAGAAAAATTCATTATAATAACAGAGTCACCAGGCTGACTCTATTTGTGTAAAACAACAGACTCTCTGGAGATACTAGAGGGGTAACAAAACAAATGCACAATGTCCTGATAGAAATACAAGTATTGATCTGATGAATATTGCAGCCTAAAGACTACATGTTATTAGGGTGTAATG
Source organism: Corapipo altera (assembly GCF_003945725.1). Taxonomy (NCBI): domain Eukaryota; kingdom Metazoa; phylum Chordata; class Aves; order Passeriformes; family Pipridae; genus Corapipo; species Corapipo altera. The sequence goes on from NW_020884915.1 coordinate 3,252,168, forward strand.
AAATCTTGTTTTGCCTTCAGAGCTGTAGCACTGCTGCTGGTCACTACAGCACTAAATTATTCAGGAATCACATCCTTGGTAATACTGGGATGGCTTTAGAAGATACCATCAGCCTGTGTCTTTCTTTTTGTTCTTCTCTCCCATCCAAATGTTCTTTCTTGTCTCTAAATGTTCTACAGATGCTTGAAATAAAGCCTTTCCCTCTTGCTTTTGCCCTGTTGGACAGAAGCTGAGGTTATGGCTCATCAATACCGTAAATCTGGCACTAAGATTCTTGTTATTGGATCCAAAATGCCACAGGCAAGAGATGCAAAGTGCTGATTCAATATAAACCCACTCTTGTAATTCAGATTTATTTGAAAATTTTTTGATAGATTATAGCGTAAGGCTTTCTGCTGAGTCAGGTGTTGTCTGTACTCCCACTGCTGCAAGAAAGTTGGCATAAAACCAGGATGAACTTCATCTCCTCTGCTTTGGCTCCTTCTGCAGAAACAGGACCGTGTGCCCACTCCTGCTGCAGATGGAACGTGTGTGCTGGGAAGGCCAGGGCTGGGCAGGCTGGGGCTCAGTGGCAGCAGAGCCTCCTCTGGAGTGAAACCTCTTCTGTCATGGAGAAAAGAGGGGTGGAGGTATTTGAGGTGCCACATCCAACGTCAGAGGCATGGAGCAGTCATTCTGCTGTAGCCCCCTGGGATGCAGGTGGATGCAGTCACCCACAGAATCACAGAACATCCTGGGTTGGAAGGGACCCACAAGGATCATCCAGTCCAACTCTTGGCCCTGCACAGACACCCCGACAATCCCACCCTGTCCCTGAGAGAGTTATCCAAACACTCCTTGAGCTCTGTCAGCCTTGGGGCCATGACCACTGCCCTGGGGAGCCTGTTCAGTGCCCAACCATCCTCTGGGGGAAGAACCTTTTCCTGAGATCCAACCTGAACCTCCCCTGACACAACTTCATGCCATTCTCTTGGGTCCTGTCACTGGTCACCAGAGAGCAGAGATAGGTGCAGCCCCTCTGCTTCCCCTTGTGAGGAAGTTGTAGACTGAGATGAAGTCTCCTCTCACTCTCCTCTTCTCAGTGCTCCACCCCTTTTCCCTCAGCTGTGCTGCAGTGGAATTACTGGCACTGAGAGATCTTCCCAACTCCGTGTTGGCTCAGGGGATACTGTCACATTTCCTGCTCACAACAACCCGCTCACAGCAGAGTGCTCCTCCCTGATATTCCAAGCAGCATCCCCTCCATGGAATTCCCTCCCTTGCTCTTAGCCATGAAGTTGGGTTCTTATATAGTTCTATCCACAGCTGTGCCCAATTCCATGTGTCAGACACAGATGAGAAACCGCCTAGAAGCTGCAGAGGGAAACGGCCCATCCAGTGCTGCACGTGATGTCCCCCTACCCTTCCAGCCTTGCTTTATTAACACAAGTGTCCTTCATTGCTATTTCACTTGAAATCAATCTCTCCAGCACTGATTGCTCTGTCACATTCCCTCTGTAGACAAGCTGGCTGAACACTTTTATCGTACCGCCCGCAGGCAAAGCGGTCCCACAAAGAGCCCTCTAGACTGAGCTCAAGGTCACGGGTCCTAATAGCTTCCTTGGGATGGCTGACACAAATTCACTTTCAACCTGATCTTCCTGTGGAATTAAATCCTGCTCAGCTTTAGCACCGGTGAAAGATGTCCTCCAGAACAGACTGTTGCTTATAAAGGACTTAACCACAGGTTTCTCTGGAGCTCTGATTCTTTTCTACAGGGAGTAGGTTCTGGTATCAAGGAAACTTCTGCTTCTCAAAAAAACCCACACAAATTCAGTGGTGAAGTGTTACCAATTCAATATCTAAGTAAACATTTCTATTCCTGGGTGGTCTGTTCAATCTCTCTTACCACTGCAGGCAGGGATGGATCCTCTGCATCTCACTCTGCTGCTGCTGAACTGCGGTTGGCCTCATTTCAGCTGAAAATAGGTAAGTCATGGTTGTAATTGCATCAAGCCTTCTGGGCTTTGCTTAGGAACAACACACAGGCTGCTGTTCCTTCAGCAGTGGTGTGGGGGGAGAGGTCCACCCTGTCCCAGAACAGCAGTGTGTGTACACAGCATGAAGGATGGACATCCCTCTTGGGTCACTGAGAGGACTTTGAGCAGCTTTGGGCCAAACTTGTGGCAAAAGACAAAAAAAATCAAATGCCATGTCTAAGATATCAGAGTGGTATCTGTGTCTCTAAGACAAGGATTGGTCTGTCTACCCACTTAAGATGCAGATATTAATGTAGCCTTTGGGCCCTAACTCTTTCCAAGACAGTATTTTGGAGTCAGTTGTCCTGGCAGACAGGCAGTCTGGCTTCCCTCCTCCATCCCAAACTCACGTGAACTGTTGGTAAGAGGGGGTTCACACACATGCAGTCACTACATGACTGAATTAATGTTGTGTTCCTTTGGTTCAAAGCATTTGGTTGACTTTGAATCAATTCATCCACTTCTGGAGAATCTATCTTTCTTTGGAGAAACAAAGAGTTTTAAAAATAGGAATCATTTAAACTTCTCGCACATCCTGGAGTGGATTAGAAGATCAAGGCCTGGGGCAGGTTTGCCAATGAACCAAAGAAAGATGAAGGAAAGGACTGAAGTTCCTTAGAGTACCCATGGAGTGTCAGAGGGAGCAGGGCTCAGACCTCACTCGTGGAGACAACAAGTTCTAGGCTCACATGTCCAAGGAGACCAGTGGTATATCAGCCTATTCCCCTGTTAAGACTCTCTCCCTTCTGCTAATTTAGTGTGATTTGTTTCTTTGCCTCAGATGCCTGTGCTCAGTCCCACTCATGGTTATCTCCCAATACACTTCACAACAGGTTGTCAGTATGTTCTATCATGAATCTTTGTTATTGCTTTTGTTTTGTGTGCAACTGTCAGGTAAAGGAAAATAGCTAACCCCTATCTCTGGAGGACTTTAAGATATTATGATTGTTTTATTATACAAATAGCATTATCTTCTTGTTGTTTAGGGTCACTTTAAGATGCAGTGCACTTCACCTTTCGGTTCCACACATGCCATGCTTTTGTGTGTGACCTTTCAACAGCAACAAAGAGAGAGGCTTCAAGAACACATCCACTTCTGCTGTGTATTGTTCACCTTGAGCTCTTCCCGTTTCTGACATGCTAATTTTCACAGTAACCACTTTTCATACAGCACAATGCAAATGAACGTGGCACTGCAGCATCCCTGGATCACTCACACCAAGTTAAGGAGTTGCTTTAAGGAAAATGTTGCAGCAAGAAGGTGTGAGGTAGAGGCAATAGAAGAAGATTTGAGAATTGAGAGGTATTGTATGTTGATGTGGAAAGAATGACTGATGTAGGATGGCAACATGGAAAACAAACGGGGAACAGAGCCTTCGAATATTGGATTTTTCTGGGTTGGTGACCAAGGTACAGGAAACACTATATTAGTTTAAGTAATTATCAAATAATTTAATATTAGATTTTTGTCAAAATGACAACAAACAGAAACAAATAGCTCAGATTAACTAAATGTTTTGGTCAAGATGAAGGATAGAGGTTATATATTTTCCACATTTAATGCAAATGCAGTTTGGAGTCCCTTTCCACTGTGCCAGACGTGGTAGCATTCTCTTAGGAATTTTTTTTTCAAAGAAAATATGAATTCACTGAGGCCAAGAAGGTGTATTAAAATGTATTGAATGTACAGTGGGGATGGTATGTTTGGCAAGCTAGATTTTCTTCTAGATAGGAGAAGGAAAAGAATGAATTTCAAGTTTGCTGCCACAGGTACTTATAGACACTAAAGCATGTGAGAAGTCTCCCAGAACCTTCCATTAATTTTGATCTAATTCTTGGAAAACTGTTTGGAGAGAGACTATTTGCAAGAGAACTGCAGAGTGACTACTTACAAGAGCATGTAGTGACAGCACAAGGGGGAATGGATAATTATTCTGTGATAATAGGGAATAGGTTATTATTCTGTGATAATAGGAAAGAATTTTTCCATATGAGGGTGGTGAGGCCCCGGCACAGGTTGCCCAGAGAAGCTGTGGCTGCCCCATCCCTGGAAGTGTCCAAGGCTAGGTTGGATGGGGCTTGGAGCAACCTGGGCTAGTGGAAGGTGTCCCTGCCCATGGCAGGGAGTTGTGTCTAAATGATCTTTAAGGTCCCTTCCAACCCAAATCATCCTGTGATTCCGTGATCCTAGGAGCTGCTACAGGATATTAACAGCCATGGTAAGAATTCTCACAGAGAAAACAGAGGAGCTACAAGTCGTGAAGCAAAACCCATCAGACACCCAAAGGGCCATGTGTAAAAAAATCTGTGTTAAAAAATGCCAGGTAAATACAGTCACTACCAATGCAGCCATTTCACATTGACTTTATAGCTGTTGTTGCAGCCTGATCATTTTCCTGTGGTAGATGCTTTATATATCAAGCAAAGATGCTAAAGGCTTTCCTAGGTACACTGCAATTTTGCTTTTTAAGTTGAAAACTCACTCTTTTAAAACCATAGATGTTTAAAAATCACATTGCTTGAAAAATGTAGCTTTTCATGTTCCCTCTAAATTAGGAGAAGAGACTAATTACCTTGTTTTTTATAACACAGTGGAATACTCTTAATATTTCTTCTGGAGTTGCCTCAATTGGGAAATCTTTCTCCATCAAAGACAGAGAGAACCTGTGGACATACAGGCTCCTTAGCCAAGGTACCTCGATAAAGTACCTGCAGTCTGTACTCACCAGCCTGAGGACGGCTCAGAATAACAGCAAAGTGACTTTTCCCTGGCACATTCCTGCACATCCCCAAGCCTGGGGTACCTGTATATGTAGGCTGTTTGGATCTCGGTCCTTTAGAAGGCAGTAGGTGAGTGTAAAATCAGAGAGGGTGAAGTTGACTGGGCTGATGGTGTGTTTGCTGTGCACACAGCCCAGCTGATGTATGGTAACTTACTCACCTGATGTAATTTGTGGTTTGTGAGCTGGAGCCCTTGTACTCTACAGTAATGAGGTTTTAAAAAGACAGATGCTTCCTCTGCTCCAAGGTCTCTTGGATATGTTGTGTGTTTCTGATGTCTCTTTTCACAGTGCAGCCGATGTTTTCTGACGAGTTATTATCAGTGCTCACCAGGGCTCAGCGACACTTGACTGTGTCTGGCCAGTGCACAGAGTCACCCTTTTATTTCTGAATTACTTCACTAATGCATTTTGGGGGAGGAATCCATTTCTTGGGATTCTGAGCATTGTAACACTTTTATATGTACTGGATTTGCATGTTTAGTTGACACACAAAGCACACCGCTGTTGGAGGGCAAATAGCTGTGGTGTCCTCACAGCAGGACAGGCCTCAGCACCTTTACCCTTGATGTGTGGTTGGTTCTCTGGAGCATTGTGACACCGGGCATCAGCCCTGGGCTTAGATATTGCATGTACATCTCAGTACTCAGCAACTTCCCTACCCTGGCTTAGAAAACACTCGTCCTTTGGATTTGGGGATCCAAGGCTGGAGCCACCTCAGTTCCCTTCCTCCACCAAGTGTAATTCCATGCTGAGATACATGGGATGCCAAGTTCCTGACCTGAATCCTGGCAGCAATACACCCACAGGACTAATTCCCTTGGCAGGACACCTTGTTGACATGTCCAGATCATTTGCTATTCACTTCGTGTGTGTGTTCAGAGTGTTTGGAGGCAGCCACGTCCACCAGGCCTCCCTCACACAGGGCATGGCCCTTCTGCAGACCTCCCACCACCTGGGCAGATGGAAGGGGATGGCCCCACCTTCATCAATGAAGATGGAGATGACAAAGATGATGGCCTAGCTCTGCAGGACCCCTTAATCTGATGGACAGAATGAAGCTCTGCAGGTGTCTTCAGTGTAGCTGAGCTCGAGAGGGCTGGGGCAGGGATGGGGGGTGTTTTGTACCCCTCTCCTTTCCCACATTCACTTCAAGAAATTGCAATCAGATTGCAGTTGTTCCTGATGTTCTGTGGTACTTGGGTTTACCCAACTGCCACCCCTTCTTGGGAGAAATCACACCTTCTAAATCCATTGTGCTGCTCCTGGAATTAGAGGACACTGGAAGACTCTTCAAGGAGGGCAGAGACATCCAAACACCTCATCATCATCCTCCACTCGAAACACGAGAAGGTCAAGGGGCATCAAAGTTGTTGGGAATGTTCTCCTTCAGGATGCACATGCAACACCCAGTTCCAGACTGGAAGAGACAGACATTCAACCCAGTATGTTTAGCAACAGTTTCTCTTGCTGAAATGTGTAGTTACAACAGATTTTCTTCCATAATTTACTTGGTAATGGTTTGTTTTCCATTCCTTTTCTAAACTCAACCCTCTTGCTTCTGCAGTACAAAAGAAGAGTCAAACTGACTACTTAACCAACTGAATACATCACTTGGGATGTTTAGTTCTAAAAACCTGGGTGGGTTTTTTTTTCAAATTATTTACACTGCAGAGTGGAAAAATAGCAACATCACTATAGCATTACATTAAATTTCCCCAGGTTAATGGGCTCAGTGTCAGGAGTGAATAATCACAAGTGTGTTGCCAGTGGAGAGACCATAAAGGCACGTTCCTTTCACAGTATATTCTACTCCATGAATATATTAAAATATTTTTCCCACTATGAAAAGAACGGAAATAGCCTTTTGTTTTCCTCTTTTCATAGCAAATGCTCCTGTCATTCACAGCACAATGAATTCCTTGAATCCATATCAGTGAGTTTTTTTCCTTCCTTCAAGACCCAGAGGCCACTGGAAAAATCTTTCACATGGCTAAACTTCACTGAATATATTTAACCAGTAAATTATTTGTCTTCTGAACCAGAAGAACCAATACTCATTTATGTTCTAAAAATGGTTTGTTTTACTTACTTTATGAGTTAGATCTGCAATAGTAGCAAAGCCAAGGGACATTTAATTAAGTTATATTTACTTTTTCATGATCTTTTAGCTTTAGATTATAAATCACGAATCAATGAGTACTTAATTTCCTCATATAGCATTAAAAGTAATTGCTTCATAAATTTGTTTTAGTAATCCAAATATTTGCACAGAGTGCAGCACAAAGAAGTTGTTTCATTGATGAGAGTTCTCACTTCCCTTTCCGATGCTGGAGGAAAATGGGCTTTGCTCATTTGGGGTCCAGTCCTTCATGGTACAGAAGTCTCTGAACCCCAGTGGTGGCATTGCTATGAAATACTGATGTCACATCAGTTTTTTTGGTCATTGATTTCCTTGGCACTTGAACTGGAGTGAACCTTTCCCAAAACTCCAGTCTGTGGAGTGAGTGGGTCCCTGACCCTGTGCAGGGTCCTTAGCTACAGATACTTCTACTTTCTTTCCAAAATCCAAGCCCAGATGTGGAGAGGTGCTTAGATCCTTCTGTATGAGATATGGCATCTTGGAAGTGAGTTTCTATTTAGCAATATGGGGCAGAGAAATCATTCCTGCATCCCTCACTATAGTAATGCACCCACTGTGTAAAGAGCCAGCTGCTTGAGAAACTGTATTCTTCCAAACATTCTTCTTCTCACTGGTGACAGGACCTAAGGGAACAGGATAAAGCTCTGTCAGGGCAGGGCTAGGTTGGATATTAGGAAAAGGTTCTTCTCCTTTTCTTCAGGGTGGTCAGGCACTGAACAGTCTCCCCAGGGCAGTGGTCACATCCCCAAGGCTGACAGAGCTGAAGAAGAGTTTGGACAATGTTCTCAGGAACATGGTGGGATTTTGGGGACTGTCCTGTGCAGGGTTAGGAGTTGGACTCGATGGTCCCTGTGGGTCCCTTCCAGCTCAGGACATTCTATGATTCTATGATCCATTGCATGTATGTGTTGGGTCCTGCTCAACTCTCATGATTTGTTATCAGGTATTGCTGGGTTCCCCAAGTGGAGGATTATTTTACTGGCTTGTAGTGTGCTGAAAATCACCATCTTTTGAAAAACAAAATCACAGAATCACAGAATATTCTGAGTTGGAAGGGACCCACGAGGATCATCAAATTCAACTTTTAAGTGAATGGTCCTTACAGGAATTGACACATGATCTCACTGTTATTAGAACTGTGTCACAGTAGTGCCATGATTCAAAGCACATGCAGTTCCATGAGAGCACTCTTTCGATTAAAGGCTTCATTTGAATTGGAAAGCTTCTGATTAATTGGTTTTTTGATGGGAAGGGAAAAATCCCCAGCAGCTGCAGTGTGGAAAAGGGTCAGCTTTGCCCAGTTCCCAAAAGACTTGACCGATGCTTGGTGCTGTATTTGTAACACCTTTGGAATGGGGTTTGGTGGGCTTTGCATTGTTTCTTGGCCACAGAGGAGGGATAGAGTGAGCTGATCCAGTGAGGACCATGCAGGAACAGGGTTTGTGAAAAGCAGCTGAGCTCCAGCATCATCTGCTTTGTGGTGCTCCTTGGCACGAGAGGAGGGAGGGCAGCCTAAAAAGCAGCTGTGGAGCACGAAGCACACCTGAGGTCTGGCTGGTAGGATCCAAAGCCCCTGCTCCAACTGGAGCTGTGAACATTCCCTTTACACGTCATGCACCCCCACTCAGTGATTTCAAGTGGGATATGCCCAACATGCAGAGTTTTCTCTAGCTGGGCTTCCGAGAGTTCCCACAGGTATCCTTGTGCAGCCATAAATCAGGCAAAATCTCCAGGGGAGTGAGCAGTAATCTGGGCAAAGTAGAGGGGAAGGGAGGAGGAGGAGGAGGAGGAGGTAAAGTAAGAGCTGTGGTGGCCATAATTCCCCAGTGCCTGATAAAGGTTTTGAGAAGGAAGTTTTTTATTTCTTTAGTGGAGATGTGGGTGGCAGGGAGGGGTCAGAAAAAGAGGTCTGGGGTTAGAAACAACTGTTATATTGGAAGAAGATCTCCACTGGAGTGCAATGGAATAATCGAGATTTATTTATAAAATATTGCTATTAAATAAACATTACAGAAACTTTGGAATATCAAGCTTATTTATAGCTTTAGGCGTGAAAACCCACATTAGTATGTTGAATTATATGAGTTCACTGCTGCCTGCTAGCTGACAGCACGTCAAATTATTTGCAAATATTTTCTGGAACAGTAACCTTGAAGGATGCCAGCACCATTCAGTGTAACCTTATCACGAGACAGGAACCAAGTGAGGAGATGAGGACTGAGGATAGAGAGTTTTTAGCAGCAAGTGACCTCTGACTCGCTGCCTAAAAACAGAGTTCACGTGGTGCCTCCCTCAGCAGAGAAAGATGCTTTTTTGTCACTGACATTTTCACTGATTCCATGCAGGGGTTTGGGAAGATGGTGTGAGTGATGTCTAGATGAGAAACTGCTCAGGGCAGGAATTTGAGAGTACATTGGTCACATTTAAGTGGGTTTATCTCCTCTAGCCTGCAATACCAAGCTTCTGTGAAAATTATGTAATCATTTTAACAAAGTGTTCCGTAATTGACATGAAAAAGGCAAAGTAAAATAAAAATGAATTACTCTGTAAGCAGAAAGGTTCATTCATTTTAACTGCAATCTGCAAGAGGGAAAAGGGGAAAAAAAAAATCCCAAATGTAGGCTTTTTATGGAAATTGTGGCCTCGTTGAAATTATAAGCTTTCTGCTATTTAAATGAATAATGTTCCCTAACACAGACTATTTTCTCATTTAAAAGTCTGTTGGGGTATAATTTCATCCTTTTACTGTCTGCTGTGTTTTAACTTACAGCAGTCTGACTAAATATTGTATTTTCTATCCATCAAAAATTGTCGGTACAGTTTGTGCAACAAGCATTTGTTGCTCAGTTAGAAGTCTCTGGCTTTGAGATGTAACATTTTGCGTGGAGGTTTGCAGGGTCCCCATCACATGTGAGGTAGGTGGCATTAAAATCTGTGTTTTGTTCCCTGGTGATGGCCAGTGGTGACGACGGCAATGACACTTGGGCACACACGGAGTGGGAGGGCAGAGGAGTCCAAGTCATGCTCATTATTCTGGGCAAGATGCAGAGAGTCAGGCCAAGTGCCTGAAGGACTGTCCTCCCTGCAAGAGAGGGACAGAGGGGACAGGCAGGACAGTGACTGGCTCTAACCCACACAAGGCAGAAGAGCTGATCTGAGTGTTCATGGCTTTGGCACCCTGGACATGTTGAAAAGCTCCCTTGGGTTCCAAATGCTTCTTCACAACAGCAAATCCAGTCCAGCATGGGCAGCCAAGTGCCCTATGTCCAAACCCCAACAATTTGCATATCCCACATGCTCCCAAAGCTGAAATCATGGCTCCCAAACAAAAGTGAGACTGTAGCAAACTCAGGCACTTGCATTTCTTCACCTTCTGTTTTCCAGGATATTTAGGATGCACCCAGATCACATCTCATGGGTTTATCCCCAGTTGTGATGAGTGGTTGCTTCATCCTTGTTAAAACAAATGCTGAGGCTCTCCTGTACTCGCTTGGCTGGGACTTGGGGCTTTTAAAGAGCACACTGTGGGACCTACAGCAGAATAATGAGAGCAAGCAACTCGTAGCATAAATTACCTTCCATCTTTCGAGGGCATCTTCGTTAAGCAGAAGGACACAGCAGTGAAAGATATTTAATGACAACAAAAATGCCTTGCCTCAAAGATGCAGTTAACCTTGACAAATAAGTATGAATACTCTAAGGAGCCATAAAAGTGCTCACCTAGTTTATGTCCATCGGGCTGTCGTTTGGATGCTCTATCAATTCTTACAGTGCTTCCAGTGGCGAGGCCAAGTGGCTTATAAAGTTTTACATGCTGTTTGTTTGCTGGTAGAATTACAGCTGTGGTACCTCTGCTACAGCAGGAGAGGAGTTCCTGGGGCATGCAGGTAAAGCCTGGAGTGCAAGGCAGGAATAGGGACTGGCACAGATACCAGGATGCCCAGAGCGGGCAGTGGGCACTGCTGAGCCCACAGCACCAGAGAGCCCAGAGCAGGCAGGGCATTGCCCTAAAACAACATTCAGTGGCAGCTTCCAGGAGCCTCCTCTGCTTAGTGCCCAGTGGGGAACACCTGGATATCTCCCCACAGTTTAATAGTGCTGAACTCGTTATCCCATCTGCAGGGACAACTGCAACTGAGGACAGCAGCCCTTACAGGTAGGATGGTAAAAATTAGCACCCCTGGAAAGCCACTGTCCATGAGGTGAATCATCAAAAACACCAACAGAATGGTTTGGGTAGGAAAGGACCTTCAAGATCATCCAGCTCAGGTCCTCTCACTCCAGCTTCTGGAGGGGATCTCTGTGTGTTGAATGGACACAGTGGGTGACTTGGGTTGTTAGCTTAATTTTTATCTAATTGTTTACATTTTGGGTTGACCCAGCAGTCCTTACACTTCTCTGGCCACACGTCTGTCTTGCTAATGCACTTTCTGTGACTGGTCCTCCCCCGTGGAGCTCCTGAGATGCAGCGAGAGGTGGGAATGAATTTGCCTTTCAATTGCCACAACATGTTGCTTCACGGTATTTACTTAGTTTTGGCTTGAAATCTTATTCTCCTCTTGCTTATTGTCATTACTCCCAGCAGTTTGTTTCTCCTCTTATCTTGCCAACATGAAGTTTGGATAAAAACCTCTAAAGAAACAGCCCAAGTATGAGAGAAATAGCAGTCGTAGGAGGCCACAGCCAAGGATTTTCAATTCTTGCCTTTTCTATTTCCTATTGTTTTTACCTAAGGATGCATTTTAGACTTCACTGGCCAAATTCATCCTACTCCAATGAAGTTACCTCAGAGACACACTTGGCTCTGTTGCTTTAAAAAAACAGATAATCCCAAACAGCAGGATAGTTTTATGACCGCTAATTACATTTGTTGCTATGCAAGCTAAGATAATGATAAGAGTAATCGTATCTCATGCTTCAGGGCATACGCTCATCACCTGTGGACATCAGGAAGGAATTTTTCTCCCCATGTACAGAACTGTTCAATTAACTAGATGGATTGTGGTGGGTTTGTTTTCCCTCTGTTTTCTTCCTCTGAAGCATCATCTATTAGCTGCCGCCGGAATAGGTATATCAGATTGAATTAACCCACAGCCTGATCCAATATGGGCGTTCCTAAATCCCCATACCAGGAAGTAAAATCAGCATAGGAAAAAGAATATGTAACCTTTGGCAATTTGGAAACTGATTGTTTTTTAAATGCCTGAATATCCTGCCTGTAACCAAAGTTGTGAATGCAGCAACACTGAGCTTTGAGCCACCCTGTTGCACAAAATCCGGCTCTGAGAGTGTCCCAGTTTGAGGGAACTTGGAGGATTGCTCTTCCCTTTTGACTCTGTGAGTCGCATCTGCATTCGAGCACCACTGGGTCCTCCGGATTATGTTTGTGGCTACCCGTCACGTTGCATTAGAATAGCCAGGCTCAGCCAGAAAAGCAATTGAAAGGCATTGGAAATCTGCCTCACTGCCCACATCCAGGGAATAAGCTCTCTGATAATCCTAATAGAGAAGATCAAATTTGCCAAGAAAATAGAAGCAACTGCTTGTATTTTGCTTCATTCTCCTCAACTATCTCTCTGCTCCTCACAAGACTTAATCAACAGCTAATAAACCTCAGCTTCTCGGTGCACAACAGAGTATTGTCTTTCTAGTACTTGTGTTGGGACTGGGATTTATCTGTTATTGACTTCATCCCTTTCCTATCCTTCCCTTTTGTTTGGTCCCCATTCCCCTTTTCTCACTAGCACTTGTTTTATTTTTATCTCTAGTAAAGCAGGTCTGCCATTTAATTAGCAAATTGGCCTCTACCTGAAGCCAAATGAAATGTAATCTCCTGTCAACCTGAATGCAAGGTAGAAATTCCGTATCTGAAATATTTTCAACATTTGTCTTCGCTCCTTTCTGGAGAAAAGCAGAAAACTCTCTGGTTTATTTCAGGGAGAAAATTCTGAAAACAAAATGGTTGGGATTTGTCAAAACTCATCAGGCCCTTTTTTTGTGTTAATAAACCAGCCAAAAAAGAAGCCATTTCACACCAAAACAGGAGTGACTCTGCATTGATTCCACTGGTCTGGGGTAGCAAAGACCTTTACAGGACCATATTCAGATGCAGCTTTTGATGGTAGAGAACACAAAGATTCACAGAATCACAGAATCAAAGAGTCACAGAGTAGATGGGATTGGGAGGGACCTCTGAAGATCATCCAGTCTAAGCCCCAGCCAAGGCAGAGCCACCTCCAGCAGGTGACACAGGAACGTGTCTGGGTGGGTTTGGAATGTCTCACTCCAAGAGGGGGAGACTCCATGGCCTCCCTGGGCAGTCTGTAAAGATCAAACTCCCCAAAGATCAAACCAGATCTGCCCTTTGCTCTTAGGCTGATGTGCTGTGCAGACCCCTCCTGATCCAGGCAGCGCTCCATCACTGGGGTCAGTCTCCTCATACCATGGGCTCTACCCCTGCCCGTGCCAATGCCTGGTGCCTCCACTGTGCCCCAGCAGGTCTCCTGCCCACCTCTGGCAGCAATTCAGGGAATCATGAGCTATGGCTATTCTTGACCTCTCTACACACCTGTGTTATTAACAGTTCATGAAACTCTATAGCCCTTTTAAAACACCCAGCTACTGGTATTTAATTCTCTTGACTTGAGCAATAAAACGAGACAGGAGAGGATGCCCAACACCTCCTCGGGAGTCAGCCACACAAACACATCTCTCACAGGGCACCTGAGCTCCCGTGGTGCTCAGCATCGCTGAGCATTGAACCAACACCACCCCAATAAACCCTCTTGATTTAGTTTAAGGAGAAAGGTGTCATATTGTAACCCAATACCCAGGTCAGCGTGAGCAGTAACAGCTTATTTTCATTGCCGAGCCTGCACTGCACAAACACCTTTCTGTCAGCACTCCACTGGGTTAGTTCCAGGCAAAATGACTTTCTTGCTATCCAATCTGGCGTGCTGGCAGTGCGGGAATGCAAACAGCCAGCCCTTTGTGTTCACCTGCAGCTTTATTCCCTTCATCAATAATTGCTAAAGAGACAAGTGAAATTTTTCATACGTTGATTCCAGAATTATATCACAGCAGTGCTTTTGTTTGATCAAAATTGCTAAATGTTTTCTGTAACTCGGAACAGCATAAAAATTGCAGGCTTGAAAATTACACATATGCCTCATCCTATCTTGAGGAATTACAAAAGCTACTTGTGAGACAAGAAATGCTCACCATATTCCTCACGAGTTGTCCAAAAATAGTTGACCAAGCTATTCTGATTCCATGCAAAGCAATGGCAAAATGCTCAGTGCAGTCGGGAACATGCTGCTGCAATGCAAAATTCTCCTTCACTGAGACTCCCAGATCTAACATTTGCAAAAAATAAAAACACCGTTCAAATGCATTAACAAGACCGAGCATGGACCTTCCGGTTTTATCCTGTATCCTTAGATCCACAGTGTTAAGAATATTCCAGTTCCACGGGGATTTGGTGTGGGCAGATGCCATCAGTCATAGAATCAGAATGGTTTGAGTTGGAAGGGACCTTAAAGGTCATCTCATTCCAGCCCCCTGCCAGGGGCAGGGACACCTTCCACTAGACCAGGCTGCTCCAAACCCTGTCCAACCTGGGCTTGAGCACTTCCAGGAATGGGCAGTCCACAGCCTCTGTGGGTTAGTCCTACCTCATACACAAGTGTGCCAAAACTGGGGGCAGTTGATACTGATGGAGAGTGCACAGCATTTGGGAAGTTGGTTCTAAAGGATAAGTCGCCTGTTTCTTTGGGTTTTATTCCAAGCTCAAAAACATTGGAGCTCCACACAGTTCCCTTAAGCTTTTCAAGGATTCAGAACAAAAATTTTGTCTCTGGCCCAGCCCTTGTTTTTCAGAGAGCTTTGCTAGTAAAGAGTAGGGAGTGAGTTGTGGGGAACAGAGAAAGAGAAATGATTAGGAGGACAATTAGGAAAGAAGAGTAAATATGGAGCTGGAAGAGACACGAAAGGAAATTAAGTTACCTCCGCAGTGAGAGACACATCAGGAAGGGCTTCAAGGAAGTGGAAGTTCATATGATCATAATAACAGGAGGAGCCAACTTCAGTAGGAGAATTTAAGGAAGAATTCAGAACAGAAAGAGATGATAAGTAAAGAGGAAAAAGACAGTTCACGGGCTTTGGCTTCAAAGGGTAAGGCAAAAGGATGGATTTAGCATTAGAAAGAGGGAAAAAACCCCAACCAAGTGGGAAAGTCTCAGTGCAGAGGGAGCAGAAGAGTCAGGACTAAGGCAGCCCTGAAGTTACAAGTCTGTGATGTGGAAAGTTTAGTAAAGTTGTCAGTTCTGACAAAGAAAGTGTTAGGAGGGAGGAAAACAGCTTTGTACCAAAGAAACCAAATCTGAGAGACCAACCAGATATTTAGCAGGAAAAGGGAGCTGAGGGAGAGAGCTGGAGATGACAGGGGAGAGAAGGAATTATTTGTGCAACACAGAAAGAGGCCTTGGGCCCGTTAGCATTAAACCCCTAACTTCTCAGCAGTGTTCACACCGAAGCAGTGCCTGATTCCTTCCATTTTATTTTACTTGGTGACCAAGAGCAAAGACAGAAAGACAGATAAGGCTTAAAACTAAAAGGCAAGGTGTTTGACTTGTCCAGTTTCCCTCTCAGACACCCAGAAACCAGCACAAAGCAGTAGCACCATGGATTGAGCAGGAGAGGTGGCTCAAGCAAAATAAATCACAATCTGTTCACATGTGACAACAAACAAATATCTTAACAGGAGCTGGGAGATTCAGTTCTCTTCTTCTTATCCATGGGAAGTGACAGTGCCCAGATTGACACACTGTGACAGAGGCTGAAGTGCTAAATAGGAATTGTAGGGTGCTGGGTCCCTGCATGCAGCCACATTTATTACAACCCCATGTTTAATGTTCACAAACCATTAGATACATGTATATTTATGGTTTGATAATCAGCTGTCATTAACAGATGAGTAAACAACATAATGTTCATATTTAGGAGGAATATGCAAACTAAAGAGGAACTGCCAATTCCTAAGAACATTTATTTTCTCTACACTTAATGGGGGGAAAGGAGGCGGAAATACTCTGTCTGTAAATTAATTATGGGATATTGGCAATGCCTCCACTACTGTACAACTGTAATTATCCCATCTCCATGCGTGGGACTGTAGTCATGCACCCCCAGCTATTCACATCCATGGGAGTTAGGAATATACCCACTGTGCATCTCCTAAGTTAAAATAATTTTTACTGTCTCTTTGAACTCAGAAGAGCAGAGAAATTATGATCTTCTCAACCGGTGCCGTGCCAAGATGGTGAGACCTTCTGCCCTACTCCTCTCATGTAAATCAAACATGTTTCAAACTTCAGGAGAGGGTGGAGACTTCTCCCCATGGGAAATGCCAGTTCAAGTAGAGCTGCTTGAGTTGACTGGGGATTTCATGCAGTTCTGCAGAGCTCCTCTATTTTCTTACACATTTGTTGTTGTCCATCAACTATGAGCAGAGAAGACCATGAAAACAAATTTATGACCCCTCAACAAGCATCCCTGAGCTGAATATGATCCAACATAGTTGTCACTCCCTGGCAACATCTTTAACAATCTCTGACAATGTTTTGCATCCAAAGATACTTTACGAAATGTATAATTAAAATGTATAATTATCCTATTTTTATGAGGGAAACTGAGGCACAAAGCAGGACTGAATTTACCCAGGAAGGGGGGAAAAGAAGTAGAGAATTATAATGAAAGGTCAGGTCTGGAAAGAATGGATTTACAGTGATGAGAAGATGCTTCACTAGTCATGGCTGAGAGAGCTGGAAGAAATCAAGTGTCCAGCTAGGGATGAGGCTGGGAACAGAGTCCAGCATCCTGACTGTCATCTCCCCACTCTCCCGCCAGTTAGGCCACATGCTTGAAAAATGATCCATGTATTTATAACCATATGGATACTTGACAAATAGCAAATTAACATTAACAGTAGTTTCCCGGACAACGTAACCAACTTTCCCCTCAGCTGATACTTCCCCTGCCTTATAAAATTAGAATATTTTGCAATCCATTTTGTAGATGGAAAGAGATCCTGTACAGATGCAACAGTTTGGCAGGTTATCACACCGGGGTTTTCAGCGTGAGATAGCACAGCCTCTCCAGCTGCTGAGGATCAGTCCCTTCAGCAGAACCCAAGTCACTAATCTGGTGCTCTCTCCTGCCCATAGCCAGGCTTATTGGGGAGGATTAGCTCGTTGTCCAGGGGTAATTTTCTCAAATAAATGGGTCAAAGCCTGTGCTGGCTCCCCTCCTGCAGCCTGCTGAGTTCAATGGCTTTGCTCAGAGCACAGGCTGGTTCCTCATTTCCATCGAGATCCTTGGGCCGTGGCTGAATAACTGGAAGTGGCAGGTGAAGCCGAAGGTTTTGGCTTTGTTTTTCGTGAAGAAGGGATGAGTGCAGCAGAACAACATATGGTACAGTGCTGGGCTAAAAATGATTTACTGGGAAACTGGTGCTTCATTTCTGTCTCACTGCGGCCACATACCCTAATGTAGTGGTGTAACTATTCATCTAATAAACTGCTAATATTTATTATTAATTGAACCATTTAATCTAACAGTGGATTAGGGGAAGGCAAATGTAGGACTTAATGACTCTGCTGATTGGTATAAATTTTAACACTGAGCTCGGGCTGCATAATACAAATTGTGTTCCTGCTGCTGATAAATACCTTGTAACTGGAGGAAACTGTACCCGAGCAAAACTTGCACTGGCTATCAAGAGGTGTTATTTTTTTTGTTGATCTTTTAGTGAACACTGTAGGACTTAACTCCAAAAGATGAGGTCACTGTCACCAGTGGTTTATTATACTAATGGCCAAGAAAGTGGTTATTAGTAATGTTTGCTTAACTTTAGAGGTCATCTTACATTCAGAATAGCCCCTGAATGGATGGTTTAGTGCCGCTGCGATAACTGAAGTGCAGGATAACAAACCATAATTATCTTTCACTTCTAACCAAATCCCCTGTGTTGTCTGAAAATCCATCATTGCCAGGACTATCTCCAGCCCACCCACTGTTGTGAACAGCTCTGAATTCCTGCTTTTCTATAACTGGAAGCAGGGACGCACCCACATCTTATAGGAGACAAATATCTGCTTAGCATTAAATCTTGTTTCCCAGGCACTGCTGCATGGGAGTTTAGGGATATTTCAATTTAGACTGGAAAAATGCTTCAGCTCTGTTACCTTTCAAGCCTTTGTAGTCAGAAACAGTGTCTGTATCCTGGGGAGAAATTAATGGAAAAGCCCAAACTTCCTAATGGGACATATCTTGCTCTAAGCTCTTGGAAGACCTGAGATCTTAGACTTTATCATTGTGACATTACGGGCTTTAGACAAGCTATTTTTAGAGGTTTCTTTAAAATTTGATCAGTTATAATTTTCCCTTTATGGTTATAATTTTCCCTTTCTTGTGAGCTCTATAGCTAAGACAGTAACTCTTGGAAACATGGCAGCACCCTTCCTAAGTGGGTTATAAGACCCCTTCTAATTAGAAATAGTCTTTCAGACATTTGCAAATTAATTCTTAGTATTTTTTTTCTTACACATAGGACATATGGTGAAGTTGTGTGGCTCTCGGACATTTGAACTTGCTTGAGTTATTGCTGCAGTTCCAAATTTCATGTTGAGAAAATTCTGATGCCACATTTTCTGATGAAATTTAAGGGCGTGTTGTCATCCTTGGCTTTCCCACCTTAGGCCTTGTTGAGGCTCATTGTTAGTAGACTCTGGTTTAGTCTTCATCTTCTAGAGCAGCAGAGGACAAAGCATTGAGTTCATCTTCCATTTGGTGTGTCCTATCCCCTAATTTGCTCTCCATTTTCTCCAGCTGAAGGAAACACGCCCTGTAAGGATGTGTTATAGAAACTGGAAACCTGTCAGGGAAACCTATCTTTTTGTTTCCATCTACTTGAGGTAAGTGAGCTGAGAGAAAAGCTTTTTCTTACCCTCGTGGCCTCTGCAGGTCAGGAGAAGAGAGAAACTGAAGAAACAAAAAGCTGAGGCTTGAATTAGAAGAAAAGAAAGAATTTGTGGAAAGATTAAAGGAGGGTGGAAAGAAAGTAGAAGAACCTCTCCAAGAAAGAGCTGAACTCACAGACTGTTCACCTGTTTGAGATATAAATGTGCTGGGAGTTTTGGCAGATGTTGCTTTATAAACTTGCCTTGTTTAGGGGCTCTCTTGATCTCACTGCAGTCACCCTACTGACACAGCTATCTCCTTACATTTCCCACTGTTATCCCACACTTTCTGACCTTCACACTCCCAAATTAGCTGAATCTGGAAGAAAAAGCACCTAAGAGAGTCCAGCGGTAACAATGAAGGGAAAGAGTTCAGCGGGAGGACAGACAGATTAGGAAGATGATGCAGAGGGAGAACTAAAGCAGAAGAAACTCTGACACAAAAAAAAAAAAAAAATCAGGATTTGAATATGGAAATCTGAGAAAGGAAAGACTCAGTAAAGTATCCTCAGTGTTAAGTAGCAGCTGTCAAATCGTGTTTTCGGGGGGATCTTCAGAAAAAGTCAAGGGAGTGCAACATGTTACAGAAGGTTTTGGTGTTCAGCTGGGACAAATGCTGAGAGTCCCAGTAACTGCTGCTCTGGCACAACCCCAGCTCTGCCCTCAGCTCCACTGGACATCTGAAAGTCAATCAAAAGTGTGGCTCCACACTCCCCAAACCAGCACAGAGCACTTCCCTCACTCAGCCAGGCTGGGGTCCTGCCAGGAGAACCAGAACCCTGGTGCAGAGGGAAGTAGCTCTGAGGGAGAACTCTCTCACCTCGGAAAGTCTGAGCTACAAACCAGTTTTAGGAACTGGTGGTGAGGGAACCCACAGCTCTTGGTTGGCCCAGCACAGGAAAGCAGCTCGGTGCTCGCTGCTAACAGGTTTGCTAAATGCAGATGTAATTATCAGGTCAGAGTCTGAATCTCCTTCACCCATGGAAATGGCCAAAAATTTCCTGATCTCCATGGAAACACACGGGCTTATACCATGTTCCCTCTCAACCAGTTTTGTTCTTCCTTCTCTTAGTGCTGGGTGGTATTTTACAGGTGTCCTCTTGCTCCTCATGCTCATTTAGGTTGCCAGGTTGTTTCAGCTTTCAGTTTTTCTCCTGCCCGGCAACAGAATAAAAATTTACTTTCTTGTTTACATCCACTCAGCAATTTATAACAAGAAAAGTGGGAAAAACCATAAGCAAAGAATCAATGCTGCATTTAATAGTTAAGCATAAAAGTAATTCTTAAACAATATTTTTATTTCACTTTTAATGAGAGAGTGGAAATACCACTACTGGGTTTTTAAGGCCCATAAGGTGTTAGTACTCTTGTTATCTCTAATGTTCATGGTCTCTCACACACTGTTTATGCTGGGCATTATTTTTTGACAATGTAGTGTGGCAAATGCCTGGACTGGGATTCCTTGGAATGAATAAAAGATTTATAGTGGAAATTCTACAAGTAATATCTTGTTATAATGCATTTTTGTGCTAACTGCAAGTGACAAGTGATTGCTCAAACTTGTTCCTGCAGCTACCAGGTTTTCCTCTTTAATCCTATATTAGTTCTACAGAAAAAAAATATGAAATACAAGGAGAGCTGTCTTTTCATTTATTTTATCTTGCCTCTATAGAATATTTTCATGGTAAATTCAATATACTTTGTCCAAAATGTAAATGGAATGTTCAATATATTTTTAACTCAAGCACTGTTTAAACATTAAAATTCTCTTTTGCAAATGCCATTGTGATAGAAGGTTCAAGACTTTGCAGGGGCTTAATAACTTACTGGGAGGAAAAAGAGGCCAGTTTGGTACTTGGTTTTAGAGGCTTCACTTGCTTGCTGTGGTAGGACTGGAGCTAAGTTAGGAATTTCTGTGGTAGGACTGGAGCTAAGTTAGGAATTTTCTTTCCCTGTCCATGAACTGGACACTGTATGCAGTGGGTGCTCTGCAGTCTATGGGGTAGGGAAACAAAGGGAAATGTTAAAAAAGACACAGTTAGGAGAGCTGCAGGTGGCAAATCAACAGAAAATAATCTGAAATCTTTTATGTTTGTAATGTGACAACCATGTTTTGGGGCTATGAGCATAGAGCTTGGGAGTTTTGTGTATATTGGTTCCATTCTTGTCTGTGTGAAGTTACAGGGCATTGTTTGGGCTGTGAATTAGGAAAAAAAAAATCCTTAAAAGAAAGAGGAAAACCACATCGAAGCTGGGACTGGTGACATGGTGACATGTCACTGCACAATGTGGAATACTGGTATTTGCAGTGCAAACCAGAAAAGGTTGTTGTGCACAAACCATGCAGATACCTTGTCCCTCCAACTGCAGTATTTCCTTTAGGTAGCGGTTACTGCCAAATATTTCCACGGAATGTACAAGGACCTCCTCAAGTGTCAGTTAACAGCAAACTCTATCCAAATTAAATTATCACTTCAAGTCCAAGGCTGTTTTGGCAGTTTATGTCCTGCAGTTGAATATGCATCACCTCCATCCCTCTTTCCTCTCTAATCTAAACACAGGATATTATCTTTATTACCTCCTTTCAAAACTTGCACAGGATTTTATTTAGCTCCTGTGTGAGAAGAAAATGAAAGGAAGAGAGAAACTGGCCTGGGGGTTTGGGGAGTAAAAACAAACTGGAGAGGCACTGATGGGAAGACAATAAAGGGTGTAGGGTGATGTAACTGGTCACTCAGGGAGCAGGAGCAGTAGCTCAGGAATACCTGGCTCCATGCTCCATTGCCTTCAGCAAGCCTCTCCATTCTGGGCTAGGAAAACACTTTCTAACTCAATACCCAGGTTCTTTGCTGAGATTGCCAAAGGTGCTCATTTGGGTCCCAGTGATGCTCCATGGATGCATGGCTGCTCACCAAAAATCACATGGATAACACCTGCTGTGTCTGTCAGCTTCTATTTCTACCAGATGTAATTGGATTTAAGTGATGACACAGGAGTGTGAGACAATCTGCCTCTTTAGATGGGATCTTCTGGACACAGTAAAAACTTCTGAATCTCGGTCTATCCTTTTGTTAATCATCTGTTTCAAGATTCCCATCTTTCTTTTGGATTTCTCACTCTGATTTATTCCCACCCAAACCTTTTTTACAGAGCACACAGCTCACACCTCCATTTGCTTCTATTTTCTCTTTTACATTTTTCTTGTCATACTTGATTCCAAAATCTTCTCCAAGCAGAGGTATTTCCAGAGCCACTGGTTTTATCTTTGCGGGCTGTGTTGCAGTAGAAGGTTGTATCATCATTGTGTCTTATTGGTTCCAGCTAAAAGCTGGGCTCATTGGTTGTACAGATTATTGGTTTGTTGCCAAAATCAATCTGTGCATATGTTTATCGTGCTGTGACACAGTTACCAGTTTTTTTAAAGCAGTAGTTTCTCTGACAGCTTGGCTCAGTGTCCTCTGGATAGTATCAATTTGCTGTAGGTGGAACTTCCTATGGAGTCACAAAGGCTTACAAGCCACCGGAGTCCAGACTGAGCCTGGGGTTGTATCCACAGCACTGTCCTACTCTCAGGTCTCTTCTGAGAGCCCAATCTGCAGTTCAGACACAGAAATGGTGTCCCAGGTTTCTCCATCCCCACATTGTGTCTACTCTCTCATTCCCATCTCACACTCCTGCCTTTGTGCACAACCAAACAGGGCAGGCAAAGCTCTGATGGACGTTCACCTGGCTGCACAGCAGCAGTTTTCCCAAAGCAGCAAATGCCATTGTGTTGTCCTGGATCTTGGTTTCATCCCTTTTGTGTATCCAGAGCTTTGCCAGAACTGTATGTTAAGAAAACCATCATAACTTTCCTTCCAGACTAGTTTTGGTGCATGCAACAAGAGCAACATGAGGTTTGCCTGCAGAAAGCCCCTGCCATGGGCCCACCTCCACTGAAAGGCAATTCCATGCAGGGCTTGGTTAGCTCTGTCTTGGCTTCTCAGAGACTTTCCACTGGGTATGAACCTCCTTCCTCAGGCAGGTGGTTCTGAATATCTCACAGTAAACTTGTGGTGGATATTTCTCTATTTGTTCAGCTTCGGACCGACATTGAAAGCATTGTTGGAAATGCATTTTAGCCAAAGATTGTTTAGGTCAATTGTTCCTTCTGGTATTAAAGTTCTGAATCATCTTGGCATCAAGGTGTGACCTTTCCTCCTTACACTATTATGTCACCAAAAAGAAGGCAGAAATGGAAATAGGAAGATGATTGCAATAAATTTTTCACCACTGATATAATGTCTCATGTGCACCAGGAGTTTCGTACTCGTAAACCTCATCATCCTTGGCACAGATCCACACTTAACTTTGTTTCTGCTAACAAAATCCAATATTCCTTTTTTCCAGCACGGCTTTCTCGGCATCATAAACCACCTGCTGGACTGAGTTCTCTGAAGTGACAGTGCAGAGATTCCCATCCAAAACCGATACAGGCAGTCCGAAAAGCTGCGCTCCCGCAGTGCAGCGTCCCCACAGGAGTGATCTTTCCAAACATAATGTTTTGATGTTTCTTGTCCAGAGGCAACAGTGGACAAAAACATTTGAAAAAATCTAAAGTGTAGATAACAGTGAGGGGAATAAATGTCAATTCTTGATCTCTTATCTGCTTTAGAAACAGTTAAATTTGCAGAGCAGAAACTCGGTGCTGGTTATTTACTACAATTCTCATCTCTCACAAAAAAAAAAAAAAGATTCTCCCCTTTCTTGAAATTAAATTTGACACTTCAGAGTCTGAAATAAACTCCATTTCAAATAAAATTGTATCTTTGGAACAATATACATCAAAATACAGAGGAAAATTGCAGGGAGATTATGATAGGATTAAGCTATTTCCTGCGAGGAGCGATAGCGCTGCAGCCCTGTCAGGAGCTCTCCTCCTGGATAATGCGGTTGTTCACCATAAAGCAGAGCTCCTGAGAGATGCTATTCCCTCTCCTACCTGCCAACTGGAGTGGTGTTAAAAAAATATGATGCTACTGGGAGTTTGTCACCTGGTATTTTGGTTTGTTTTAGTTTTGCTGCGTTCGGGTGGATTGTGTTGCCCTGGGCTGTGTCCCTCAGCTGAAGGGCCACCCCCAGGGACCCCATGGTGGGGCTCTGAGTGCTCATGGAGGTTTCAGGAGAGAGAAAGGTGCTTTGAGTGACTCTGAAATAACACTGTGCTTAATGTGAAGGGCAAGGAGGGTGGGAAGGGAGGGTTAGCAGGTGAAAGGGGGGCACAGTGCTCTGCCAGAGCATCTGGATGCAGCTGTTTGACTCTCTGTTCAAGAGAGCAAGGAGAGCTCCCTGTCACCCTCCTCCTGTATTCCTCAGACACACTTCCTACAGAACTGGTGCATTAGCAGGATTTAATCTAGTATAAAAACCTCCTCTGTCTTGCAAACCCCTTCTCCCATTAATCCAGAAGATTTTACAGCATCTCTTTCTGAGTGTCAATCAACCATCAAACTGTACATGTAAAATGGTAATGGACTGTTTAACTTTAAAAGAAAAATGTGGTTTTCCTTTGCTGTAAGAATTCCTGGGAGGACAGAAACAGCCAGCTCTGTGTAATAGTAATCCTGTGGCTGGTGCTCCCAGACCTCAGCGTTGTTTCCCACTAACCTTTTTAAAGAAAGATAAGTCATGTAATTCCTTGTCTGGGAGCAGGATGTGCCTGCACATCTGGAAGCTGTGCTATCCCTGACAGAATCAGCAGTGCCAATAATGTGGCCACAACTCCTGAACTGGGCTGGTGCTGGTGTGCAGGGGATGGTTTTGCTGTGACAGGGCAGGGGGATCCTTCCAGGTGTAGCTGCATCCACACGCAGGATGCTGCACCATGGTGCTTGCACCTGGAGAGCATTCCTGCAGGCAAAGAGTATTCCTGCACCCAGAGAGCATTCCTGCACCCGGAAAGCATTCCTGCACCAGCCTGCCTTTCAATTATTAATGACTATTGGACTTCCTTCATAGCACTGAAAAATGTGATTCATGTTGAAATGTTGAAATCCCTCTTCCGTCTCTGCTCCCAAAATGTCAATATTTTGTGATGTTTTATTTTTTGATAGCATTATACATATGGCTCCGCAGTCCAGAGTGATAGAAATCTGAGAATTAGATCATTTGATTAAAAAAAAAAAAGAAGCAAAGCAGGCTTACTCTAATTTCTACTCAACTACTCGTATGGGGCTAATTATTGTGAACTTTTGTATCATGATTTCATGTAACTCGTTTAAGGAAAAAAAATCTATTTATAATCTGATTCCTCTATTTTGACTAACCAAATCTTGTGCAGTAATTAATTTTCAGGATTAATAAAAGAAAAAGGAAGAAACCATGGGAGACTAACTCCATATTTTAAGCATTCATTAGGAGTTACTCCCATTTACATTTAACTTTGTATTCAGTTTGTAACTATTTGTTGTGACTGCCCCATCTCTGGAAGTGTTCAAGGCCAGGTTGGACGGGGCTTGGGGCAACCTGGTCTCTAGTGGAAGGTGTCCCTGCCCACGGCAGGGGATGGAAGGAGATGATTTTTAATGTCCCTTCCAACCCAGGCCATTCTATGATTCTTAGGGTAAAATTACACATAACAATATTAATAATATCTTGAATTTACAGAACACTTTGGATATACCCAAACCCCCCATGGATTTTTCCTACTCCAATAGAATTGGGTTTCTACCCTGCCATCGCATGAGAACTCCATCTTGTAAACCAATAAACTGTCACACTAATCTCTCCCTGTAATGGAGAGATTCCCTGCCCTATGGAATTTACCTTCTAACAGTGGCTAGTGGATTCAGCATTTGCTGGATTATTTAAAACCCATTTTTGGTTTGATCAAATAGCCTTCCACTTGCAGTTCATCTGTGGTGAAAAGAGTTTGTGGTTCTTTCTGGTTGATAACCAGCCTTACAAGACTTGTTCACCTAAAATGACTGTTGAGGTAGAGGTGTGTGACTTCAGCCCAAGCATTCAAGGAGTGTATACAAGACATAAAATCATCACAGGGTGGTTTGGGTTGGAAGAGGCCTTAAAGATCGTTTAGTTCCAATTGTTACTGCAGCCATCACAAGGTCACGTGTTGTCACAGAGTGACAATTGTTTTGTGAGGAAATACATTTAACACTTCTAAAGTAAGATCATCATGTTCCACTTCAACATCTGAACCACTACAAATATTTATAAATTCAGGAGAGCTGGAGGAAAGAACATGCACACGTTTGAAATAAAAGACCTGGAGTGGCCAGCATTGATCATGAGGATGGTTTTACCCTTCTGAGTGCTTTCACCCGGTACATTTAAATACTTCTTGCAGAGGAGAGGCCTTCTGAAAATGCCACCAGCTGTCATTTAGACATAATTCCTGCGTTTGTCAGTGGGCATTTACACAACAAGGCCGCTGCTTGTTCTCCTTCCAACACATTGGTTTCCCAATGAAGCCAACACAAGTTACACCATAAAGATGTAACATTTGTCATGTCACTTCAGACCAAAGATTTCTGTAGGTCAATATCCTCCTGCCTGCACTGCAATAGTAGCCAACAGAGGATGTTTGGTAAAAAAGAATAAGTAGAGTAAGAACGAGCAACACTGAGTCATCTTTCCATTGGAATACGCTCCCAGTTCCTAGGGAATTTTAGGGACTTCCACAGCCCTACTATTAGAAATTATAGTCCTAAATCAACTATTTTCATGTCCTACAGGTGAAAAAAAATCATCTGTTTTCCATTCCATTATTATGTTCCACTAGAGAGAGCAGAGTAACTATTATTATTTTAGCAGGGTCTTGCAGATAGAAGGTGCTATTGAACTGCAATGCTTTTCCTACCAGCTGGTGCACATTGCAGCCACAGCTTTGCTCCTAAGAAATGAGAGTTGCAGTCTTTGCAGGGGAGTAAGTGTTTATTGACTCCATTTTTCCAAAGAAATGGAGCATAGCTAGCCATCAGCATTTGCCCCAAGCCCTGCTTGCACTCGTGAGGCTATGTCATTTCTCATACCCTTCCCACCACCATGTATTGATGCACTTCAGAGCAGTGTATTAAAAGAGATGATTAACATCTTTCAGATGCTTTCTTCCTCCTGCCCTCCCTTGTGTAAGCAGAGTGGTGTTTTATTTGGAAAGGGTTTGTTTCTGTTCCTAATGTACAAGCTGCTGAGCCTTGATGACTGAGAAGGCAAGTTCAGGAGTACATCTTGTACTTCCACTGGAAGGTGTTCGGGTTTCTGATTGCTGTTATTTCCTGTGGGAGCTGGCTGTCAGAATTATCTGCCACAGCATTATGTAGTGACTTGCAAGGATATTATACCTGGGATTGTGGATGTTACCAGCCATCCTGGAACCTTTGGTGTTTTAGCAGAAATAGCTGGGGTAAAGATCATGTCTGAACAAAAGTCAGAGCCAGGCTCTTATCTCCTTCCACACCACTCACTTCTACTTAATTTAGGTATAAATTCTCACCCATTTAGCTTTGTAAATTCCAGGAACAGGTTAGGAATTAGTATCTCAGATTTACATATGGAAAACCAAAGCCATGGAGAATCCATTATCCAACATCATATGGGAAATAAAATACAGATTTCCTGACGTCCATGAGGTTGTCCTCTCAGCCAGTTATATGACCCTGGGTTATAATGAGCATTTAATGGAGACAGTGATGGAATAGGATGGATAGCAAAGTTGCCAGTTCATATAGTAGAAGATTCCCATAAATGTGTAAAGGAGTACCCAGTTCTTTGTGTCCCACCCTGGATGATTCCTGCCCCAGCGAAGCCAGGACATTGCAGGCAGTAACGAACAACCAGGAGCAAAACCTCACCCTTAAGGACAGACATTTATCTCCTCAGCTATTAACTGATCAATTCCAATTGTCAGCATGTTCCCACTGCACTGATTTGTATGGATTCATATTGCAGTAAGTACACAAGGCACAGGAAGATTTTGCTCTCGTATGCAGAGGGAAGCGGGAACTGTTGACGAAGTGTCAACTTCTACGGGGAGATATTGCCAAGTGGAGAGAAGAGGTTGTAACAGCAAAAGGCAGGATATAGGAGGGGGATTTTTAATCCCAGCTGAAATATATGGAGTGATCCTCTGTTCATTTAACAGGCCCAGCAGTTGATGAAAGTGAGACAAACCAGAACAGCAGTGATAAAAAACACCAGTCTTGATAAGGAAATAAAAAACTTCAAAGCCAGCGAAGTGCTTTCCCCTCCTCTGCTGCACAGCCTGTGCAGGGAAGAGAGGGAATGGGGGAGAGAGATCTCCTGAAGGAGCAGGGCTGATTAAAAGTACATCTCCCCTGTCACACAGGGTGATGTTGTTAACACATTTCCTTAAACCCTTGTGCACTGACTTGAGGCTGGAAGGCTCCTCGCTGAAACTGCAGCGTGCTGCTTGTACTGGAGTCAGTGTGTTAATAGAGAGATCTATAAGTGTTGGCAGCCTCCATCCATTTTCTCACGGAGAGAGAGCTACATCCGAAAATCCGTGCTAGGCCTGTGCCTGGCTCTGAACTGGATGAGGAGACCGATTTTGGAGCTGGTGCAGTCAGTGCTCCCATCGCAG
The DNA here is from genome assembly GCF_003945725.1 of Corapipo altera. Taxonomy (NCBI): domain Eukaryota; kingdom Metazoa; phylum Chordata; class Aves; order Passeriformes; family Pipridae; genus Corapipo; species Corapipo altera. The sequence goes on from NW_020884915.1 coordinate 3,280,724, forward strand.
CCCTCAGCTGCTGCTCTGGAGCTGGAGGCATCGTGATGGGGGTGTGGGAAGGAAGCATTTATCCTACTGAATAATTACCTGCTTGTAACAACAGGCTTCGCTCTCCTGAGCCATCAATCTGCAGCCCTTTACCAGCATTAAATTAACTGGGGAAGGATCTGCGAAAGTGTCTGGAGAATATATAGGAAAAGTTCAAAAGTTTAGCGTGCTGTGGAGACTGCATGTTCACTGATTAGCCAGAAGGAACCACAGAATTGTTCAGGTTGGAAAAGACCTCTAAGATCATTGAGTTCTGCTGTTAACCCAGCACTGCCAGGGCCACCACTAACCCGTGTCCCCAAGTGCCACATCTGCATGGCTTTTAAATCCCTCTAGGGATGGGGACTGCCCTGGGCAGCTTTTTCCAGGGCTGGACAGCCCTTTGGTAAGGAAATTTTTGCTAATATTCAATTTAAACCTCCCCTGGTACAGCCTGAGACTGTTTCCTCTCATCCTATCACTTGTTGCTTGTGGGAGAAGAGACTGATCTCCACCTTGCTACAATGTCCTAAATTCATGGAGAAAATCTATTTAGAAACAAGACTTTCCTGACTCACTTGTTGTAAATAAAAAAAAATTAAAAATTAATAAATAAATAAAAAAAAATAAAAAAAAAAAAGGAAAAAAAAATGATGGTGCTCCTTTTGAAGTCAACCTTTGTTTTTGGATCCAGCTACTTCTGTGGGACTGTACAATATAAGTACCACTGCAACAGTTGTCTGATCTCTACTTTTTGTCGTCCATGTCCAACATATATAAAGGGCAAAAACTGCAGGTCAGAATTTTAAGTTATTATAGCTAAAAGAAGTAAGGAAAGATAAAGAAATACCAACAGAATCCTAGTTCTAAGTATAGATTTTATTTTTAAATTATTTTTAATAAGAAATGAAATCCATTTCTTTATGGAAGATCAAGTGTTAAGATTTTTCCAAGGTCCATAAAAATAAGTCTGATAAACTTAATTTTACACCAATGTCCTTATTTAGAAAATTCTTCATTTTTAATTAAAAATAATGTGGGTGTACACTGTACACAAACAGAAAGCACACATCATTAATTTTTGCAGATATTCACCAGTACTTTGAAAGCTTCATTATACTTTGTCATGCTATGGACACCTGTCCTGGACCCATCAGGGTACAGTACTTAGAGGACTGAAAATTCACATTCACTAGTTTACAAGCCTGATGATGCCTTGAAGATCCCACAGATCCTCTTGCTTCACTGCTTGAAGAGGATGTCAAACTCACGTGGGATGAAGAGACCTTGCTGTGGTCAGACAGTGGATCCATGGCTGAGTTGGGAATAGATGCAAGGCATCTATCCCTGCCCCAGACAACATGAGTTGAACCACAGGAGGCAGTCCTCAGTGGAGATACCTTTCTTTTGATCTTTTATCTTGTATGTAGGCACTTTGTACGTTTTGGGTCCTGCAACTGCTCTTAGATGTGGGCTTTTGCAGTAGCAAGAAGAGCCCTAGAACTCATCTTCCATTTTAACATTACTGCTGATAAATGTATTCTGATGGACTACTCGGTTTCTCATTCATGGAGATATTTGGTGCATTCCTTTAATGGTTGGTGATGCACAAATCAGTTTTAATATCAATAATGAACAATTTGGATGACATTCAGATTCAAGATCTGCCAAAAAAAAATTTGCTACATGTCAGGATTTATTGAGTACAATACACTGAGGTTGCCAAAGAGGCTGGAGTTCCTTCAGCAGAAAAGCAAACAGATGGTCCCAGGAAAGTGAGTACATTCTTAAACCCTGAATTGCATTTGGACAGAATGGAGCCACATCTGCCAAAGCCTGCTGGCCAGAAGTATGGCGGAAGGGAGCCATCAGAAACTAATGTGACATTCCTCAAGCTCTTTCACTTAATATTGATATTAGTAATCTAACAGGAATGTTCCAGAATTGCCAGGTGTCCTTTCAGTTGGCCAATTTAGGGGAAGGAGACATGATTAACAGTTGGTAACTGGATACACACACGCACTGCGGTCTGAAGTGTTCGCTGCTAAATTTATCCTTCTAGGTCATCCGTGTCCACCTGGCCTGGAGCTGAAGTGGTAGGCTCTCCTCATTTCAGATAATCTGGTTCTGATTTCTGCTGCCATGAGCCAAAAGATAATCTTGCAAATGTGCATGTCCCTCTGAACGAGTGGTGTGAGAGAAGATGCCAGAGCTGGGAGTGCATAGCAGGATTATTCTGGAGATCTTCTCAGGCTTAGCATAGCCAGGGGTTCAGGATCACAGATCAGGATACAAGGCTATGTCAGGAAATAAATAGACTGTAGGAATCCTAATGGATTTGTGCTTGTGCAGTACTTTGTAAAGACAAACTAAAGCATAAGGGGAAAGACTGGCTTGTTCTTCAACTGTATTTAAACAGCAGAGTGGGAAATCATCCAGGGTGGTACTGTATGGGAGGGAGACACATCCTCTGGTTCAAACAAAGTCTTCAGAGATGCAAGATGTGATTCTAGCTCTTGGTCTAGCTTTGCAAAGAGTACAGAGTCTGCTCCATGACTCAGCTTCCCATCATAATACAGGGATCATAATACCTCACAGGACTTTTACAGAACTTAATTTAACGATAAATATGAAATGTGAGGTTCTTGTATTATGAAAGGATCTGTAGCAATGTACTAACTGGGCATCACAGTGAAGAAATCACATCACTGGTGATGTGGAAAAGGTTGTCTGGAGAGCAGGCAGCTCTCTTAGTGGTCAGAGTAAGGCATCTGATATACTGAGGGAGTTATACAGATGGTGAAATGCTAGAAAAATGTTGAGATTCAGTTTGAGACTGGTACGTACAAGGATGTGCAGAGGAGGCATTTCAGTAAATGCAGTCAAATAGAATTTATTCCTTCTTGCATATAACAAATAATAAAGTGAATTTCCCTTTTTTATCTCCTACCCCAGAGCTGGCACATGGAGCAATGGTGCAGCGAGTCTCACACAGACATGAGTGTCAGGACTCATGGTTAGTTCTCAGATGATGCCAAGAGAAGTGGGAGTTTTGAGCTCCATCTCATCCCTCTTCTCTGCACCTTCCCATCAGCAAGTCTGGGTACACCTTTGGGTAAATTAAAACTGGTAGTGCATGTTTCCTAGGAGGGATAGGGTTGGGTTGGTGTCTTTGGTAGGTGTGAGGTTTCTCCCTGGTGAAGTGTGCCTGTCCCAGAGATCTCTGTGGCGTGGCTGTTCTGCCTGTCCTCTTACTGATGTCTTAGGAAATACACACTTGTGCCTTGACTGCTGCATAGGTATTATTGCTTGGGATCAAGTCTTTTTTAGGATGGCAGTGCTAATCACTGCCAGATCCCTTGTGTACCTCTCCATGAGTCTTGTCAGCCCAGAGCGGGTGAATTCCTCCTCCCCATCCTGAGCATGACTCTCACTGCTTCCCACCTCAGCCTGTGTTCACCTCCCTGTGGAGAGGAACAGCCTGTTTGTGTCACAGACAGAGAGCCTCCAAGTGGAAGTGCTCACAAACTGGGTGCAATGAGGCCTTTCATCCTCTGCCTCCAGCCCCTGCAGTGACAAATGCAGCATGAACTGCCTGAGCAAAGCCTCCCACCACCGCCGGGGCGAGGGGAGGGTGCTCAGCACCTCAGAGGTGCACACAGACCTTCCCACAGCGGCACCAAAGCAGCTCCCCTGCCAACGGGAGAGGAATAAAACCTCTCAGTCACCCATGTGTGTGTGGTGGGGAAATGGGTGAGATCTCCTCACCCTGTTTGTGCAGGAAGTCAGACGATACTGTCATAATGGGCCCTTCTGGCTGCAAAATCTCTGAATATCCCTCTGTGCTTGCTGGGGTGTTTCATGTACACGTGGTGAGCCTGTTTTATCTCTGCTTTAACTTTGCTGACATCAGTGAGTTACACCAAGGATAAATTTGCCCTTTTCACTGTGTTTTGTACTGTAATTCAGCTTCTCCTTTGTTTAAAACTTTTGGCAGCTTGATATATTGTAAGTGCCACGTATGTATAAAATGCATTTTTTTGAGCAAAGAAAAATATGTTAATATGCATATTCCTACTTTGTCTCTTTCTTGTTACCAGTTAATCAATCACACAGAATGTTTGTGACACTTATTAAAGGGAATGAGCAGATAAAAGCACATGACTTTCATTTATGAGACCCTGATAAGTTGGAAATACAAAGGATCTTACCAAAGGGAGTCAGTGTATACTAATGGGTAGAACAAAGAGCTGATAATGAAAAAGACATTCAATGTGGATCCTGGTTCTATTAAGTCCCTTTGTGATCTTGTGTAACTGAGCTATTCCCCACACTTTATACATGTGACCAGCTCCAATCTGGAGGCCATGCTTCAGTGGAATATCATTAGGCCAATCATTCTTTTAAATAAAATAATTCTGTGCTGTCAGCTTTTAATTGCTATCAGCCAGAAATCCAGATTAAAATCCTGGAGCCTGGATCTGGGAAGATTATGTTTTCAGTCTGTGTTCAGATGCAGCTTCAAAAGGAAAGCAAATCCCAAATGCGGTGAATATTACTTATCTTTTTTTCTCTCTCTCCGTTTCCTTGTGTATTCAGACTGAGTGGCAAATCTGCAAATCTTTATTCCACCTGGTTGTGGGGTACAAAATGAGCAATCTGCTCTTCAGTTGAAAACTTGGAGGCTGTAGATAAATAACCCCCTGGAAATACCAACCTGAGGAGCAGAATGGGTATTGATCCAACATGCAGTGTTTCTCAGAACACATTACTTTCTTTTTCTGAGGGGAGCAGGTCTTTCCAACAGCAGGGATGCTGTCCTGGTGGCAGATGCTCCAGCAAAGGCAGTGCAGGGGTGAGGGAATTGTGCTGCCTTTGCAAGGCAGGAGGAAACCCAGCACTCCAGCCCAGGTGCCATGGGGTTGTCCAGGTGATGGCTGTTCCAGTGCATCTCAGCATGAGGGACCCCAGGAACTCTCACAGACTAATTGACATCTTATGCATGTTTCTCCTTACATATCCCACCTCCAAATGCCCCTGCCATGGAGTGGGAAAAGAGGTGGCGGCCATTTCAGTGTCTTCAGCAATATTGTGCAAGTGGAGCAGGCAGACCTTAGCCAGGGCTTGGCTCTGAGGCACAGTCCCACTTCTGGGGATGAGTAAATTCACAGAATCACCGGATCATTCCAGGTTGGAAAAAACCTCTGAGATCACTCAGCCAACCCTGTGCCTGATCCCCACCTTGTCCCCCAGCCCAGAGCACTGAGTGCCATGTCCAGCCCTTCCTTGGACACCTCCAGGGGTGGGGACTCTCCCACCTCCCTGGGCAGCCCCTTCCAGTGCTGCTCTTTTAGCACCAGGACAGTCATTTTCTCCCTCTCATTTCCCATCTGCAAGGCTGGGATGCCCTTTCTCATGCTGCTCTGGGAGCAAATGAGCATTGGTATTATTATTATTATTAATGAATCTGTAAATCTATTAATTCAACATGTGGCAGCATAACAGCACACAGTACCTTAAATATGGTTCTTAGGTGGCTGTATGAAACATATGCTGTTGATATTTTGACTTTTTTTTCGTATTTTCTAAATTCCTCCCTTTTGGTAAGAATAATTATGTTACAAAACTGAAGAGAAACTGAGAAAGAATTGTGCAGTGTAAATGCTCAGGAATGACTAATTTGGACAGTTTTTTACAACAAAGAAGTTCAAAAAGCAGTTAAAGGCCTGACTGTTAACAAATGAAAAAAGTAATTTGGATACTACCAACAGTGCAGGAGGTACTTTTATTAGGTAAAGCAATGCAAAAGTTTGGCATAGGTTCAGTAATAATAAAAGAGCAACTATAAAGAGTTAATTATCTCTGATCCCTAAAGGAAGTATATCTTTCCTATCATCATTGAGGTCCTTTGTAGTGCAGTGTTGGGAAAAACACAGCATTTTGGCTGAAAGCCCAACACCTGGCCTGGGAATCATGTTTTACAGTGGCCAAAGATCATCAGCTTCTCCTAGATAGAGTGCTAATAATGTGAAATTGGGGCTAAAGTTACCTCATTAGTAGCACCACAAGTAAACTCCACGGCATTCTTTTATGAATAAAAAAAGAGAAGAGGCTTGGAGTCCTGGTGTTTGCCTTGCTTTGATCTTTAAATAAAAGTGTCAGTGTTATTTCCTAAATAATAAAAGGTATGTCTGTTGTTGGCCTAACCCTTCCTTGTCAAGTCCCCCTCACTGCAAAAATGGGACATAAAACCACACAGATTCTCTCATTGTGTTATAAAAGGGGAAATTAGGAAGGGGAAAAAAACCCTGTAGAGCAATTTGGAAAATGCTCCCTCTTCCGCCATTCACTCCAGTTGAGTATTTCTAACATTGGGTTTGTTGGGTTTGGGTTTTTTTTCCATAAAACCAGATACTGGTAAAATATTTTGATTCACATAGAGCCTGTCCCAGTGGTGCTGCAAGGGCAGATCGACTCCACACTCCTTGGCAGATTGGATGGTGGCAGCTTTGGTGCTCTCTGGTTGACAGGGATTTAAACAGAGAACTTCATGCTTGCCTACATGCATGGATATATGGATATTGGATACATGGACATATGAATGTATAAAGCAAAGGAGTTTTGAAAGAGCAAATCATACAAAAATAAAATTCACCTGACAGCTCTAGAGCAGGTACAAAAATCCTTCCCCATCCCTGAAAGTGTCCAAGGCCAGGTTGGACAGGGCTTGGAGCAACCTGGGCTAGTGGAAGGTGTCCCTGCCCATGGCAGGGGGTGGAATGAGATGAGCTTTAAGGTCCCTCCCAACACAAACCATTCTGTCATTCCAGCTCTGGGATCTCTAGCATGTTTAAGCACTATAAAAATACACATGTATGGACACTTTCTGTGTGTGGCAAGTTGTTACAGTTTGGGGATTTCACTTGCTCTCCCCAGACCAGCAGGCCTGAAGCCTCTTGGCTGAGAACAAAAAGCAGCACATCAAGGAAAGCTGCACAGCCCTGTACAAATAAATTGCCGGGTTTTTTTCTGTTTTCCAGCTGAATAGTTTCATCTTGCTCATATTACCAGGAGAGTGATTAACTTGTAGTCTTCTCTTAAACCTCCCCTGCATTATGCCACCACTGTGAGGCCTTATGAGGGCAGAATAGCCAAGGAAAGTTTTAGCAAGGCTGATAATCTTAGTGAGGTTCACATATAGCTGGTGGGGAGGGTAGCACCCTCCCTCAGCCTGCCCCTGCCCCTGCTCCCAGAGGATCCATTGGCAGGAATGAAGTTCACTATCCACTGCAGCTCGTGGGAAGGAGAGGAGAAGGGAGGCCCCCAACAGCTAATCCACAGTGATGATTAGGGCTGTTAGGTCCTGAACAAGGACTCATCGGTTTCAGGGTGGGTGAAATAAAGTTTAAAAAAAAAAAACAAACAACAGAATTTCTTTGAAAGAAGGTGTCAAATGTGGAAAACAATTTCTGTAGTCATTTGCTTTACTGGAAAATAAGTGTTTCTCTTTAAAAGCAAATGAATAACCCCCAAAATTTGAATTGTCAACCTAGGACAAATCCTCACCAAGCCAGTGTGAAATATTTCTGTTTTATAAGGTTTCCACTCATTCTGCCCCTGCTCAGAAACCCAAGTGGGAAAGCAAGGCCGCCCTTTATTATGTATGCAGCCAACAAACCCTTCCATCCTTTAATAACTGTGTCACAACACCTTTTTCAGATGCTTGATGGTGTAACGCAGAGGTTAATTGCTTATGGAAATGGCTGCTAATGTTAGAAGTGTGAGGGTAATTTGTTCCCCCGAGCAGGAAGAAGATGTGGTGGCAGCACATGAGCTGTGGCATCCCCCACCCTCCAGAGGCTCTGTCCCTGTTGTCCCCACCACTGTGTCACGGGTTGCTCTGCTGGCATGGGCTGGTGACCCTCATTCCCCACCTCAGGCTCCCCAGTGCTGTCACACCAGAGGAGGACTCATATCCATGCTCCTCAGAAACTTCCAGATCTCCTGAGAGGAGCAAGTGAGCCAGTCTTACATGAACCCCATCCCTAAGGAACCGGAGCAGTTACATCCCCTCCCGCCCCAAGTCAGTCCAACGCCCACGCCCTGGGGATCACAGCATTGCACCTGCCCTGGACATGTGTTCAGGGTCTGCTCTGTACTACCTTCAGAGCTAAACTTCCCGCAGGAAAAGGCCTCGTAACGGGCATGAACAGCAGCCAGGTACGAGCTGGAAGGGTTTGGATGATCTTCTACTTTTTTTGGTATTTGTATTTCCCAAGGGGTTTCCCCCCTGTGCTGGTATTTACAAGTGTGTATCACAGATTAGTAGAATGGGCTGGGCTGGAAGGGACCTTAAAGGTCGTCTTGTTCCACTCCCCTGCCATGGGCAAGGACACCTTCCACTATCCCAGGTTGCTCCAAGCCCCACCCAAACTGGCCTTGAACACTTGCAGAGATGGGGAATCCACAACCTCTCTGGGCAACCTGTGCCGGGGCCTCACCACCCTCACAGGAAAGAATTTCTCCCCAATATCCCATCTAACCCTGCCTTCTGGCAGTGGGAAACCATTCCCCCTTGTCCCTCCAGGCCCTTGTGCAAAGTCCCTCTCCAGCTCTCCTGGAGCACCTTTAGGCACTGGAAGGGGCTCTAAGGTTTCCCTGGAGCCTTCTCTTCTCCAGACTAAACACCCCCAGCTCTCCCAGCCTGCATACCAGCAGGCAGGGCCCAGCCCGGCTCTCCAATGACAGTGTATCCTATTCTGGTGAGATCTGGTGCTGTTTAAAGCCAAATCTTAGTTTGTCTCACTGTCCCTGGCCCCAAGCCCTGGGGTCAGTGGTTACCCATGAGGGAGGATGCTCAGTTCCTTATCCAGAGGGAGCCTCTGCCTCCCCACAGTTGAGGCTCACTGGCCATTGATGGGAAGCATGGCATGATACATGATGGACTGGGCAGCAGAAGGGTTTGGAGGGGCTGTCTGGGACGGTTTGGATGCATCCTGGCAGGCACTGACATCTACACCAAGGTGCTGCTGCCCCTAGGATTCCCTAGGGCTGCTGTCAGAGTTAACACCGTGCTGTAGCACCCATTGCATTGCTAGGGAAAGAGCATATACATGACCAAGTCCTCTACACTGCACTCACCCATGGTTTGAACTGGCACCTTGAGTGCAGAGAGTACCAATACACCAAACTGACTGTACTTCCTTTCACAGCTTTCCCTTGCTCCAGCATAAGGGACGTTGCTTTGGCAAAGGGAGAGTTAACAATCCCCACAGACATACTTATGTTTATAACATACTCATCCAAAGCTTTTAACCCAGAGTAGCATTTACACGGAGGCTGCAGAGCTCCATCATGCTGCTAATGCTTACAAGATTTCCCTAAATACTTTTCCGGAAGCTCTTCTTACGGAGAGAGTCCAGAGGGAATAAGTGAGCTGGAGTCAGGAGTGCTACCCCTCCTCGTGTCCTTCCCGGTGAGGCTCTTGTTGGATCCACTCACCTGCACACCTGGATGGGGTGGGGTGCTGTGGGCATCCTGTGCTCCAGCACAGGCTGCTCTGGGGCAGTGGCAGAGACAGCTGTGGATGATCCAAGTGGGCAGTGACAGATCAGCTCATCGGATCCCTCGTGGAGACCTGGAGGAGACAGGGAGGAGGCAGATGCTTGAGACTTCCCCAGCAAGACAAAGAGCTCAAGCAAGGGCTGCCCTTCCAGGGAGGAAGGACAGGACTCACAGCATGGAGTTGGAGGCATTTTGCTTCCTTCATGTCTCCAGTGAAAAAACTGAAGGCTCCTGCCATTTCATTCATCCTTTTCAAAATGAGTGAATAAGGCTCCTCTTTCCTCCAGCTTCCTCACTCCCCAGTCCAGTAAATAATGTGCCACTAAATGTCCGCCTCCCCCTTGATGACAATTTATTGCAGCAGAAACGCTGTTAATTTGGCTGCCTGGCTCCCAGGTGGGTCTGTGCTGAGGCGGTGTGTCCTGCCAAAATCTCTCTCTCCCCAGCTCCAAGGAGATGTGCTGGCACCTGGTGAGGTCTGGTGTCCCTCCAGAGGGGCAGGATCCAGCCAAAAGGCTCAGCTACTGAGGGTGGGGTTTTTAATTTCTAACCTCCCCATGTTTTAGAGTACTCTAACATTAGATTGCAAGGCTGGATCTCTGAATTCAAAAGGCAGTGAGTGCAAATCGATGTAGTAAAGCCAATGGAGCCAACAGGATTTACGTTCACTGAGGATCAGGCCCCCAGCGTGTACTCCAGACCGTGGTAAATTCTTACCTGGAGGCACCAGCATATTTAGTCCTGACATGATGGGAACATTACCTACCTGTAGCAGCTTAATTTACACACTCCCCAACACCTTTAAGATGCTTTATAACCTTGAAAATCCCCTGACAACAAATACTCTCTGTTAGCATATGCCAGCAAGGAAACAGTGCAGTACAGCCATACCAATTAAGCCTGAACATTTCATGCATTCATGGTATTTTTTTATTGAGGTACTGTCTATCTTTTTAACTAGGTTTGTTTTTATTGAAGCAAAAACCTGCCCTTTCAGATGAGCAGGCCAGTCTATCAGAGCTGACATTTAGTGGAAAACAAAGTGCAAGGCATGAGAAGGTTACAAGGGCTGGCACATGCTTTTGCCCAGATTAGCCTGTAACAGAACGGGACTCGTCTAGTTATACTTTCAAAGAAATCCTTCTGTCAGTAAATTTTGTCCTGCTTGTGAGCAGAGGAGGAGGCAGAGCAGCAACAGTGCTCGACAGCTGTTCAAAACAAGGGTTTGGATTTATTCCGTCATACACAGTCCAGAACTGATAAAAGAGGTCGGGGCTGGCCACAGTTGTAAACTCAGTGGCTAAATCTGTGGTGGCTTCACGGTTTTACACCAAGGGAGAACATGTTTTGAGGCAAGGAGCTGAGTACGGTCCCCTCTCCTGGACAGTGTCATTCCCTGTGTCATCCTGCTGTCCCCCACCCTATCCCCCTGCCCGGGATGCTCCTCTGCCCCCAGGGCATTGTGTTAGCTCAGCACAACCTCTGCTCCCAGCAGGACTGGGGCAGAGGGAGCTGAGCCCTCCCAGGATGTCCATTAGGTCTGGCAGGATGTGGTGTTGCCGGTTACTGATTACAGCAAATTTGGCCACAAAAACGGGATCTGCTCCTCTCTCTCTCTGTGCAGCTGCCATTGGGATTGGCAGGAACTTTAAGCTTTCTTAGCTGTGGTTTCCTAATGGCCTTTTTGGACCACTGTAGGTAATCAGGTTTCATTATCTGTGTCCAAATAATACTGAATTAATTTTGCAACCTAAACTGGTGCAGTAGATTTCCGATTGGAATCCTAATATTTTCTAACCACCGGGGAAGACTTTTCCTGGTGAGTTCTTTGTGTTGTGTGGTCAGACACTGGCCCCCAGTTGATGGGCAAAGCTCCTTTCTGTTCAGCACTGCCCAAAGCTGAAGACCCTGTCCCAAGCCCAGGCAAGCTGCAGTGCAGTTCTGTGTGGAGATAAAACAGGTAGGATACAAACTGAATTAATGGCAGGAGTGTGGGTATTAAAACCATGGAGCAAGTGGGTTTTGCATGGCAGGGGACTGGAGAAGAAATGGAATAGAAATGTTGTCATCCCAGGAGAAGTTCTTCTGCTAGTGAAGGAGTTCTAATCCCCAGATTTTGGAGCCATCATCACAAAGCAGTGTAGTATTTTTGTGTTTGAGAGGGTTTGGCAGCAATACTCAGCTGCTTAGTCCCAAACAGGGTGAGCTGTTGTAGGATTTTAGCATTCACACCTTCCTTTCAATGGGATGGAAAGGGCCAGTCGCTGCCAGAGTGAATCCAGTTCCAGAAGAACCTGGTCTACTCGGACATGGAGAACAGAAACTAATCAAATTCACAGAATAAATTTTTAGGAAAATATTTGCTTCCCTAAAACTTCAAGTCTGAGTGTATTTGCTTTTCATGCAATTGTCATTATGTGCTGATAAATATTAATAGAGGAGATATTGAAGCTAAATGTTTGGAAGCAAAGCTTTCCCTCTGTAATTCAGTGCCTTTATCTCCCTATTCATACACCCAACTTAAAATTCTTTATTCTTAACATCATCATCATCTGTTGTCATAGAAACTATTGCAATACATAAGTACTCTAAATGACTGCAACTTGGTTGAATGGCAAGGGATCAAGATGGACTGTGATGGGGGAACACTTAAACCAGGTAAATCTGTGGACAACAATCGATGATGAGAACAGTTGTTCAGTCTCTCAACAAAAAAATTTACAACATTCATTTTCAGGCCAACAAAATCAGAGAACGGTATTTATTGAACCTTTTTGTTTATTTTGTGTATTCTTTCCTATGAGAAATATAAACCAGGAGTCTTTTTGTTTTCTTTAAACAAATCTGTGTAGTCCAGTTCTGAACTAATTTTACTGGGATTTCTTGGTGACATTTCCTATGGAGAGTCGGGGTTTACATTCCTGATTTCTTAAGTGTGTGTTTATTTGTACCTTGCTAGTGAAGAAATAATACATCTGCTTGGTTTCCTGTGGCTGAGAAAACTAGCACTGAGGTTTGCCTCTTCAGTATTTCTACACCCATATTCTCTTCAAATGACTGGTGAAGATACATCCACCAAAACCAGTTAGGCTTTATACAGCAAATTATGTACCTCCAGTAGGTCTGCAGTCCTTTAAGAGCCATACATCCCTCTGAAGCGTGTGCTGTTCCCAAGAAGCAGAACAGAAGGTCAGTTACAAGTTACCATTTTTTTCCCCCCTTGCTATAGCAGCAAAATGCCAGAAGAGCTTCAATTTGAAGCCTGAAGAAACTGTTATTCCTGCATCATCTCAGTGGAATGCAAAGCTTAGACAGGTCCTTAGGATGTGTAAATGTCACAGAGATTCAGTTTTGCAGAGAAGTCATTGACACTCCAGTGACAGCACAGCAGTATTTTGCTTCTGGTTCAGTACAAATTACAGACAACTTGACATTAGAGACCTTCGAATGCAAAAGCAGACTGAAATCCTACATGATCAAGTGACTTTCCCTATTTACAACAACACAGCTTTCATTTAGACGTCTCTTCAGGGACAAATTGATGGAATGGAAATGGAATAGGGAAAAAAGACGGGGAACTTTCTTATTCGTGTGGTACTGCTTGCTCCATGCTGAACCCTCTGAAGTCTGGCTGTGCCTCTCCCATGCAAGTGTAAGTGTTATTGGCACATCCTTGAGCTCTGCCCTCTGAACTCCCCCTGCACAAAGCACAGAGAGCCAACCATTTAAATAAGAACAGACATCAGCAGCCCTTCCAGTCCTTGCTCATAGTGTTTATTCCAGATAATCGTCTGTGTTCATATATGTTGTTTGGTGACTTTGCAATTATCCTCTTATCTTTCTTTTATGTGTAAGAACAGCCCCGTGACCATTCTGTCAAGGTGGCTGAATGCAGCTTGATTTAGCATTTTAAAGAAATCATTTGCTGAAAATAAAGCAAGTTTGACCAGGAACCACTGTGGGCTCAGGGGGAAAAATAATACTCTGGGTTCTGAGACTAACTAAGGAGCCCAAATGAAGTGTTGTGTGTGTAGGGGGCCAAGATATTGGGTGATGGCAAAAGGACTGGAGCAATGGCTTTAACTGCCTGTGAAGGAAAGAGATCATGACACTTGTGTGGAGATCAAAAGACAAAACATTGCTTCAAACAGAACAGGAGAAAAAGGGTTAATAAGAAAAAATTGTGCCAGAATAAGTGAAGAGTGCTCTTGCCCCAAAGAGTGACTCTGTGATCTCAGTTCTTACTGAGGCCAGCAAACAGAGAGCAAGTTAAAAATACAGGAAATATTTTAATGTCTACACTGCCCATTTTTTTTTTTTTTTTATTTCTTACCTGTTTGATGGGGGTTTTTAATCCCCTCCCAGCTATGGTGGTGTGCTGCTTACACACTCATCCAGCCCATGCCTGCACCAGAATAAACACGAGTGGTTCCCTGGAGGTTGGGCTGCATCTGCCCTGGCTGCTGAGACAGGGGCTGGGACATCAGTAGAATCACAGAATCACAGGACATGCTGAGTTGGAAGGGACCCACAAGGATCATCAAGTCTAACTCCTGGCCCTGCCCAGGGCACCCCAACAATCCCACTCTGTGCCTGAGAGTGTTGTCCCGACACTCTTTGAGCTCTGTCAGCCTTGGTGTTGTGCCCACTGCCCTGGGGAGCCTGTTCCGTGCCCAGCCACCCTCTGGGGGAAAAACTTTCTTGTGAGCCCCTCTCTGCCATTAGAGAGGGCAAAGCTTCTCCTTGGCAGCTCCCCATCCTCAGCAGGAATGCGGGGGTGGGTCACTCCCAGGGATGTGAACACCCACCAGGATTTACAGTCTTTCAGCCAGGGGAAGACTTTTGCATTTTGATTCCCACTTTTGAGACCACCTGAGCGGATCCAGGTGACACCAAACCCCTCACTTAGTGAAGAAAGTCATCACAACTCACAGGCCATGCCTAGCAAAGCTTGGGCAAATCAGAAAGCAGGATTTATATTGCCTAATTAATTCAACTGTCAGGAAATTAAACTATCATGTACTTTGATATCTGTCTGTTTTCTCAGGTGCAGTTATATTTGAAGAGACCCCACGCCTGTTTAGCCGTGATTCCTTTTGGAAATAATTGGCATGGTTTTGATTGATAATGTGTATTCCTCTTTAAAGGAAAACACACTATTTTTCATAATCAGAGGCTGAATGCATAATGAGTGCTCTGGTGCTGCCTTTAGCATCAGGTCTGTCAAACTGCACAGTTATTTCCATATTGATGCAAACTAAGATATTACACTCCCTCATTACATTGACATGGCACATCTTTCAACAGTCAGCTTCCAATCATACGTTCCTTGCAAACAAAATTACCTTCATTTTCTCTTTTGCTACAGAAGGAACTAGCAGTGGAAATGTGCCCTAACAAGCTAATCAACTAATTTTTAGAATATGTTTGAACCATTTAATATTCTAAAAGAAAACAAGAAAAAGTTGCTAATGGGTATGCTGGCATAAACAGAAATAAATAGACAACTGGTTGACTGAACATTAGCATACTTAAGTTTTATCGAAGTCACAGAGGAATTCATTTTGCAAGTCAAAAAAGCAAGATCTATTTGTATCCATAAACCAAACCACCTCATTTACTCGGTACATTCTTGAGCAGATAACCTTGGTTATGAAGGTAAAAGGGAAAAGAAGGAAACTATCCTTTCATGAGCCAAATACTCGAGGCGATAAATTGATTTTAGTAGGACCAGTGTGTAGGGCTACTGATAATGGTTTGTGTGATACTAATGGCCCTGCTGCTAGGAGAGAGCAGCCGGGCTCCGGGTTATGGGCTGCCATTCAGAGGGTTGGCAGGCAGAGAGGGTGTTTCCAAAGCAACATCCAGGGATGGGAAGAAGGGAGAGGCAGCTTTGCATCATTAAATCCTAACTCCCATCCCAAACGGGCAACCATGAGCAGGGAGAAGAGCTGGTGTTTTAAGTGACCCAGTTTGGGGGAAGGGTCTGGAAAGGAACACACATGGAGGGTGTTGACTGGGGAAAGCATCACTCAGGTAGTGACATCATGCAGGGAAGTCAGCGACAGGAGGGCTGAGGCCAGGAGGTGCCTCACCAGCCCCTCAACCACGTCTGGGAGCTTTGCAGGGACCCTCCCATTCTGTCAGGGAACACATCATTTGTTTTGCTGCAGGAGGGTTACAAACCCTGTGCAAAGATCATCCTTGTGCCTCACACTGTACAGGGCTGGGTTTCACTTCCTGTCACAATCTAGCTCTGCATTTGTTACCTATGTTAATTTGCTTGGGAAAATTCAAGGAAAAGCAAATTATTGTGGTGACACAGTGTTCAGGCAAACCTTCAGTGTCACCCCCAGGTCTGAGTGTGGAACCAGTGACAGTCCTTCCCTATGCTTGTGTATAATTAGGGCCACAGTGGTCACCAAGTCTGGTTGTGCCTGAGGACAGCTCTGGGCAGCACCTTCTCCTGAGGCAACACAGGAACAGCCGAGCCATCCTCCCGTGAGGCAGAGATGTGTGAGTTGTTCCTGAATCCTTCAATGTCCAAATCATAGTTGTTCCATGCACAGGTCACCATAAGGAATATATGGAGTGATTTACACATCTGAAACCATAACCTGGCAGCAGATCCCTGTCTTTCATGGCTGTATGTCTAAAATTTGGGTGCTATATTTTTCTTTTCTTTTCCTATGGGACATTTCAGAATCCAACCCCGAAGGCCATTGAGTTCGAGTTGCTGTAAAACCCAACATTATTATCAGCTGCATTTCTTTACATATCCAGGGCAAAATACCCTCCAAAGCTGACAGTTGCATGGGAATGCACCAGACTGTTCCCTGACGTGGGATTAAACAACATACTGTGTAGCAAGAGAAACATCTGTTTGTTCTTGAGCTGAGCAGCGACTGTCTCGGATGAGGGTCCGGAAGAGGAGAGGGACGGCTCGAGATGAAAGCTTGCACTTCAGCTGTTGGGGGAAGGAATACATCCATGGTCCTGTATGATATTTCCGCTCCATCATAAAAATCAAGGCAGTGCTATTCCGGCAAATACCCCGGCACCACTGCAGCATGACGGCCAGCAAACGAAACTGGAAACATTTCCATCATGAAACCATATCCTACCAGTCAGAAAGGCAGGCTAGGGAACAGATGTCCCAAGGTCTGTGAGTGTATCCTATCCATTGGGGATGTCTTCTGGTCTCGGAAACAAAAGGGGTTCCTCATGATGAAAGTGTCTGTGGGCAAAAGAAGGGTGGGAGAAGCTCTCCCCTGCTGTGTGATGCTGCCAGATCCCACCAAAGGGAGCACGTGGAAGGGAATGGCAAGGAAATCAGAGGCTGTGGGCAGCCAGCCGAGGAGGGGTTCGGGGGGTGATGTAAGATCATGGGTTTCAAGCAGTCAGGCTGATGTGGGGCACAGAGCAGGAGAGGCAGCTTTCCTCCCACATGGCCTTCTTAAGTGGTTTCAAACACACTCCCCAGTTTGCAGATTTAGACACAAATTTGTACAAAGAAGTGTGATAACTCTCCCTGAAACCTGATTTGATTTTCTCCCTTCACTATCTTATCTGGCACGGAGGAGATTTAAGTCATACCAGATTATGAAGTGTTATCCTCTCTACTCAGCCAGAATATCTCCAGACAGACAGGCTGCCAGAGCTAAACTCCAGGTTGCCTCTGACTCCAAGTTTAAATTTTGAAGGTACTTTTTACCCAACCACTGGCTCAAAAGACAGAAAAGTCGAGTCCTACAGCTGGTAATTCCTTTGCATAAATAACAATTCTGCAAGATCCCTTTAATGACAACAATTATACATAACTAAGTGCACTTTGAAGACTGATTTCTTTTTTTAGGGGGTTGTTTTGAAGCATCTTTGAATTCATTAAGAGTAATTTTCCCTTTATAAACTGAAAAGCAAGTTTCCCATAGACACCAATCCCCGTGACAGGTACATTGTTCCACTTCCAGGTCTAGTTATTTACTTGCCAAATGCATCAGACACAGAGTCTGAGACCAGCCACACAGATATAAAAATACACAAATTAACCTTCTTCTTTTTCCCAGCTGGTGATTGTGCACAATCCATGGAACCATGGGATGGGAAAGGGGATGTGCCATTGGGCTGTGCTGGGGCTGGTCTCCCTCCCCCGGGGCTCTCCTGGTGCTGCATTTAGCCCATATTGCCCAAAAAGTGAAAGGAGAGTAAAGTAAAAAAAGTAAGAGTAGAAATTACATCTTTTAAAGGTTAAATTAAGAAAGATGCAACGGTTAAAGTTTTTGTGCTGCTCTCTGTAAGGAGCCAGACCCAGACATTGCATAGTCTCTGATAGCAGACCCTTGGTAGGGAGCAGTACATCCTTTCACCCTAAACGTGTTCCCCAAAAACATCAAGACCACCTGCAAATTAATTCTAACTCATGATAGTTTTTCACACTCTGCTTGCAAACCTGCCAGAGCTTCTTCCTTTCTTCCCCCTTCTCCCAACCGCAGCAGGAGGTCCCGTCCAGACAAAGGGCTCTTTCCCTTGGCAGAGCAAAGGAAACCTTTCCCTTGAATTAGGAATGCAAAGCTTCATTCTTGGCCAAAGATCTGAACCTCAACTGTTTGTGGTACATTGTGAGAGGTTGTTTTATATTGTCCCCGCTCACATTCCCTCTGTGCAGGGAACGGGGACAGTCGTCTGTGCCAAACTCACACAGACATTGCAGGAATAACGGCACTAAAGGCATGAGGCACCCAGAGCTTATGGACATATGGATATCTGCAGCAGGAAGAGGAGATCCTGATCACAGCATTCCCTCTGCCATGTGAACTACTGTTTCTACTTAAAATTTCACTGGCAATCTAGAAAAATGCCACTCAGGCAGAGCGAGATGCCTGTACACAGAGGATTGCTGGAGAGTATAAAGTAACAGCCAGCCAGCAGCTGATAATCTGCTTGTAAACTCCTGTTTGGAAATAAAGACAATCCTATTTTACAGTAACCAGATGTTTTAACAGAATATTAGTATTTACAAGTGCCTCAGGCTATTGTTTTATACAGGTCTGAAGAGGGCTTACAAAAATGGAAAATCAGAAGCGAGTGTGCAGTTCAAAGGCTCCTCAGAGCTGTGAAATTTGGTGTGTAGTGGGATAGATCCCCTTTGTTTGTGCCTGGGATGTTGGGTGGGATTGATTGCCCAGTGTTCCTACATAACTTACCTAACCAAGTTCCTCTCTGCTCTGATTTTACTCGTTCTTTACTATCCATAATTGGATAACTTCTCTCCAATTTTCTCCTTGGAACACTGAAGATAAGGTTTCTGTTTAATCATCCTGCTTTAAGTACTTGCAATCAGACAGGATATTGCTGCTTTTAAAATAAGACAATGACATTTAATGACTTTCATTTCTTCCTGTACAAAAGATTAATTTATATGCCGGAGTCATCTTTTTCATTGGAAAATTCTCTCCACTCTTTTTGAAATTATTCAATCTGATTAACAACCTAATTCTCCTTTTATATTTCTGATTTTGTGGCTTTTGCAGCCAGCATTTTGCTTGTCATCTTTTTACCAACTCTAATTCAGCTTTTGTTTCTGAGTAAGTCTGAAGTTAAGAAGGCAGACAAGCTGTGAGGTGTGTGAGTGCAGACAGGCTACCCTGGGAAGGATGGCTCTGTGCTGAGCTCATGGAGCAGCACCAAAAGCTGTGAGAAAACAGAGGGATTCCTATAACAGCCCTAAGAGGCTCTAAGTAACTCAGGTGAAGGACTGTGGGGTTTGTGTGTGTGTGTCCCTGGGAAAACACAGGGTAGAAGCAGCACAGGGAAAGCACAAAACTCATCACTGCTCTTTTCCAGGCACTCAGAGAAAGCCCCCATTTCGGGAAGCTCTGCAGGGAGGGTAGGGATAGGAGCCAAGAGCTGACAGGGAAAAAAAATCATATTCTGGAATACACCTTACCTGACTGTTTCAAACTGCAAACCCACAGATTTAACCTGCCACTGTCTACTTGTAGTGTTCAATATTCTCCTGGAGTGCTGTTGGAAAGAAAGGTTTCATCCAGGTGCTGTCTATGGGCTCATCGTCTGGATGGTTCTCCAAGTACAGACATGAAACATCTATTCAAACCTTTGCACTTTCTGCACCATTGCTGGTGATTTGATGGTTAATAACATAAATTTCATTGTAATCTTTAGCTTCCAACAGGTGAGTGTTTGCCTTTATCAAGGTAAATACCATTGTTAGGAATTTATTCTGGTTTTCTGCTAATATGCTTTAAAGGAATTATCATCTTCCTTGCTCTGCTGGCCATTGTTTTCTTTTTGCACCTTTTCTAACTTCTATTTTGCTTTACTTGGCATTACAACTTTCTCATTTATATTTGTAACACTTCACTTCTGTGGTGCTTATACATGTTCTCTTGGCTTTGGAAACACCTTCATTTTCTCTTTCAAATCAAGTTGTTTCTGTTTCTTTAAGTCAGCAAGGCCTTCTCCTGCAGCTGTGGGATTAGGATTTTCCAGGCACAGATGACTGTCCCTATTCCCTGCACAGATATACAAGAAGAGGTACTTGAGCAAGCTCCTTTATAAGTTATTTTTATTCCGAAAAAAACTCTTACACCCAAGAGATTTAGCCCACAGTTGTTTCCTGGACTGTGAAACCAGTCTTTCTAATGGATCTAATGTACAAATGCAATGTTGAAGTGGGTTCACACGAGCCACTTTGCTGTGTGAGAACTTTTCAAAAGCTCTAATGGCTTTTTCCACACTTTCCAGTCTTTGTATAAGACAAATGGATGAGCCCAGATGCTGTTCTTTCTCCCAGCACAGTCTCTGTATGTGCATGGGATGCCCTTGCCCATGTGTATCACAAATGCATCGAGGTTTGCATGGAGTTTGAGCTACAATATCACATTTCCATGCTCTTTTTAGTGCCATGCTCGCTTTTCCTTTGTGTCGGGATCTTACTCCCTACTGCTGCTGTTGCTACCAAGTGGCACTTCCTTTTCAGTGAAGTGGCATCCTAGTTTTTGAAGACTGCACTCTGTTTCCAGTTCATGTGTTATAAATAGAGCCTTCAGGTGCATCCTGACTCACGCAGCCCCACGGAAGATGGAACATCAGGTTGGATGCTCCTGCTCTGCCCCACATGTGGTCACAGGCAGTGCTAAGTCCAGAGCCACACTGGAGCTGCCTCAGGGAAACCCTACACATGGTCTGCAGCCTGCAGCTGTCCCAGCTCTCCCTTGTATGGGAATTCCTTCCAGCCCAGCCCCAAGGGCTTGGAAAAAGGTGGACATGCACGTGCAGAGTGCCATAAGCAGATGCTAATGATACTTCCCATCTGAGGGCTGCGAGGTATTGTAATGATGCTTTAACACAGCTCAGCAATCAAACCCTAGAGTGTAATGAAACCAGGAATACATGTTTAACAGAGGAGAAAAGCGTGTAGGGAACAGAATGAAAATGATTCTTCACTTAAGGGCACACACATGTAAATACACGTACGTGTCACTTGACTAATCTGTGACACTTAAACCCAAACCCAAACCCCGTTGCTGGGGCACGGCAGCGAGGGTGGCAGTAATACGGAAGGCTAGATGGGATCCACTTTCCAGATTAAGATCCTAATCTTGCAAATAACTTCAGGTTGCTGAAATCTGTCAGCCACGTGATGTCCTCCCTGTGGTGTCTCCCACACCCCGCTGGGGACCGGCTCTGCCCTGGTGTCTGCCCTGTGCCCCATTCCCACTGGGATGGAGCAGCACACCAGGAACACCAGGCAGGACCCAAGCAAATGAATAAGGCACCAAAGATGATGACAAATAATGAAAAGCTGAGTAGACCAGGGGGAAAAAAAAGTCTGGCTCTGGACATTCCACCTGGAGCGTTGCCTCTCCTGTGGAATTGATTTTGCTGACTGGAGAGGTGGCTTTGATGCTGTTGGTACCCCGAGCGTGATTTTGGCACAGTAATTTCCTTTAAGGAAAAAATAACCATGATGTGAATGAGAGTTGACATGACAGATTGTATCTGCTGTGCCTGTTGGCCCCAAAGGCAGCCGTTTGTGGTTTAAAATTCAGTAATTATGGATGTACACAAATGTTTCTAATGGGTCCCAAACAGTCAGGCACACAGGCCACCATCCCCGAGTGCTGAGCAGAAAAGATTGGAATTAAATAAACTAGTGAGGAATAGGAGGTTCACCTGGGTGGAAAGGTCTAGACAAGAAACCTCAGACTGTGGAGAACAGCCACAGGTTGTCCTGCCATGAGGAAGATCACTTGGAAGAGTCTAGTGGTAATGAAAGAACAAGACACACCCCAGAGCTTTACAAGACTTCTAGTGGAAGGTGTTCCTGCCTGTGGCAGGGGGTGAAACAAGGTGGTCTTTAAGGCCCCTCCCAACTCAATCCATTCTATGATTCTGTGATTCTACAAGGGCTGGTCACCTCTGGCAGAGGAAAGCCCCTATCCTCCACCCAGCAGGGCTGTCAGTGCAGGCAAGGAGCTGTTAAGCACACAACTACACCCTCTGTCTGGCTTAATCTGCATCCTGAATGTGTCTGAGGCATGGACTGGCTCTAGAATGGGTTTTTATTCTATTTTCTGTAGCTGATTCCTCTCTTAAAGCCCAGCAGAGACCCTTGACCGGGCAGGATGGGCTGTCGGGGCAGTGCCTGGTTAATGAACCACCACAGCACCTTTGTTTCTCTGGCTGCCTGGTGCCCTGTTCTCACTTGTACAATTATTACAAAAATCAGCCAGAACGCTGCCTTGAGATATGATTTTCATAGTGGGATAGATTTTATTATACCAGCCGTACAATACCCGCTATTATCATTTTGATTATATGCTCCTCTCATTTGCACTATTGGAACATTATCTGTGGTACATTCATTATTACTTTATAAGAAACTGAAACTACATCCTTAAGATGAATTGTAAGGAAGGATTTCTATTTCCTCAGATAGATACTTTGGCTGAGATCATTAAGTGGCAAACATTATTTGTAAAAGTTTATTTTATTTTATTTACGTAAACTCTAAAAGAAAGAAATAACACAGATATTTCTAACAGACAGAAAAGCCTGCGGCTAGTAGCAACAAATGACTGCAATTTAGAATTCATGTACTATTAAGAAGTTCTGATTAAATTGTAAGTTCCTTTGGAGGAAGGAAGTTGGATAAATGAGAGTCTGGCTCAGTGGGCTTTGATGGGCTCACGAGGGCCAAGAGGTCAACAGTGGCTCACAGGGTCCTTCTGCCCCCTCAGCCCAAGACCTCTGAAGATCAGATCAATCATGAACCTGATGGGAGAGGGCAGGGCAGGAAGGTTGTGTTTAATAGCCCAACTGGGTTTAAAGCAGTAGGTTTAAAGAGATGCTGGATCACCTGCATGGCTGGTGACCATCCGTCACTGGAGCGCAGAATGTGTCCAAGGGTGAGACCACTTTGGGCTCTGTGCCATGAGCAGAGACAGCCTTTGCCCTGAGGAGTTTGCTCCCCACCTTCTCTCTGTGTTACCCTCACTGTGCAGGAGGCCTCGCCCTCCTGCACAAATGGGAACGGAAAACCTCCAGCCACAGGTACCTTACCCCCAGGTCTCTTGGTGCACGTCCATCTCTGCTACCAAGCCAAACTGCCCCCCTTCTGCCCAAAGTAGAGGGCAAAAATCCTGACCTTGTTCAAGGTCTAAAACTTCCCACAA
Source organism: Corapipo altera (assembly GCF_003945725.1). Taxonomy (NCBI): domain Eukaryota; kingdom Metazoa; phylum Chordata; class Aves; order Passeriformes; family Pipridae; genus Corapipo; species Corapipo altera. The sequence continues at coordinate 3,304,003 of NW_020884915.1, forward strand.
CTGCAATACAACCAGATTTTCACAGCTCCTCTGACTGAACAAGAACACTTTACCTGTGAGGTGTTCCACGTTTCTGGGAAGATGTGCCTGCTCATTGCAGGGATATTGGACTAGATGACTTTTAAAGGTCTCATCCAACCCCAACCACCCTGTGATTCTGTTATTCTAAGACTTGGTGGAGCTGCTCAGCTACCATGGCCAAGTGAGACTCATCACTCATATTTAAGGGTCATCAGTTGTTTCAGCTGCAACAGAGTACTCAAACCACAAATTGTGGGTGCAGCTGGACCGTGTAAAGGAACCTGCTAATACATGAAGACCCTTGCATCTTTAAGAAGGATAATTTGTGTCTTCACTGGAAGAGATCACACTTTGCTGTGTAGATAAGAACATTTTCAGGCTGATTGGAAATCATAAATATTTGATGCACTGTAATTACTAGTTCTTAAGTATCATTTCCCAAATTATTATTATTTCTATTAAATGCATAGCAACTTGGGATGGAAGAGTGAGTTAATGCAGAAACTCTTCATCACTGCAGATCTGGGTTTGTGGAAGGTCATTAGTGAACTTGTGTTTTGTTTCTTCCTACCTACCTGTCCCACAGACCACTGCAAAAAGCAGAATCAGGTTGAACTAGATGATCTTTCAGGTCACTTCCAACCCAGACCATTCCATAATTGTATGAACTAGTAGAAGCTGAAAACAGTAATTCCCCTGAGAATAAGGGCTGGAATCCTGCTATGATTTTGGTTCCCCTTTACCTGCTGCATCATCGTTTGGGCAAATTATTTAATCTCTCTCCTTGTTCATAGCCATCATTTAAATGGATACAACAATTCCTCTGTCATGGGTCTAGGATAAGGTTTGGGTGATGTTTGCAAAGCACGCTGAGATCTCTGATAGAGATGTCTCCATCCTGTGCAGTGTGATCACCTTCAGGCTGTTCCAAGGAGCAGTACGTGGGTGATCCAGCAGGATGGAGACAGAGGTGTTGCTGGGGGAGGAACCACCTGGGAGACTCGAGGTCCAGTCCTTCTCCACTCTGGCAAATCCAGTCTGGACCCTCTCTGAGGCCACTTGTATCCAGATCTCTGAATCTAAGTTGTTTTTCTCATGTATCCCATCCACCTAACACCAAGATTTCCTACTTGGTGACATTGGGCTTCTGCTGCAAGTGATGAGCAGCTGCACAGCCCAGGTGGAAATCTCTCCTTGTAAATCATTAAACAGTGTCCTACAGCCACCACTCCAGACCTGGGCATGGCAGAGGCAGGGTGCCCAGAGGCGGCAGAGGTGGGTATCTGCAGTCCCCTCTCTGGCCAGTGGATTTGGGATTCCTGGGGTTTGGTTTGTTTCTGTCTGACCCCTAGTGCTGCCTGAGTGCACCTATGCGGCGGCTCAATTATTACTTACAAGTTGGCAAACAGAAAGAAAATATTCAAACTAATCTGGAATAAGTCAGATATACTTTTCTTCACCTCTGGGGAGATTTTCAACTATAACAATGTAGCTTTGAGCTTCTGACAGATGCTAATGAATTGTTGTTTACATGTTTGATTTACTGCCTAAACAAAGATAAGACATGCTCTTGAAAACACATTGAATGCACAATCCAAACACATCCATTAAATCTGTCACAATAAACATGACAGCTTTCTTCTAACCTAACAACTGGCATGCCTCATTTACATATTAATGAGAAAACTGGGATCAGTCTGCACAAATTGCTTCTATCTTGCGAAGGGGAAGCACTGACTGACAGTGCAGCTCTCGGTGGTGTAAATACAACAAGTAAATACCTCTGCCATCTTAATGGATTTTATTTTTATTTGCCTATTTGGTTCCATGGTTATTGATTAGTTGTCTCTCGTGAAGTGCACTGACAGACGTTACAACTACGGGGACAGACATTAAAAGAGTTCCTACAACTTCCCTGGTGTTTGAGGTATATGTTGGGCTTTGGGCTTGGCATTCCCAAAAAGGCTTGGATAAAGGTTGGATCTACCTCGAAGACCTCTCTGGCCTCCATCACCATGGGATACGTGTCCCAGTGCTCCCAAAGTCTCTGTTGTCCCTAAAACATGTTATATTAGCCTCAAACCTCTGGAGGATGAGCCGTTATGCAGGTGGGAAAACCAGGCATAGAGGGGAATCTATTAAAAAATCCAAACCTGAGCCATTTCAAATGTGACCCCGGAGTTAAACTCCTGGAGTTACTTGGACTCCTAATTCTGCAGAGGTTGTACCAGAGTATGGCATTATCATAACAGTGGCATCTAAATAACATGGAAATCTGAGCCATAGGCACAGTGAAGACTATAGCAGAGTTTTTCTTGAACCCTGAAACTCTGAAGTCACATCAGCAGGGAGTTAGCACCATCTAACACCTTTTTTTTCAGTATCTGTACCCTACATTACATGTTAGAATACTCAACCCCTACTTTATGTATCTCTAATTGCCTACAAGTTTGATATCTGGACCCACTGGATACCTGGGGTCTCCCTGTGCCAGTGCCTACACAGGAAGCTCAGTGCCTACACAGGACAGATCATGTCACCTACATCTGTCACCAGCCTCGGGAGCATTGCCCTCCACTGCCTGTGGAGGAATCCCAGGAAGCCTCATCCAACTTTTGGACAGCTAAAGGAGATAAGATGAACTGCACCTGCAGTGTCACTGACTTTCAATGAGGTTTACATTCTGAAGAGCTTAAATTACCTTCCAGAATGGCACTTAGCTCTCTAAATCAACTTCTGGAAAATGGACTTGGAGCATGTATTGTCACAGCACTATGTGGCCTTGCACTGGGGAGAGGTTCCTAAGACACCATCCATGCTCAGCTTGAGCAGGAGGTGCTCAGAATCCTCAGGAGTAGATCCCAAAGTACCTTATGGACCCTGGAGATGAAACCATTACATATTACATATTACCCTGTTGAGCGATCACATCACTGTACACCACACTGAGTCTGAATTTTCCACAGATCCAGAGGTCTTTGCAGCAGGGACAGGGGAAGTTGCCTCCTCCAGGTCCAAAGCAAACTGAATCTGAGGTACAATCCTCAAATCCAGCCAAAACCTGACTAGATCAGGAGGAATGGTATAGATTTAGAATCCATGTTTCAAACAGAAGCAGCTTTCAGATGCAGAACTTCTGACCATCACGTGTCTGTCTGAAGCCACCAGAGAGCTCTTTGCTGAATTTTGATCTGTCTCTAGTTGTACACTTAAAACATAACTTGGGCTTTGGATATAGGGAAGTTTCCTCTTGTAATAGTTTGCTCTAAAAGGCTGTATGAATAACACAAGAAACCATCCAAACTGTTCCAAAGGACTCCAGGGAAATTAATGAACTCCAATGCTTTTGTTTTGAAGTTAAATTTTTTTTTGGTCTCAGTGAACTATTTCTTGCCTACAAAATTGTGCACACTGCTTTATTCTTCTGAGGCCCACAGAACCAAACATTTCAGAAGACTAATTTATCTCCTGGAATTTATAGTCCTCTTTCTAGATTAAAAGGGCTGTGTTCAGTTACTCTTGGATATAGATTCCTCCTCCTCCTCTCCAAGACTCCTCTGTCTGACTCATGTCTCCAGACGTTGGAGGTTTTCCCCTGAAGTAGTCTTTCATCTGTTTATGGCTGAACAGTTTGTGTGCTACTGGGGCATGGCATAATAACTGAATTTTTATTAAATAATTAACATCAAATGAAACAGATTTTGCTATAAATGTTATCCCAATCCAGCATTATGGAACTGCATTCAAACAGATGAACACACCCAGAGGAATCCAGAGAACCTCCCCCCAAACGGAACAAACCCCCAGACCCCAAACTTTCTCTGGTGACAAAGATCTTCATTCAGATGCAGAGGCAGATCCCCATCCTTGTTCAGGAGGAGCCCTCTCTTGCAGTGAGAGGCTCTGGAGAAGTCCATAGAATAAGGTATTGTTCAACCATGCTGAGCAGAATTAGTTGTGTACAACATACAAGCAATGAACTGATTTAATTCCACTGTCAATCAGCAAGGAAAAAGGGCCAGCACAACGCAGAGTCGCTTCTCCTCAATCTGAGAAGAGCTTTGGGGGAAATATTGTAAATGTCATAATACAATATGTTAAATATAGTAGTTAAAATACTGTTCTGCAGCCAAATTCTCATCTTAGACACACACACAACTCCCACTGGCAGGAACAGGAGTTGTGTAGAGGAACCCCAAATGAGGAAAATCTGTTCCGAGGAGGGAAGGAGGCTGGTCAGGGTGTGTGCCCTTTGAACTGATTGTCAACGGGGACCTGTGGATATGAAAATATTCAGGATAACTTTGAAGGCTAATGAAGAATAATTTTGGAAGAGATTTCTAATCTCATTCTCCAGGACTCTGGATTAAATCCTAGGTCAAAGCCAGCATTTCTGTCCCTCTATACTAATGAACTGTGGACTAAGTAAGGACAGGAGTGAAGCCAAGAAGACCCCAGTCCTAATCCTGATTTTAACACTCCCTGTTTGTGGTTTCATGCAGATGATTTAAAGCTGTCCATGTAAAACCTTAACCATAATTGTACTGATAAGGGCAGCAGTTGTGGAGAGGCTGCACGCAGGGACTGTGCTCCCCGCATTCTGCAGTCTCTCCTTCTCATCTGAAGTTGCACAGGTAGAAGTTTGATTTAACTAAAGCCATTGCTAACCTGTGAGCAGGGGCTCTGCCAGGGCCCTGGCTCCAGCACTTCCAACACCTATGGCTTCCAGGCAGTCAGGGCTCCACAGATGAGTGAGATCAACAAACAGGGCAAAGCATTGCTGGGGGGGTAATTAATAAACACAAATGTAATCACAGAATTACAGAGTGGTCTGGGTTGGATGGGACCTTAAAGCTCAACTTGTTCTATCCCCTGCCATGGGCAGGGACACCTTCCACTAGCCCAGGTTGCTCCAAGCCCCATCCAACCTGGCCTTGGACACTTCCAGGGATGGGGCAGCCACACCTTCTCTGGGCAACCTGTGCCAGGGCATCTCCACCCTCACAGGGAAGAATTTCTTCCTGATATCCAGTATAAATCTGCACTCTATCTGCTTAAAGCCATTAGATAGAAAAAGCCATTTATTTCAGTTTAAAGCCATTAGATAGAAACAGGTAAGTGTTGTTTCCCAGGTAGTGATGGTTCTAGTTTGTGGCTTAGTCTTTGCAACCACTTTAATCTTCATAATCACAAAGAGGTGGTGACTCCACTACTCTCCTTTCAGGGAATCACTCTCTCTGAAGATGTCCAAGGAATGACTGGACATGGCATTCCATGCTCTGGTCTGACTGACAAGGTGGTGATCTGTCAAAGGTTGGACTCAATGATCTTGAAGGTCTTTTCCATTTTAAATGATTCTGTGATTCTGTGTAATCATGGGAAAACTGTGATTTTGTGACACCAAATGTGTCCTCATCCATACTTTCCCTTCCTTACACCTGCTCCCAGTAAGCTACAGGTTTGCTAAGGCCATATTGCACATTATTCTCCATATTTGATCATATTCATTAATGACCAGTAGGAAGCCACGTAAAGTAGAAGCTGCCCAGTAATTAAGAAGCATGGAATAATCAGCAGGTGTGAGACCACTGAAGGAGGTTCGAGTCAGTACAGCTCAGTGCAGTATAAAGAGATGAGTAAGAAAAGGAGAAAAGAGGCACAATCCATCCTTTGGACCTTTCCTCTGTAAATGTGTCTTATCCCTTTAAAATCCATTAATTTTTTTTTTATAGAGTTGACACACCGAGGCAAATGAATTCCACAATTTAAGTAGGTTTTATGGGGAGGAAAAAAAAGAGGTTTCTGCTATTTGCTTTAACTGCTCAGAAGTTTCATGTGGCAAACACTTAAATTGAGTACCACATAATCACTCCCATTACACCTCCTCCACGCCACTCAGGCTATTACAGATCTTTATCATATTTCCCCTTCAATCATCTCGCTTTCTGAGCTGAGGGGGATACGGGAGAATGACACACAATATTCCAGAGGTGAACACACATGAATTTATCTTGTGGCACAATGATGTTGTCTGGTTTAGTGGTGTTTTGCTCCAGTTGTGATGGTTGGAAGACACAGATGGAACAGAGCTCATAGACAGATGTAACACCTTTTATTGCACCAACTATACAGCTGGAAAAATTAAATAAGCTCTCAAGCACACATGGCTATATATTCTAGTTGCCTTTTTGGCTGCCTTTGAGCTTTGACTGATGTTTCTTCAAACTATCAGCAGTGGTTCTCAGATCTCTTCTCTAAGTGGTGAGAGCTGAAGAGGATCTCATCAGTGAATACACACAGAGAGGGCCGGGGGTTCCCTTTGAGCTTAGCAGAATTTAATTCGATCTGCTGTTTTGCCACAGAGCCGGTTGGCACCATGAGACCCTCCACGGCTCTTTGACGACTTTGCCTTTGACTTTTGCACCGTTTTGTATCATCATTTCGTTATTCATCTGTTTTCTGGAGGAAACTTGTAAAAGGAGGTGAATAAAACACAGGGGTCAAATTAGTTTGTGCGTTTCTTCAGCACTACAGCACAGGTATTGATGGGCTCAATAGCTTTTCAGAATGAACAATCACTCCAACATGAGAGTTTTTACTGAGGCATCAGCAGCTCTTTAAAATCACAATTCACAAGTCCTTTTTCCATGCTGGGTCCGGATCATTACAGTTTCCAGCTGAGCAGCTGTCAATTTGGGCTTACCCCGCTTCCAGGATCCCAGTTGGGAAAGCCTTGTTAAACTCTCATATTGCAAAGCAATCAAACATGTTTGTTTGATTGTTTGTTTGTTTGTGATGATTTATGCTTTGATTAGGCTTTTGATATTACACTGGTTAGGGTAAGGTGCAAGCAATCTCTTGAAACGGTGCCAGCACTAAGTCAATATTTCATTAAAACTCATTTATGAGAGAGCTGATGAAGGACTAGAGTGAGGTCTCCACACGTTTCATATTCATCTATTCGGTATGGCAGCTGATTATTTAAAATATATTTAGGTACTTGGTGTAGTTATAACTGGTACAATTCCTAATGTAGGATAAGTTGTAAAAATAAGAAGTGTCTTTTATGGACAAAATTTAGTCTGCTTCCCTAAAAAAATAAAAAGTGATTGTAAATATGTGACTGTAAAGACATTGCTGTTGCTGTATCTGTGTGGATGAGCTGTACAGAGCAGGGGGAAAGCTTGAAAGAAGAGGCTGGGCAATATCGAGACCAGGCTGTGCTGTCTGTGGCAGGGTTTATTTATAGTATTTCTGGCAAAAGCATAAATTTCCTACCTGGATTTTCCCTTATACTCAATCTCTTTGCTCTCTGTATCACACACAACTAATCCACACCATGGGACCCACACTTACCAGGGTTCATCTGTGCTCCACATTCACCTCAGGCAAAGGCCACTAGCTCCCCTCCACCTGCCACACACAGCTCCTGCCACTGTGCTCATCCAAGGTGGGATAACTAAAGCAACAACAGCTTTTAAGACAATACAAGTTGTCAAAAAGTAGATACAAACCCAAATGCAGAGCCAGCTGGGAGAGATAAAAAGCAGGAGCACAGGTCAGATGTGTTGCAAGAGCTCTCCACGGCAGGAGTCTGCTGAAGGGACGCTGCCTGTTTGCACTGATGGGAGCACCTTCTCCTGAGACTCAAAGGAGAAAATGTGTTTTGTTTAAATGAGAGTCCACAGACACCTTCTTACTCCAAAAGAGTTTTTCTCAAACTCAGTAGCCCTGTAACAGAGTATGAGTGAGAGGCACACAAGTTAATTGCTGGCCAGGTGAGGAAATGATGAACTCCTCATCCAGTACCACTGACAGCGAAGGTTTGAGCACCGTGAAAGCCTCATGTCAAGTGAAAGAATGAAGTGAAATGTAACTCCAGCCCAGACAAACAGTTGGCACCGGTGCCGTCGGGGAAGATTAATGCCTCCCTTCTCCTTACCTGCGCCGACGTGATGTTCTCTGACACATCTAATTGTAGGAGCTGAGGTGTAGAAAATGTCACCCTCACTTAAAACCTTATCAGGTAATCGGTCTGCGATGATGTGGAGACAAACAGGAGGTTAACAGATAGGTCTTTATCTCGTGCATGAGGAGGAAGATCTGCATGTCTGCTGCAGCGATAGCGATCGCCGTGGTCTGTGCTTTCCTGTGCTGGGAGGGAAATTATACACTGAGGTCAACATACTCAATAAGAGCCTGCCAAAATATGTATTTCCTTTCTACAATCCTTTTTTGAAGAAAGGTCTCATGCTGGAGACTGTAATTAATAAAGGAAATATTTATACAGTGTCAGAAAATTTACCAGTCACTTTATAAACATTGATGATCCATGTTCCCTGTCCCAAGGCACTTACGGGCTAAAAAAGGCAAGAGACAGAGAGCAGTTTAGATGAGGGAGGGAGTAGGGATTATTAATGGTGAGAAGAAAGAGAATGGGTTGCAGGGAAGGCTTCGGGAGAAGGGAAAGCTTCATCATGGAAATCGAGAGGTTTGAAAGGCGAGGGTGGAAAAGTTGAAGATTGAGGCAAAAGTGTTTTGAAAGGGCAGATACACATGTGGGCACACACTGGGAGCAGAAATTCAGGTAGTGATGCTGGTGAAGTGACTGGTGAGATAACTGTGGAGGGCCTCCACAGCTAGAGAGGTCTGGAGGGGCAGATGTGGAGTAAAGGGCCTTCAGGACATGGGCTGTCATTGAGCAGCAGCCTCAGCAAAAAGGATGAGCACAGGACTGGAGAGAACAGTGAGCTGGGAAAGGTGCTGGACTGAGGGGAGCTAATGGAAAAGTGGAGAGCCAGCGATGGAGAAGGGAAGAAAAGACAAGGAGGCATTGCAGATACTGGTGACTAAATGTGTGGTGGAGAGAGAAGCAGGAACACAACACGGCAGAGAGGAGAGGAAGTGAGATAAAGGAAAGGAAGTTCAGGCAGCAAGAGTTAAGAACTTTGCCATTGATTTTGGGGACAAAGGAGGAAAATAAATGATAGAGAAGTGAGTGGGATTAGGGGAAGTGCTCAAAGATAAGCACAGCAAGAAGGTAGAAAGCAAAAGACAAAGGCAAGTGGGCAGCAGAAGAATTAATCAGGAAGAATTAATCAGGATCAGGCAACTGGAAGGGACGGTGAAGCAACCAAGGAGCCCAACCCACCTCTGACATTGTCATTTTTCTCCTCTGGTGGGAGAAAAAAAAAAATGAAGATGATTTTCAAATATCTGGGCAATAATATTGAGGAACTGCAACTACCCCCAGCTTGTCACAGCTTCATTCAGCCCCACTTTCACTGGTGGCAGCACCTGGATGGGATCACAGTCAGCAGTGTGAGAGGCGATGCTGCAGCTCTGCTACACTTGGTGAAATTGGTGCTCATCCAAAAACCACAGAGTTCAGGCAATTCAAATATTCAGTAGTTTCCAATATTCCTTCGGAAAGATAAAGTCTATGTATGTATGTCTGAGTTTTGAAGTAGTAAAATGCCACAGTATTTTTAGTCTTTGTTTGATCAAAGAAAAATGAACCAGATAGACAAGTAAAAAATTACCCAGGAGCTTAAGTCACTGGTGATGTCTTTTATTGCGCTATCATACAAATAGGAAGGATGTTCTTTTCATCTGACATAATGAAAAATGTATACCCTTTTCAAATTCACCAGTATTAATTCTGAAGTTAGCCCTAAAAAAAACCCAAAAAACCTTGACGTTACCTAGAACCTGACAACTTCTGATTAATTTAATAGGAAAAATCTCTTGATATCAAATACCAGCTACTGCTCAGGAGAAGGTGAAGGGAATATGAATTATTTTTAAGCTCATCTATTACGTACAAGTAATGATAAAGAGCAATTTTCAGACTTTTCTCATACTAATATTTATTGTTCACATTAGATTAATCAAGACAGATGTGTTCTCCTAAGAGTTAGGAACAGTTCACTCCTGAGTAGGTGCAGCTCAGAGCATTATCCAATCATCTTATCCCATGTGAAAAATGTTTTCTGCTCTGAAATTCCAGTACCTTTGTATTGTGGAAGTGTCAGTCAATGCTAGTGCCAAGTATGGGAGGCACTTTGAGCCAGACATCCTCCATCCTCCTTTGCTGGGAGCCCAGTTTGGAACCAGAAACAAGGTGGTGCTGTATGACTGGGGACACCCACAGCTAAGTGACTTTCCCAAGGTCACACGGGAAGTCTACGGCAAGAATAAAATTATGTCTTTCATTTAATTTTGCACAAGTCAGTGAAAATGTGTTCCTGGCACACAGCCCTTTGTGGTTTTGAACCTGGTGATGGCTACATCCAGCTGTGTTTGTAGCCTCATCTTTGTACCTGATCAGTGCACCTTTACACTTCAGTGAGGAGAAACACATGCTTTCACTCCGAGATTTTATGGCAATTCATAAAGGCTGCCTTTGAGCTACTGTTTATCATAAAGCACATTGGAGTTAGTGGAAGGTGAAAGAAAATCCTTCCCAAAACATAGTTCTGGGATATATATTACTGCATCCACAAAGTACTCCCAGATAAATGGGACAGTTCCTGGCTATGCCACTGGGTGGTATGTGATTGGGGTGCAGCCAGAGAGATCCTGGGGAAACTCTTCTGACTCTTAATGCAGGTACAGTGGAGAAGTTTGCTTTCACTGCATTGCAGCCATGAACTCGAGTTATTGCATTTACAGTTTGTATTTGGGAATTAGTTTGGTGGCAGACTACATATTCTTAATTTGAGTGTAGTCACCACTGATGGGATATACCCCATCCAGAAGCTGAACGCTTTTGCTGCAGTGGGTAGATAATTAATTATGTTCATAATTTTATATTCAAGTGAGTGACGGAACGAAAAACCCCACCAACCTCAGCCTGGGTTCTTGGGATACTGAGATGTGCAGAAGCAAGGGGGAAGATGACTTAATGCCTTGCTTTTGTCTTAAATTTACATCAGAAATTGTAATTTTATTAGAACTAGAATTCTAGTGGTTTTAAAAATGCCAGTGTGAGGAGGTGACTGGAAAGCAAGTGGCCTTTGGAGTGGGGGCTCTAACACATGGAAACACCAGAGCAACAAGAACTTGCCGAAGAGTCTGACCAGGCTGAAAAATTAATGGGATTTATTTTGCTTTTTAAGTTCAAATTAAGAAAAGAGCATAAAATAGTAAAATACCATGATAGTGAGAAGAAAGTAGTTAACATACTGTGTGCTGCTCTGTATGGAAAGGGATTTTGCTTACACATAGTGTGGACATGCTCAGGTGCTTGTCCCTTCCGAGCAACGTTAGACCCCGAATCAGGAAAGATGACCCGCACACATCCTAAAGGGCTTTCCTGCTGACTGATGCTTTCCTGAACCAGGGCCACAAGTTTTGTTTTTCATTTGAATTTATAGCTCAAAATGGGTTGACTAGTTCCTTTTGACTTTTTCTCTCTGGGCCCATCCCGCCTGTGCGATCCTGACCCACCACTCTGAGCCAGATCTCCTTGGTGACCATCTCCTTCATTAATCCTCCCAGTGTGGTTGCTAGTCAAATTCCAACTGGTTTTGTACCCCAGAAGGTGTGCACAGCATTGCTGCCAGATGAAGATCTGCCTGGAGCCTTCAGCAGCCTCATCCCACAGATTCCCCATAGATCCAATGATGCCAGAGATGTGTCAGGGTTTCTCAGCAGAACCATGCAACTCCCCCATCCCAAGGATGATGGGCTGGACTTAGATCCCTCTTTCCATAGGAGGGGAAAGCTGGGAGCTCTGGACATCCAGACTTCTTCCCTCTTCTGACTTTTCCTAGGTTTTTATTCGGGTTACCTCCATGTTTTGTTTTATGGAGCAGCACTGGGCAGATCTCTGTGCTTGAGTCACTGCCTTTCTCCTTTGTAGAGACTGAAAGGTCTGTTTGTTGAAGCTTCTTCTTTTACCAGAAGAACCTTATTCCACGCTTTCCCCCTCTTTATCTTCATAGTAAGGGGGAATGAGGGAGGAGAGAGTTTTCTAGGAATTACTCTGCAGGAACCTTTCCTGTCCACAGGCAGTTTTACCAGCAGATCCTTATCCCAACCTCTGGGGTGGAGGTTTCCTGTAGGTGGAGGCAGAAACATAAAATTTGTGTATTTCAAAGACAAGAAATTTTTTGTTTTCTATCAGTTTTCTTACATAATAATAATCCCCATCACTTTGCAGGTTCCTTGTCATAAAAGACTTCTGGGATGGATTAAACTCCTTGGCACCTCCTCAGTGATTAATCAATCTCAACAGGCATTTATTGCTTTGTTCACTACAGCACAGGAGAGATTATCCCTTAAATATACTTGACTCTTTTGGTACCATTCAATTACACCAAAAAGAACCCCAACACATATACAATTATTTTGAACTGCTTCTCCAACGAGGAGCAATTGATCTTTGAGAGTCTCTTCCTCTTCTTGTTATGCTGATTAATAGCCTTGGAGTTTGTCCCTGAGAGGAAAACATTTCCAAAAATAGATGACAGTTTCCATCTTCATATTTTAATCCCTCGAGGGCCCTTTGCATCCACAACGAAGCCTGTAGGAATATTCCCATTCATCCCCATCTTTTTTAACCTCATCACCTCCACGATGGAGCCACCCAGATCCCAGTGCAGGGGAATGAAATGGGAATTCTCGGCACTACTTGGGGTCACACTGTGCCTGCACCCCACAGAAGGCTGTCAGTGTCCTTGTGGAATGCACCATGCCAGGGAGTGTCTCAGAAACCAGTGGCTGTGTCAGGGGAGGAATGAGAAAGCCCAGTCCTTCCAGAGCAACTCTCCTCCAGCACTGAAGGAAGCAAAACATCATCCTTACCTACCATGGTGGAAATTCCTGGGTAAATACTGACAGAAATCCTGGGAAGAGGGAGAGGGTGGGTGGTAAAGAGAGGGAGGGCAACGTAATGAGTTGTAGCATGTGGCCTGGGGAAACCACCTTCCTGCTGGAGACAAGCCCAAGCACTTTCCTACTTTTAAACAAATCTTATGGCTGATGGTACATTTATAGCTGCTCTAGTGGCAAGCACATGAGCCTGCCAGTCTTTTTGGGATTGTGTATTGTACTTACTCTTATCCTTGGAAATTTCTTTAATACTATCCCCTATGAAATGCAAATAGCCAGAAGGAAGAGGTGACTGTAAACCTCAGACTTCCCTATCGATCATGAACAAATAAATTCTACTGTGTAAGCAAAGCAATGCTGCAAAAGCATCCACTGGCACAATGCAGAGAGAGTTGGAACGAGCTCCTCTCTGGACTGTGTGCAACTGAGCTCCTTGGAGCAGCTCCCCATGTGCTGGGATGTGGGATGAGGGCAGCCCTGGATGGGCTGCAGGGAGCAAAGAGATGCAGTTGATGGGGCTTCCACTGCTGTGGCATCACAATGTCATGGTGATTTGGAGCAGAAATCAGCTCTTTTTGGTGCAAATGGAACCACACCTCAGGTCCTGCTTAGAGGGGACCTTCTCACACTTTCCAGCTTCCTGACAGGAGGGTGGAGTCAGGTGGGGGTCAGGCTCTGCTCCCAGGGAACAAGGAACGGGACAAGGAGAAATGGCTTCAAGTTGCACCAGGGGATGTTTAGTATGGATATCAGGGAAAATTGCTTCAAGGAATGGGTTGTCAAACCCTAACACAGGAGGACAGTGGTGGAATCCTTATCCCTGGAAGGATTTAAAAGCTGTGTGGACTTGGGGTTACGGGTTAGTGGTGGGCTTGGCAGTGCTGGGGGAACGGTGGGACTTGATGGTCTTGAAGAGCTTTTCCAACCTAAACAATTCTGTGAATCTGTGAAACACTTCCCGGAAGAGGGCAGGGCTGTTCCCTGGCTGTGCCTGGGCTCTGGTGTGATCCCAGTGCTGCACGTGCTTTCTCTTTAAAGGAATAACACAGTGTCAGCTTGCAAACAAAATAATGATCTTTCGTTGCTTTTCAGGAAATGATTTTTAATATACTTTATTGAAACAAGGGAGAAACAATTTAATTGAGAGAGCTGCTATGAACCATATTTAACCTCCGAAGTACTAAAAAGAGTATTTTCAGATAAGTTATGGTTTTTAATCTAAGTTAAACCATTATGTACATAAGCACTATGTTTTTGCTATTCTAATAACTGCCAGCTTGGACTTACCAATTCCTTTTTTATCATCTTTTTTGTCTTCCAAGACAGACCGCTGCCTTTGAACTTTAAGAAATATTTTATGTTTTATTTTTCTTCATTTCTTTTCTACAATGAGTAGAAAAATGCATTCTTAAATCTGAGCATGACTTCCCTCAGAATATCTGTAACTTACTGGCTTTCCTAGGAGTTTTGAAATGTCTGGATAAAATTCTTGATTTTAAGAAGTGCATGCAAGTGGTTGCATCTCATCTGTCCTGGATGGCATCCAGTGATCTGTTGTTAGTTCAACACTGTGATTAATAATTTACATATACTTTACTAGCACTTGAAATGAAGTTTCTTCCCTGCAATGATTAATTACTGAATGAACAGTATTGAAAACATATTATTCTCGTAATTCATTTGGGGAGATAATCTTGGTAAAACATGAAATTAATTAAGTGACAGTAATGGAGAGGGTTTAAGATTTACATTGATTTTTTGCCCCTTGAAAAACTGTCCTTAGGTTGCACCAAACCCCTCTACAATAGCAATTTCATCTGTGAAATTCATATGCAAAAGAAAGAACATTTTAAAAAAGAAGACTTGGCTTTTTAGTTTATCTGTACAAAAACATCACATCATTGCAACTCCTTCTCAATACTTTATGTATCCACTGTGCTTTTCCTGCAAAGACCCAGAAATGTTTTACAACCATTAATGAATCAGTGTTTCCCAACAGCCCCGTCCATAGGTCAGGTCGGAGTGTCCTGGCTGCAGCAGGGGGAGGTTGGGCACAGTTGGGTTAAGACAGGGAGGGAAAGGGCAGAGACAAGATAAGAGAGAGCCCTGAAGATCTGTGCTGCTTTGCCCCGGGCTCCTGTCCCAGCCAGGTCATCCTTGTAGGGATATATTAATAACTCTTGGTTATTCCCACATCTGGCGATCTTTGTTATTAAAAAATACATCAGAATCCCATACTCTGTTCCCAGCAAACAATAATCCAGAGACTGTAATTTTAGCAAAACTTTTTTTTCTTAAGCATTTTCTCCACCTTTCCAGAAGAATGAACATTTCCTCTCACACTAACCACTTTTCCAATCACTCAACAAGTGCACTCCAGGGCTGACTGTGGTGTCTGGTCCCTGTCCCACAGCAGCACCAGCAGCTTCTGATGTGGCCAAATATATGTAAAATAAATATGTGTGAGAACAGGTTGGGCACTATAGGGTTCAGGGATCCCAACTGACTTGTAATTTATTGACTTTTATTCTCAGTCTTTTTCTAGTTGACTCTTAATATCATTTGCCAAGTCTTTGAGCAATATTGACTCAGTAATATGAGGTTTAAAGTTATCCCCCCCCCTCCCCTACAGAATGGGAGATAAACAGCCCATTACTGGGCTGGAGGGGCAGCAGCCATTGAGCAGTCCTTGTGACAAGGTTCTTCTCCCCTGCCCAGGCTGCAGAAGGCTGCAAAATGAGGCTCACATCTCCCGAACTGCTCACTCACATGAACATCTTCCCTTCCAAGCCCGCTTCCCTCTTAAGGATGTTGGACCAACTTCAGCCTCCAAGATCTCTCAGTTGTCTTCCAAGCAGTGTTAGCACCACCAGGCTTATTGGAAGGTCTGCACGAAGAGGTCCAGCACTGAGAAGACTTGTCTCCACGTGGGAACAGACACCTGTGAAATGCAGGAGCCATTAGACCTGCTTCAACTGCTGTCCCTCTGGCTCTTGCTGAGATGATCTCTCTCTTTATCACCATTTATACACTCAGTGGCTTTGCTTCTACAGTCTGTCCCCTCCACCACCCACAGAGATGTTTCCACCTTCGTGATTTCCTCCAGAGCTCCTGGACACGATGCTGCTCCCTCAGGGATGGTTTGTTCTGAGCTGAAAGGGTTCTTTCAGCAAGCAAGGCTAATGGGATGTGACCCCTAAAAAATTTGGTGCTGCCTAAAAAAACTGCTGCCCACACAGGTCTCTGGAACATGATCAGTAAAAACCCTATGATTAAAAAAAGTAGCCTCTTCAGTGCCAAAACCAAAAGCTTCTAAACTCCTCAGGAGGTTGTAGCCCAGGGACACAATCCAAGGGAAGAGAAATCAGTGCTGCCATCGTGTTTCTCCTCTGTGAGTCAAACAGGCATTGTCTCACACAGCCTTTTTCCATCGTAAGGCAGCTCATGACAACGGTTTCTACCAACACCAGCCGGGTGCTGGCAGACTCCCTGTCTCTTGCTTGAAGATAAAGATTACAATAGCATCTGGGTGGAGGCCTGGGTGAGGAAACACTTCCCACAGCATCCCTCAGGATGTTTTCCGGAGCCCTGGCAGGCATGCCTGCAGTGCCCAGGGGCCAATGCTCCTGCTGGGATTTGCAATGCTCAAGCAGCAAGAACACCAGCTCTCATGGCTCAGGGAAGAGCAGAGCCTGCCCAGAGGCAGGTGGGTAACTCCACGTGTTGGCTGCAGGGCTCTGCCACCACAGGGGCACAGAGGGAAACTGGTGTTGTTGCTCCCATTTATAGCTGGAAAAACGGAGATGCTCAAAGACTCCAAGGCCATGCCCAGCCGGAGAGGCCTTGGTCCTGCTTCATGCTGAGCACTCTTTTTCTGAATCCACCAAGTCCTTAAGCATGTGAGTAGCCCTGATGAAACCAGTGGGATTACTCCTGTCCTTAAAGATAAACACACACAGAAGTGCTTCACTGGACCGGAGCCAGGGGAATCGGCATCTTGTGGGACTTGGAGGGAAAATGCTGCCGAGGAGCTGCCTCCCATCCCTGAGCCCCAGAGGTGGCCGTGGGTCTCCCAGCACATAAAGCTCCATCACCAGAGGCTGGTTATGTCTCACAGTAGGGCCTTCCTTAAGCTTGTCTGTGCGAGTGCCTTGCAAAAGTTTGGGAACTTCCTGCCTGGAGGACCTCATGAGTCTCACTGGTGCCTCCCCCAAAACGAGTGGCAGCACTGTGGACAGACAGTGCACACCTGCCCTGGGTAGGTGAGTGCTGCCCTCAGAGTGCATCAAGGTAAACTCTCTATGCATTGCTTGTCAGCCTTGCTGTCAGATATGCTCACAGTGCACTGTATTCACATTTTTCCCTCCCTGACCCTCAACATCTCAATTTTCTGTCTGCCTTTGAAATCTTGGCTAATTAGGAGGCTACATGTTCCCTGTGAGACTGGCCTTTTGTGCAGAGTTTGTAATTAGAGTGACTGTGCAGTGCTCTATTAATTGCAAGAATTGTGATTTTTAGATTAATGAGTTAATTGCTAATATCTGCATACGACATTCCCTCAAGATGTATTACATTACAGTAAATAAACCTTGTGTCTGGAATGGCAGGCATTAAAGGAAACTGCTGTGATTAGTTTGAATACTTTAGATAGCTAAAATAATATTTACTCAAAATACAATGTGTGTAAAAGTGGATTTTAAAGGCTTTTTTACCCACCCCCCCCCAGCTCTCCTTGTTAGATAACATTTATATTTGATATCTCACAGACAGGAGCTGCCAGGATGCTGCTCTTCCCATAGAGATCCTCCAACCCTCCCAGTTCTACCATGGGCTCTCCATCAATCCCTCCATCTCCAAATACACTTTATATATCCTTTAGACTTTATCCCAAATGCTGCATCTTGTCTTTGTTTCCTCCTTCAGCAGTTACTGCCATCCCTATGCACATTCCCAGCCTGCAGCATGCAGAGCCAGGGAAAAGCTGAAGCTGCAGAAGTTGCAACAGGATGGAGAGAATTATCCATATTTAAACTCCCAGGCCGCTGCTTAACTGTTGTGGAAAAATCCCATTGGAAATGTAACAGCCAGAGCAAGCCAAGACCTTGGTAACAGCTGAGTGATTTTCATCAGACAAGTAGCTGTTTGCTGAAAAGTGTAATTTTGGGACAGCTGAAACTATTTGCAAATTCATCATGATTTCAGGAAATAGCCTCATGTAGAAGAAAAGCCCCAAATGAAAAAGTTTCCCAGTTTCCCAATTTGATATTTTTGAGATTAAGTGCCTCTTTTTGTTTTGCAAATGAAATTTGATTTAGAAATTTATCTAAATTAGATAAAAACCTACAGACAACGAATGCAAACGCTGGCTTGCATGACACATTCCCTTTGGAGTTGGCTCTGAGTGTTTTTTTCCTTTTTGTGCTTTTTGTTTATTTGTTTAAACAAAACCTAGGCCCTACCGAAAACAATTTCCCAGGGTTTTAGTTTGGGCCGAGTTATTCACATGAGTTATTCTCTTGCTTGCTAACCCACAGAACTAAAGGGAGGATGAGTTAATTCCAGTAACAAGCAGCTGCCTGGCTCAGTATCAATAGCCAATAGACTTCTCAGAGGCACAGAGAAAAGTTCATCTGGAAATATGTCATTGCATTTCAGGTTTTTAAAACTCCTGTTTGCTCATGGGAGCCAATGCAGCTCAGGTGTATTGCTCCTGCTCACCAGCTTCCTTAACCAGAATCACACCAGACTCAGCCCCTATAGCTTTAGGTGCCTGACTTTTAAATAAAGTGGTTTGTTACATGAATTAAAATCTCTTTAGAAAACAGCACTAACAGCAGTTGAAAAACCCTCTTCACTTGTTAAAGTATTTCAGGTTTTTTTAGCCTTTCTGGTGAAAACCTCCTCCTGCTTTCCTGAGGAGAGCCCCTGTTCCTGTTGCTGCGCGTTTGTGGATGTGGTCACTCCAAGACATGTCTTTTAGAGAGAGGATTGCACTGTGGCTGGGCATTATTCTGGTTTGGGAGATCTGTCTGTACCTCAGATATCCACTCAAATACTGCTGCACCTCCCAGGGCTCTTCATCGTGGGTACTGTGAATGCACTTACAAAATCTCTGAGATCCAAAGGTATTGAGCAGAGGCCATCCA
Source organism: Corapipo altera (assembly GCF_003945725.1). Taxonomy (NCBI): domain Eukaryota; kingdom Metazoa; phylum Chordata; class Aves; order Passeriformes; family Pipridae; genus Corapipo; species Corapipo altera. Next base: position 3,323,007 of record NW_020884915.1, read on the forward strand.
GGTGTGTAAGAGGAAAGAAAGATGCATCACAGACGGGGAAGGGTCCAAACCCAGACCACAGTCCACACTGTTGATGCCTGTGATAGGTTATCACAGCACTATTAAATAAAGAAGTCACTTTGGGGTGTCCTGAGTCTCTCCATGTTCTCTGTCTCTGAACCTGAGCTGGACTCCAGGCAAAGTTGCCAATGTGCCAGAGGATGTGTAAGCCAGTGAGACATTCAAAACATCCTGGATCAATTCTTAGAACACTGAATCCATGAAAAACACATTGGCCAAGAAGGTATGAAAGGGAATGGCAGAGGAAGAGTAGTTGACCGACAGCAGATGTCCTCTGTGTGCCAGCCCCTCCTCTATGTTTCCTGCCCGTCCCCTCCGAGGGGCAAAGCTTCATGTCTTCACTGGGTCTGGTTTTGCTCACCTAAGATGAGACACCAGACTCAAGCAGGGGGTAAAACTCGCTCTTTTTCCCCTAAGAAAGTGTGTTCCCTGAAATCTGGAAGCCCACCGAGGCTGTGACCATGCAAACACTCTGGGCATCCTTGATCTCCTTTTCCAGATACGTACCTGGAGAAACAGCTCTTCTTAGGAGCTGGTTCCAACTGCCTATCACCACTGAATCCACAGTGGGTGTCAAAACACGACATGGAACAGGACCAGAAACTTCTCTTTCTGGAGCATCCCTAAAACCATGGGAGAAGACCTTATGTACTGAAATGCAGGACCCTGCAGAAGGTTGGTTGCATCACGTGTCTTTGGGAAGATGCTGGAACAAACAGGAGCATCCATCCTGTCTCTGTCTTTTGGGAGATTTATTTGTTTCTGACCCCAGATCCTGGGCGTTGGGGTTTCTGGGGATTTAATGGCGAAGACTGAAGGCATTTTAGAGGTCTTTTCCAACTTTAATGATTGTATGATTTCCCTGACTGCCCTTTCTGATGTCTGTTCAGGAAATAGGAGTGTAAGAGACCAGACTTTCTGTGCCTTTTATCTTTTCTGAATTCCTACAGCTTATGTACTGCCAACAGAAAGGTAAAAGTGCTTACTTAGAAACTAAGGACTGGTCTTCACCACAAAGCTCTGTTGCTTTGATACCACTAGCGTTACACCAGCAAAAATCTTTGTGGGGACACAGTTCAATCATTAAAAGAAACGCAGACCCCAGTGCAGCTTGTTCCAATTTGGAAAGCAAAATAAGCAAGATGGAACAGGTCATGTTTACACCAGGATAATTATATCACAGTAGGACTTCCACTGTGTCACTGTTTCAGTTTACAGACCCAGCAATCCTCTCTGGAGCTGTCACTTGCTATAACAGTGGTCCTGCTTTCAGGTGGATCATCCTTTGCTTCAACTCACACACTCTGGCAATGAGCAGCTTTTGGCTGAGATTTGGCTACAGGGCTTTGTTTTCCCATAAGAAACCCTTCCTTCAGAACGGAGAAGAGGAAGGGTGAGTGCAGGTTGCTTTGCTGCTAGTGCATGTGTGGAGTCACTCCCAAATGCCTGACTGACCTCTGAGATGACATTCCTTCTTTAAATTCCCAGTAGGGATGGTGGCAGCCCCACCTGGTGCCTGTGCCCATTGCAGGAGCCTGTTTTGGGTGGCTCTGGGTTGTTTAGATTGCAGTGGCAGGTAGGAGGCTCACCCAGCTCAGGTTCCTTTGTACTGTACCGACGCCCGGCAATCCACGGGCACTGCTTCATCTGCATTTACCTCGCTTGCTCTCGAGCTGACACCACTGCTGCTACATCTCTGGTGACCAGAGAGATTTAAGACACAATTGTACTATCAATGAAATGCAACTTATGCCTTCCAGGCACTTGAATCCTTGGAGGGCCTCATGCAGGGCTGCACTGCTTCGGTTTGATGCCAGTAAGTTCCTAATTAGCATAGGAGACTGAAGCCCAGTGCTCTGGTGAATTGGCTGCTGGCCGGGGACTGCGGGAAGCAGCTTCTGCAGACCTGCTGAGGGACCCAGCACGAGTCTCTTCATCTCTTTTCCCCTGGTTATCTTCTCCAACTCACTAACCTGCAGGTGCTTTGGGGCTGAGATGATCTTCCCAAGGACAGTCAGCACCAGAGAAGGTCAGAGCTACTGGCTGGGCCAGCTCTGCTCTGCCTCTCCCTTGTCTCTAATGTGGTCACGATGGATGCCCCAGAGCAAACTCTGAGAGACAGAAATATCCCTTCCAGCTTCCAACAAGCAGCAGCATGAGGACTTTCTGAATCCAGAGCCCACAGCTAGATGGTATGTGCAGGAATCACTGATGGACCTGCGTCCCAGGAGTTTATTTTAGCCCTGTTTAATCTATGATATAATTTGGCTCCGCCGTATTTTGGTGGCAGGATGTTGCACTATTTAATTTTGTATTACAAGAAAGGACTCCAGATTTAATATCTGATACCTAAGGGTGATTTGATACATTCTTGTGTTATAAGAATTTTTGCATCCTCATTCCCTATTCCCTCTCCCACACCCTGGAGGGTTTTACAGACATCTGTCAAACCCCCTTTGGCCAGATCTTTTCCAGCCAGATCTCGGATGATGCCCCGGGCACGACTGTAATTCAAACAGCGAGTGACAGCTAGAATAAGGCACTGTGAGTCCTGTCTGAGGAAAACAAACACACGTGTGTCATTCCAAACACTAGCAAGGTGATTCCCAGTGTCCCAGCAGACAGCACATTGCCTGGAAGGTCCAGTTCACCCTTTCATTTTGTATCCAAACTCTTTTCCGTGGCAATTATAACGTTAAATCTCCTAATAACTGGCTTACAAAACAATAACGAATGTGGAATTAGAGGCTGGGTGCTGTTCCCCATTAAGATATTACAGAACACTACTGAAGGCACAGGCCACTGAAACAAGCTGTTTCAAGTTTATGGAAGGTGAAGGTCAAGGAAGCCCACGGCAGATAAGGGAGGGAGTGGGAAGGGCTCAAGTGTCTTTATCTGATAACTGTTTGTTTAGAAACACCTGGCACATACATCAAATTAGTGCATCCAAATGCCCTTCAAACTTTAAACCAGACAGATTGATTCAAGAACCTTTCATTAAACTTTCCTGGAAAGATTAAACATCAGCCATGTGTTCTATCAGCAGAACAATTCTGCTCATGCAGTGGCGACATTAAGTTGTTTTATAGAGGGGGGATACAAACGTGCATGCACTCTGTGAGGCTTTTCTCCAGACTAGTAATTCCTTGCTTAAGAATATAAACTGAATAAAATGGGAATAAAAATGCCCCAACTGTTCTGCATAATGATTTCACACACATGCGGGGGGGGAGGGGAGGGAAACCCAACAGGACTATAAAAAAAGAGAATTTTATTGTATGTTTGCACCCTTTTGCTCATGTTTGCAAAGGGAAATGGATTTGAGAATTTCCCACCGATTTGAATTCAGTGTCTGTAGCAGGGCAGAAGTAATATGTATTGCCTCGTTCTAATCATCGATTCAATTCAAGAGTTCTCAGCATGGAACTCTTTTTCTTTCTCAATGGGAATAAATTTGCCAAGAAGGGATAACACCAACATATTATGTAAAATATTATCCGGTGCCTGAATTTGTGCGACTTTGTGAAAATCAGTCCAAATCTATATTTAATTTAATGTGAGAAAAGTACGGTAGCTACACCGTAGTTACAACACAACTGTTACTGTTATGATCAATGTACTGCTGCACTAAATTGTTTTATATATTGTATTAGAGGATCCCATGTGTTTTGCTGGTCTTACAGCCCACTTGTTGCTGCAGTTGATGCCAGTAGGGGATTAATATATTCTGGTAATATGTGTGGGTACCCTGCTCCTTGCCAACAGCCCCTCTGTGACCCCACGCTTGTCTCCCCAATACAACCATGTCCCTGTTTTCAAAAGAGAAACACTGAACACCACTGGAGCCTTTTCTCCCACAGATCCTGCAAAATGCAGCGTCATGGTTCCGGGAGTGAACACCCAGCGCTGTAACCTCCGCTGCACGGAGCACAGGAACAGTAATATATTAACAAGAGATCGCAGCCTGACAAATGCTTTTAAGATGGTGTAAGCCAGTGCTGCCATAAAACCAGCCCTGTGCTCCCTGCCCCGGCTGCTCCTTCCCTCCCGCCTCAGCCTCTCCCCGCCGAGCACGTGGCCTGTGGGGCTGAAGGCACAACCAGGCTGGGGAATGGATCCAGCTGAAAATAAGCTTTTTTCCTCCCCCCCCCTCGCCCCCGCAGCAGGATTAGTGTTCAGCTGGATCCGTTCCCTGATCCACTTCACCTTGCAGCTGCACAAATGCTGGTGCTGGCAGCGGGAGGAGCAGGGAGGGCTGGGAGCGCGTGGCCGGGGCCCAGAGGAGCCAACTGCTCCTGGAGGCACTCGCGGCAGCAGCTGAGCACAAGCAGCTATTTTTTTAATAGACCTGGTTTTCTTTTAAAATTAGGAAGAACTGAGAGAGTTTCTGCCCAGACTGCAAGTAATCTACACCTTTCCAACCAGGAGCTCAAAGTCCAGTGTGACCCTGCAGCAGAACATCGCCCAGGATGTGCTAGTCCTGCTCCCAGAGGCAGAGGGAGGGCAGGGCAGGACCAGGGAAGAAGATTTGGGGTCTCAGGGCCCTGTGGCATCAGAGCCTGGGGTATCTAGCACCTCAAACACCAAGGTAGCATCAGTGTAAGATAACAAATGAGGGTCATCTCCAGTAAGAAACCCACTTGAGATACTTCCATGGAATTCTGAGAAGTATTATTCCTGGCAACATCCACACTTGAAGCCTGCCTCCATGGTTTCTTTTTCATGATGACAAGATTTGCTGTGCTTTTAAACCAGGGAAAAAAAAAAAGACACGGATCCATGGTGCTTTCTCTGGGTTCCCACTGAGCCTGTGGCATGACTGAGTACTTTCCACTTACATTAAGTCATGGTTAGGGCATGAAACTCCAGGTCTCTGTTGAAAACCTTTTAAATCTGTAAAAACCAGTGTTACAGTAATTAAATTCTAAAAACTTATCCTAAAATTGTGGGGAAGCTGCTGACCTAAGATCACACACTGCCTTTAGTAGCAGTTTATTTCTACCAGCGCAATCCTTCACACTGGATGACATCCTTACAGTAAATAATAGAAGAAGTGATGTGAGCCACCCTCTTAATGAACTTACTTTTACAGGATTGATACCAAATGTCGGAATTTTGGCCTCTCACTAGAAGTAATTGTGCTCAATGGTGCTTATATACCCATGTCTGTCTGGTGTGAGATCAAAACAATAAGAAAAACAACCCATCTCCTAAATGCTCTGGTTCAGAACAGTTTACCCAATATGTTTTGGACCAAGCCATCCCTGGTTTGCATCAATGACAGAAGTGGAATGAAGGATGTACTTCATTTAATGCATTTTAGAGTTAGACTAGAGTATTAATATTAAATGCATTTTAAAGTTAAACTGGAGTACTAATAGTAAAACCAGAGTACGCAGGAAAACAAAACAATCCATTTCTCCAGGCTCCAAATTTACACTCACAAAAACCTTTAAGGAAAATTCTGTACTGTATTCCTATTTCTGTTTATTGCACTTGTATTACAGACTGGTAAACCAAACTCTACACTTATGTTTCTAGAACAGAACTGGTAGAAAACAAATGTTTGCTGCCATCCACCTGCAAAAAAACCGAGCACCTTCTCATATACAGATTATTATTTTAATGATTATCCATGATAAACTAGCCAGCATATCAGTCCAAAACCAGTTACATTTTAAAAACTGATAAAAAATAAATGGGGTATTTTGTTGGTGCTGGGCACTTGGCGTTACTGACATACAAATTTCATTTCTAATGATCAGATGTGGCTCAGGAAGATCTGGGCAGGATTTGTGTCTGCCTGTTCCTGCATAGCACCGGGTAACTAAGTTGCACAAACACTTGGAGCAGTAATATAACTGGTCTATTCTAGTCAACAGATACTCGCTCTAAATCTGCAGAGAGAGAAGCTGGTGCTGAAATTTATGCACTGAGAGTCATCCAGCTGAAGTCACTCTGACTCCCTGCGCTGCATAAAAGCCACGCAGGAGCATTGTCTTTGCAGGATCAAGGCCCACATTTGCATCTGCAAATCAACCTCTTTATGAAAAGCAGGCTGTAAATTTTAGTTAGTTAGTTAGTTAGTTAGTTAGTTAGTTCCTTGCAAGGTCTTGAGCAGTACCAGTGCAGCAGGAGGTGCTGCTCTCGGGCTGACGTGTTGGTGAAGTGTAGAGGGGAAGTGTGATTGTGCTCCCGGTTGCTGGAGCGGGCGTTCAGCTGCTTGGAGCCAGCATGTGGGTCAGGGAACAATGTCTGAACATCACAGTCTCCCTGCATCCACTGCTCGGGGAAAACAAGTTATTCACAGGGGAAGCATGTCATGCCTTACTAAAAATAATTATGAATTCATCAAATATAACGCGGGGCTACACACTTTCTGTTATATTTTAGTACATAGTTAAGCCGCAACACTGGATGAGCAGCATTATTCCAGCATGGGAGGTGAGGCCTGGCTGGCAGGGAAAAGGGGCATTATGTAAATCCTGCACCCCAAACACCCCGTTCCCATATTGGAAGGACTCACAGGAAGTGCATTTCTTTTAGTTCATTTGATTTCACAAAAAATGATGTTAGGAGGGCTTGGTTCCTAATCGGAACTTGTCAGTACAGTTATGGATAGATTAGAATAAATAGAGGAGAGGGAGAAGAACAGATTGTTTTTTCTTTGCAGGTATCCCTCATCAACTAAGTTTTCAGAACTCTTTTTCTCCTAGCAGGGATTATCTGCACAACTACCCCCAATTACTCCATAAGGATGGGTGCCTCGATGTTTTAAAATAGAGTTAGAGAAGGAAATGTGGAACCTTCCTTTTTGGTAGCAGCCTGAAACATCTGTCCAGGAATTGGGTAAAATACAGAAACAATCTAGGGGAAAGAGGCCAAAAGAGAGGTCTGGCCTGTGCCTGCACACAACAAACCCATCCTCTTCCTTCAGCTATTACATCTTTCCCTTGCCCCAAAGCTTCTGCTCTCGAGCTCTGGGAAGCCAAAACGCCCCCCTGTCAGCACACACTGAATTTTACACAAACCAGTGATGCTGGAGAAGCCAAAGCTCCTTCAAGGTTGGGCAGCAGCTGAATGGAAGTTTTAAAAGCCGCAATTTGAAGTTAAACCCCCATGGTTTCAGGCCTCCCACTGAACCCACTGTGTATCTTCTTTCCGAGCATCTCATTACAAAGGCTATTTCACACTTGATGAATGTTCGATCGCAATCCAAATAGTTTGAAGAAAAATCCACATGCCTGAGGATTGCCCCCTGCTAAACTCAAAGATGTTTAGCTTCAGAGCTTTCTCCTTTAGAACCTGTAACCTAATTGCTCCAGTAATGAAATAATTATTTGTGTCTTTGACCCCGACGTATGTCAACTAACTTTGTTTATATCATGAACTCAAGGTTACTTATTAGAAGCAATTGCTGTGTTCCTGCCCTGCATCCCCATACATAGTGTACATAACACTTAACAAAGCAAATTGGGTAAAGCAAAGAGAAATGGGGGCTGTGGTTTGAAAAACTCCCCACTGCAATGCCCTGGGCAAGGCCTTGGTCGGTCCACTGCGGTTCATGTTCCATTTGCAAAGGAGCTGCCCACAATATTTGGACAGTTAGCAGTGCTAGTACTGATGGAAATCCAAGAAATCCCAGTAATACAGAAATGGTGATTTTCATGTTGAGGTTTCCTGCAGGCAAGGCAGAGTTTTCCCTTTGGAGGGACTTTTGTCAAAGGGAAATGTGCAGAATTAGATGCGTCTTCCGGCTGAACGCTGCTGAATTTTGCTAAAATCTGCTTGGAGGTGCCTAGTTGTACCCATGTCATGCAGAGCCTGGGTGTCACGGGGTGGCCACAGCTGTGGCCATCTCAGCTCCGGCACCATGGGGAATCCTGGTGAGCTGAGGCCACAAGAGGCTTCAGCTTCTGCAGGACAGCGGCAGCAGCCCCCGGCAGCAGGTGCTCAGAGGACAAATGATGGACACGGTGTAAACATCCAGCGAGGACCTACAACGTGCTTGTAAGACTCAAGATCTTTAGGCCCTCCACCGTGTAATTCCACCCACAAAAACCGAAGCTCGCTTATTAATTTTGATGGACAATTGAGCCGGTTCAAGGGTTTTATCCGAGTAGAAAAAGGAATGCGCTGTTTCCCAGGCTGATTGAGAAGCACGGGATATATATAACACAGGAGGCTCGATGATTATACAACAAAAAGATGGGATCACCACCTGCCCACATTCTTGTGATAAGCAGATGAAGAACGTCTGTCAAAACATTAATTCCCAAATCTATGGGGGTAACGCGGAATACAAACACAAATAGCTGCGATCGGAGCGCGCTCTCCTTATCTCGGACTCCGCCGAACGCCCCGCCGCGATTTTACGATGGTCACACCAAACCGGGCGCTCGGCGGGGACGGTCGCGGCAGCCCCTCCGCCTCGGGGATGTCACCACCGCGGGCCCCGCATCCCCGGTGGCCTTTATTCCCCGGCCTCCCCGCATCCCTGCCAGCCGGGGGTGAGATGCGAGCCCCGCACGGGGGGGACGGGGGGGGGGCGGGGATACAAAGGGCGCGGGCCCCGGGGGCTGAGCGGGATGTCCCCCCCACCCCCAGCGGCGGTGCCCGCGGTGATGGGGACCCCGGGGGGG